>NC_087072.1:8155668-8610668 GCF_026151205.1 Bolinopsis microptera | reverse complement strand
AAAACCTAATATTTTTTATGATTTGATCTCAGTAGTCACATTGAGTTTAAATGCTCTAAACTCTAAAGCAGTGGTCCTGACAAGTTACACGAGGCTATCAAAGTTTTGCGCAACACAATTTGGAAATGTAGTCAAAGAAATCCAGAGTAGGATTGGAAATGCTAATATAATATTATGACATATCATATGTCTAGTAATTTGAGGTTACTTGATATTATATCCTTAATTCACGCTTCAGTATCTGCACATACCTCGCATATTATCAAACCCCACACCCCACACCCCAACGGCCAACACACACACACCCCAACACACACACACCCCAACACACACACACACACACACACACACACACACACACACACACACACACACACACACACACACACACACACACACACACACACACACACACACACACACACACACACACACACACACACACACACACACACACACACACACACACACACACACACACACACACACACACACACACACACACACACACACACACACACACACACACACACACACACACACACACACACACACACACACACACACACACACACACACACACACACACACACACACACACACACACACACACACACACACACACACACACACACACACACACACACACACACACACACACACACACACACACACACACACACACACACACACACACACACACACACACACACACACACACACACACACACACACACACACACACACACACACACACACACACACACACACACACACACACACACACACACACGCTGTTCGCCCTGCACACAGATATATACTCACCACAAACCAGAAGCATAGTAATGGTGTTAGTTGTTGTTAGTACAATGTTGTTAGTTACCCTACTAACTTCTGGTTAACATCCTGATAACTTTGTGTCAGAGAAAGGAAATAGTAAGTCTGGAAAGATTTGGCGGGAAATTATAGCACAACAGATTATAGTATTTGGATATACGATCAGGCAACACATATTTACGAGGTTTGAAATCTTCGTTTAATAATAATTACATCATGAAAGCGTCTCTCGAATTATTAGTAATATCGTGTGTGAGTAAAAGTAATACTACTTGTGTCAGGCCATGTTATAACTTACATAACGTTTAAACAAGAACAATGAACGCTGCTGATGCAGCATGATTTAGTTAACAGTCGCGTACATACCAGGCAGTATATTATATTAAGTATTATAAAGACAGGTCTATATTTAGCATAATATCAGATATTTATGTTTGTGAAGGATAACACGAGGACACACTGGACAAAACAGAGAGACAGAGAGAGAGAGAGAGAGAGAGAGAGAGAGAGAGAGAGAGAGAGAGAGAGAGAGAGAGAGAGAGAGAGAGAGAGAGAGAGAGAGAGAGAGAGAGAGAGAGAGAGAGAGAGAGAGAGAGAGAGAGAGAGAGAGAGAGAGAGAGAGAGAGAGAGAGAGAGAGAGAGAGAGAGAGAGAGAGAGAGAGAGAGAGAGAGAGAGAGAGAGAGAGAGAGAGAGAGAGAGATAGAGAGAGAGAGAGAGATCGGCTGATAAATCCTCCCACATCAAGCTACAAGTTTAAAACATCCACGTGTCTCAAGCTACATTTCCTTAATAAAAACTGTAACTTTGACTCTGTGACTCGGAGGTCCTAGTGGCCTGGTTCTAGGCGGCGCTACACAAACTTGGCTCCCCTCCATCTCCCGGTAGGAAGATGTTTAAACTCCAGTTTGTGTGTGTTTGCATCAGAGAGAGAGAGAGAGAGAGAGAGAGAGAGAGAGAGGGGGTAGATAGAGACAGCATATTAATCTGTCATCGGTAAGTCTGCTCAAGATGACGTCATCATCAACCCATACACTGGGAGTTTAGTATACTGCACACTCAGTATCAGTACTGTCAACAGTACACCAGATTGCAGACAACAGGGCCCAGAACCAGGGCCCAGGAGGGGGAGCGAGGGAGAGAGAGAGAGAGGGGAGCGAGGTGGGTATCACACCCTACTTTCTACATTCAGTGTGTAAATGATGAGAGCTACTGTTTGATCCTTGTTGTGAAGGGGGTTGTCACTGGGGACAAGGACTGGACTCGATAATGAAGTGCCATAAGTTTGTAAGGATGGAAGATTATGTTTGCAATGGATAATGGATATTATGTATACATAATGTTGTACATTATTATACAAATGAAACAACGGTTTACAAACTTAAAATTTCATGCTAATGCAATCATAAGTTGTTTCATTTCTACCCAGCTCCCTACTTCTTCCGAGTCTAGCACTTTTTCAATTGAATAACTCACCAAAAACAGCATATTACATAATATATATATATGTAATTATTATAAATATACTAGAGTGGTAGGGTAAGCGATATAATAAGGTAACCGTTAAAAATTGGTTGTTAAAAGGTTCTGAAAGAATTGGCTGCTTTTAATTAACAGTATTAACATGTAAGGGTATGGATAACCTGTTAGGAGTTAGAGTGCTTTTTATCCTGCATTCTTGAAAAAAACGTAGTTTCAGTTTACAACTCAGTGGTATTTCCGTATTTCCCACAGCTCATTTTGTGAACAGCTATTTTAACTGATATGATGGAATTTTAAACGAGACCTAAATATGAACCGCTCCAAATACATTAACTTCAATAATCATGACAGGGAATTTTCGAACACTTAATTTTTTAACTATCTATGACATAAACGATTTTGAAACGCAAATTTCCTTAAAAGTAGCGAAGGGCAACTCAAAACAGGGCGGTAAGTTAAATCAAATAACCAGTCGATCTGTAAGTGTCGGTAAGCGTCGTTAGAAGATTGACTAATTGCTCCGAATTATTTATGTTGCAAAAATTGGAAGTGTGCCTTATAGAGTGTTAAAATTCAATCCTCCGCTTTGCCTTCAATTTGCTGACGTCATTTTAGGAGTGTCGTGGACCAATCACATGCCACGATGGTTAAAGAGCTCTTCAAGGTTGTCAACTGAGTGGCTGCCGATCATTCGCTTTCAACACTATATTTGTAGATGCTGAACCCACATCACATTTTGACGTCCTGATTGAGTTTAAGTACCCGTGAGAGAAATGAGAGGCCAGCAGCGCTCGTATAAAATAGATAGTGACGACCAGAATATATCAGGATCTTAGTAAGTATCTTGTAAGGGCCCAATATTTTCAATTTAGTGAATCTTATAAATACGGGAAAAATAAACCTTATAAGGAAGTCTGTCTTGAAAACATAGTTGAGTAGTTTGTATATAAAACTTTCTCACGGGATAGAAAATATGAGACAGCCCGGGGGTGTTGGGATTCAGGAAACATTATGATTTTGAGCTGGGAATCAGCATTATAAACTGTAATAATATATTGATACGAAACTATAATATATTGCGAAAACATTTTATATGACAAGATATTTATTATTTTGACTAATTTTTAGAGTGATTTGCACCTTTGATTAATGATAAGAGTTTAAACAATATAAATCGGTTTAGAAACTTTTTGGGATAGGCTGGTTCGCCACAGACATTCCAAACTCCTCGTTTACAATTTCTAAATTTAAAACATTTATATGATCAGCTTGATAATTACTTAAGTGACGCAGTAAAAATAGTAAAGTTATCCTCCACCATAACCCCTCTTATTGCACTATCTCATACCTTCAAATGCACTGATTAAAATGGTTATATATTAAGAAATCACGATCTCCCATTACAATGTGGAAATCTAATCTGCCTTGTCTCTAAATTCTATTGGCTGCTTTTAATAAATTTAAAGAGTATATTGAACTAGGCCATAATAAGCTATATTTATCTGGACGTGACGAAAGGTATCTTGGAGAAATGAAAAGCGTTTCATCAGCCTTTAAATTTAAAGAGAAATTCTGGAGAAAAGGACTCGAGCTGTTGCTGCTAGGTTGAAATAGAAAATTCTTCAGACTGTTTCAAATTAGATATCATAATTGCCCAATCTTTTTAATCACGGGTTGCGGCGCTGCCCATAATTTCATTAACGTCACAAAAGCGATGATCTTAGACACGATTTATCAAATCTTGGACGATACATGGATTAATATCAAGTAAGTATTATTACATATTTTAAAGGAGTACACTCCCCATGATGCAGAGAGTGTATTTACGTACTTTAGTGCGGCGAATTATAAAGGAGCACAGTAAGTATGTTATAATACAGTGTTGCAAGGTAGTACTGACTATAACTACTGAGCGAGGGAGCGGGTGGAGATATTAATAGTATAGATTACAAAATTAAGGATACCCACACCCCGCAACCAGACGACACGATGAGACGTGGGGTTTTAAACTAGGTGTAACACTTTCTTCTCTCTCTCTGTGGTATGTTCCTTAACTTATATAATACAGGAGAAGGATTTGAATATTTGGGTGACCCTTATTTTTTAAAACTTGGGCAAGGAGGAAATAAAATTAAAATAACGGTATATTTTTTAAAGTGGAAGATCAAACGTCAAGGACCTTAAAATAAAAGGGGCAGTGTCAGCTAAACAAAGAAGGAGAGAGAGAGTGCGAGAGAGAGAGAGAGAGAGAGAGAGAGAGAGAGAGAGAGAGAGAGAGAGAGAGAGAGAGAGAGAGAGAGAGAGAGAGAGCGTATGAGAGGGCCGGTAAATAAAACAAATAAACACGGTAGGTTGGTAGTATAGAGCGAGAGAGGCAAGTAGTTGTTGTGCCACACAATGTGGCTGGAACGGCAGGCAGGCATTGGTCGCACTCTCCTAGTACAGTCGTTGGTTAAACTGCTGGGCAGCAGCAGGAAGCAGAGAGATATTCGTACGCAATGAGAACAGCGGCTATTAATACCAGCCCGCTTCCTCAATTAAATGGGAGAAAGAGCCCAGCTCTCTCTCTCTCTCTCTCCCTGACTTACTCTCTCTCACTACAAGCCAGAGAGACGTGGTGGGAGAAGCAAGTAGTCTGCACTAGCACCTCTCTTAGACACATCGTCAGTTCACGTGAGTGGGCTCACCTCCTCTGATTGGTCGACAGAGAGCTGACTAAGTGCTGATTGGCTGTGTCCCATCCGGGTGAGAGTCGAGCCAGCGATTTACAGCGCTGTGCTAGACACAAGAAAACGGTGCTGCAAGCAGTTGTTCTGGAGCAAGTAAGTCAGTAGACCAATGCCAGTCTTGAACCCACGGCATAAGAAATACCAAGTTAGAACTTCCTTGCTTTCCACAGAATATTTCTATTTTGGTTGGGCTGGCGGCGACGCGAGATTGGCGGGAAGCACAGCTCAAGAAAGGAAGCAGTGTTAGTTAATTCCTGGTCAGGTGCAGGGGTGTGCTGCAGACTGGAGCTAGTTCGTGGGGGAGCTATTTATAGTAACAATAACATAGCCGCCGGAAGAAGAGCACTGTGGTACTTGTCACGTGTCATGTGAGAGAGCACATTATAACACATCATCTTTTTAATGATCTCCTTACCACAGAAACACGTTGCACTAGCTATACTTGCAAAGCAGGGCATTACCTTTAAAGCTTCAACTAACATCATGTGTAACCAGCAAGAGGTTTAGAACCAGAAAACTACTGACCTCTGCAAACATATTATATCTAGATAATAAATGGAATAATTCTACGAAATTATTCAAAAGTTCTCGCTCAATACTCCGAACAAGATGTAGCATGTGTGTGTGGTAATGTAAATATCGCACGATAACTAATTACACGTAAGAAAGTAAGGGCCGTATAAGATAATTCGAGCCTTTAATTAGCACTGGCGTCACAATACAAAGTTTGTGTTTAAAGTTTTGTAAATAGATGCCTAACGTGATACACTACGTTATACCCCACGCACAAGAACCTCAACCCCTAACTTTCGATGTCCTTTTCAAATTCATTATTCAACAGAATTATTTTCGATTCAAATAATTAGGGCCTGATTTTTATGCATATGATGTGATGATGTAAACGAGTTAAGAAAATGACAGATAATTGGATCGACTAATATGTTATTGCTAAGAGGAACAAATAATATAGTTCGAAAGCAACTTCCGTTTGAATATATATTATGGGGAAACTCTAAGGCTTTATCAAAGGCGTTGCAAGATATTCATAATGTTAGAATTTATAAGTTGATATATTAGCGGAGGGAGATAAATTCGCGACTTTCAAGATTAAAATAAAGGTGATTAAGTTGCCATCGAGAAAATGAAATTAACGACCGTAATTATTATCCTTATATTGCATTTAAATATAACGGAGAACAATCCAAAAATAAGCATGAAGAAATCAATTCTTATCTCCCTTTTCTCCACGGACCACAGCCCACAGCCAAGAAAATACTTACTTAGCAAATCAAAGTGACAGCAGATTTCGATAAAACGGACTACACCTTAAACACACCTTAAACTTAAAGATGTTCACAACCACTCTGTTCTGGAGAACACATTCAGCACACATTTGACATTTCTTTGAAGATCTATTTCTTCTTTGTAAGTGGTTCTAGTTTTCAAAGAGACCACCACCACCTCACGAAAGTGATGATGGCCTCGAACCACAGTCACACACGAAAATAAGGAAATAGTACACGATGCCGTGTTCAGTAGAGTGGAACTCTCCTCAAAATAGAGATGACTTCATGAGAGAGAGAGAACCTGAGCAATATGAGAGAGTGTATGAGGCAGGCGAGAGGGAGAGAGAGAGCTCGTCTATTTACCAGATGTACAATAAATACTGAACAGTTCATAAATACTGTTGAACATTTTGTCCCTTTTATAGCACTGACACGCTACTGCTGTCTTGACAGAGCAATGTGCCAGTACAGGATGACATCTCCAATTAGCTGAGTAGCGCGGCAAAAAGTCATATTAGTCATAATATAGAGCAATGATATGAGGTCACTATCGTCAAGGAACTTTCGAAGTTGGTGTGCACGGTGATAATTAACATGGGGACTTGTCTTTAGTAGAGCTATTACATCATTGCTATTTCATGTGTTAAACGTTATACACTGACTACAAAGGTCTGACGGTCTACAGCTGTACACAGTAAATCAATTTTAAGTTCTGGCACCTGTTCAACTGTTAGTGACGCGCTCGCCGCTCAACAAAGGCGAGCGTGGTGGACCAGTATTCCTAATGTTTCCTTATGTTTTCTATTGATAAGAAAACTATTAATTTCCTCCTCCACTACATTCGACAGACAATGTGATTCATGAAATGGCTGGACCAACAATCCTAATTCCTAGATCATATCTCTACATAGTACATGTGCTATAAATAATAATAGCTGAATCACAACAATAATGGTGCTGTTAAATGGAGCTTCAGTGTTAAATGGAGCTTCAGTGTTCATATCATGAACCGGGGAGAGGGAAGTGAGAGTTCTGAGCTGAGGACTGTAACACGTGTCACGTACAGTGAGGTATCAGGTTGATCTCCCACACTGGCCCGGCTTTATTACATTAGAACATCGGCCCCCGGCTACCCAAATTAGCTCTCTCATCTCTCAGGAAAAGCTGGGCCCCGTGTTGTTGGGTAACTGTGTGTCTACAACAGAGGGGGGGGGGAGCAGGTGTGAACGTGAAACTTGAAGACTGTGTGGGACATGACCGGAATATTCGGAAATAGACTTCATATTCAACATCCCTATACGATTAGGGGATTCAATTTGATAAGATGAGCAGAAGATTGGAATCATGGAGTTATTGGAGGGGCATTTAACGAACCAACCAACCGTTACATTTCAGTACAATTAACTTTTACAATACAGTGATCAATATCATAAGATGATTCAGAGGTCCAATAATAGTAGATTGAATACTGTGAAAGTGCGTGAAAAGTCAGCAGATCTGACCTGTGAAGTAGTATCATGGTCTATAAAGTGGTTATAGCACGTTGTTTGCTTGCTTGCACATCTACCGGTCTGTATATTGCGGGATTCTAGCAGACAGAGTCTACCAATGGTAATATAAATAGACCTGTGGGTCACCAAACATGCTATAAATAGCTCGTAGTCGGGTATGACGCCACGTGGGGCCATCAGAGAACGTTCCAGATCTTAAACAGCTGCTCAAACAGCGGAGACGAATCTGGAATTGGGTAATTTAGGAGCTACGATTCTTATAATTGTAGCGGTTAGCTCTCTGGTTTGGCTAATGTAGAATGATTGATCAGAATATTCCGGAAGGTGTATGACAATGAGACGGGCTGAGATTCAAATTTGACACCTGGCGACACATGGGGTGAGGTGGTGCGGTGACTTGGAGGGGAGCTGTAAGGAAGATGTAAGGGAGCTGAGGGGGAGCTATAAATAGATATATAGTGGTGACGTGAGGGCCGGATGTTAGGTACAGTTGCTGCAGGGTAACAGATGTGTTGCTACCTCAGTGTGTAACCACAACATCATGATATTATTGTGTACTCTTGTAGTAGTACCCTGTTGAGTGTTCAATCACAATCCTCTCATATCTGCACGTCTTTCAGCTGCCACAAATGGCGGAACTGACCGGATGGTAACCCGATTCTTAAATGCTAAAATAATTCTCGGAAACAATAAATTTGGTTGAAATCGCTCAGTCAACTGCTCCCAACGGTAACGAAGATTCCACGTCAATCGAGAGACAAATAGGGGTTACAAACTCTATTATTGCCTTGAAGATCATACTTTAAGTGCTCCTTTGAGCTCATAAATCATACTTACCCGCTATTTATAGCATTAACGACGCACTTTGTAAAATTAAGAACTGTGAAAGTACCCATGTCTTATAATAATGACAGATTTCAGAATTAATTAAATAGGATCGTTGACTCCAACTATTTCTGTCTCGACTTCTTGTTAAATGGTCTGTCAAGTTACTTGGTGGAGCAGTTAGTTCTACTCCAGCGAATTCCAGGAAACCAATATTTGCTTCTTCAGTAAGCTCTGTAACATAAGTGAAATCTGTACAGAAATATATATGGATGAACTAGACCTGCTTGAGCCAGGAGAACGGCCCATAGCAGAGTATGTACAGAAATTTTGCCGCAAATTTGATACCATGAGAACTGGGGTGCATCTAAAAGGAGTGCATGCGTGCGAAAATTCATCGCGATATCATAATTTGATTTAAACAGCCAATGGAAATCCCAAAAATGTATGATATGAACACAGTGTTTGTGGTTCCAGGTTCTGATGATTAACGAATTGATTTGAATTCAAGTGTCCTGTTTTTTTACGAAACTGATGATCAACATAGTCATACTGAACTTACTCTTTACTGAAACATGCTTCCCAATCTTACTGGCATGACAAACTTAGCAAATATAACATAATATATATCCGCAAACCGCAAATGTAATGCACAAATTATTGTATTGTATTTAAAAAGTTATCATTTTGAGATAGTGGACTAGGCACTAGGCATGTAACCTGTAATCTGGAAGTTATTACAGCCCCCTACGGACTACGGAGTAATACGATTTCTTTAAATTCCTCAGGAAGGATGCAGGATGATTATGTTTATCTGACAACGTTTGATGTTAACCGGTCAGAATATAATAATTTATTTGTAATTTATTTATAAAACCTTAATTTGCTTTTTTCTAGAAGTAAAGTAATTAGAAATTGATTATGCTTTGAATTAATTAAAAGATCACGACTAACATTTTTAGATGAATCTGCGAACGACAAACTTATTGAGGACAGTAATATAGCCTATAATAACAAGTAATAAGCTGTCTATGTCACGTCTCAATATAGACGTGGGAAGTGTAAGTGAAGGACTGAGGAGGTCAATTACAGCAAAACTTGAGCAGCAGGATAATTAGTATTCAAAATAGTTCGGAGACGAAACGTCGAACTATTCAGACGACAGATATACGACAAAAATGATATTGGAAGAGATTGTAGTTCCGTGTGGTAAGGAGACAGCTGAGGTTTTGAAGGTTGAACCTTATCTCAGACCCATGATCACGTGATTAAGTGAGTAAAAATAAGTGTGACGGTATTAAAAAGATTAAACCAGTTTTGAGTACTTAATGTCAGATCATTAAACGGCCGTTACTCCGCCCATCCACGGGATCTTTAGTTTTCACTGATACTGCTCTATAATCTTTTTAGGTTGTTCCATGACGCAACAGCAAAGATGTCATGAACATCTGTCAAAGTGTCCACCACTCTTTTGGGAATTATTATTACCCTTCATGAGAGGAAGATCACACTTAATCTCTAGTTTGAGGAGACTGTTCAGCGTTCCATTAAACTGTTCATGTTCTCTGGTCAGGGACAAAAGGTGCTACTCTTAGCAAGGGCCACCCTCTAAGTTTTAACCTTTCTTATTTTTAAAACATCAAGGCACAAGAATATCACGGAATTCAAGGTAATTTTAATGTCAGCAAATGTCAAAACTTAGGAATATTTTGCAAGGTCGAGCGCCCATTAAAGATATGTTAATGCGTTAGGAATGAGTTCAGGGCGTGACGAATCATCCACTTGTCAACTTTTAAAAACATTCCTAAGATAACACGCGACAACATCTCGTAATAAGCAGGGCCAGAGGGCATGAACATTAATTATTTAATCCTTCAGTGGTTGTGGCGATAGCACTTTTTTTGCTTTCTAAATTTCTACGGCCTTGGCTCTATGGTCAAACCATTAAATTAATACGACAGCCAGGAGAGTAGTTTGTTCGCCTAAACGTGGAAGTTAGACGTGTCTGAGGAAATGTATTTATGAAGGAGTATTATACTGCTCTTAAAACAAGTTCCTGATCTGATTACCGCTCACATATAAAGAGCCGGACCACCAAGGAAGGGGAGGCAGACCAACTAGGAACATAACATTGGGTGTCGGGAGTAAAAACACACATATTTACACGAAAGAGGGAGATGATTTGCCTGCTGCTTGCCAAATATGGCCACATTTCACTTCTTCTTACATTCTCGGCTACTCACGATAAACGATTCTTCTAGAACTCGATCTAATTTTCTGATTTTACACGAGCAAAGATTATATAGCGGAGTAAATATGAGCTGAGACGTGTCTGATTATGCAAGGTATCCTTAATTAAAAGGTGCATTTATCTTGTGTGGGCGTTCTTAATTGAGATGTTCCACTTATAATAATAATCTTAGAATCATTAATTTGGCGTGGTCAAGAATTAGAAATGGTTTTACTGATTCCCAGACGACTGAAAACTCCCAATTTATATTGAAGTGCTCACTAAGTCATTAACAGTGTCACTGTAATAAGTAACAGTGTCAATGTAATAAACCCAGAAACTCAGTTTCCGAGCTCATCTCATTTTGATACCTTAATACGTCTGGCACTGCGAGTAGTTTACGCTCTCCTGTGCTTGCTGCTTCTACAGTGTATTATATCAATCCGGGGGTTAAACCATAAAAACTTTTCAGTTAAGTTATAATGTCCTGTCGACTTTGATAGCATAGATTGCGTCAGCAAAATTAAAGTGCCCCCTTTAAGTAAGAATAATCGACAAAGAAATTTCATCACTTCTACCAACATTTGCGCAACATTTATTTACGCGACCAAACATGGTAAAAGTAAAACCATTCTTGGGAATTATATCATGCTGTAAACAGCTAATCAACCACAGCACCTTTCTCGATAGGCAAATTAATTCCGCAGAAGTTAAGTTATATAATGCAGCTAAATCAGGCATCAGGAATAATCAAATACAACTCTTTCAATTTAACAACATGCTTGCTGATGCATTTCAACATTTTTAAACTTTGATTGCTGACTTGAAGCCAAAGCATGATAACCTGTTAAAAAGCGATATAAATTTAGCACATGTAATATTAAAATGAAAGATCGCAACAGCTGTGTTGTTAAAGGTGGATTTGTTGTTGAAGGTGAATTTGAGTGGGCGTCTAAAAATCAGCTCACAGCCCAAAATGGGGTCCTGCCCCAACTTTAAACCCCCCCCCTCCTTATAGTGGTATTCTGTCCTCACACACGACTGATAACACGTTGTAATACTCGACTACACTTGATATCATTGAGGAGGGGAGATATTATATACATGGTATAATGACTCGTGCTTGCGGAGCTGACACGCTTAAATACTCCAGCTATATACGCTCTCAGCTGGTTTGGCGGCCCCACCAGCCACCTGCACTCGAGACACGGTCCTTTGCCTTCTAGCTGTGTGTACCAGGCCTTACACCTGGACTTTATTATAGTACTGTAGATCTGTATACTGGTCATGGTGGGGAGCTTGAACTGTATTCTTGTGGTGGGGAGGTGAACTGTGGTTTTCTGGTTGGGAGGTGAACTGTATTTTTCTGGTGGGGAGGGAACTGTATTTTTCTGGTTGGGAGGGAACTGTATTTTTCTGGTGGGGAGGTGAACTGTATTTTTCTGGTTGGGAGGGAACTGTATTCTTGTGGTGGGGAGGTGAACTATATTCTTGTGGAGGGGAGGTGAACTGTATTTTTCTGGTAGAGAGTTGAACTGTATTTTTCTGGTTGGGAGGTGAACTGTATTTTTCTGGTTGGGAGGGAACTGTATTTTTCTGGTGGGGAGGTGAACTGTATTTTTCTGGTTGGGAGGGAACTGTATTCTTGTGGTGGGGAGGTGAACTATATTCTTGTGGTGGGGAGGTGAACTGTATTTTTCTGGTAGAGAGTTGAACTGTATTTTTCTGGTTGGGAGGTGAACTGTATTTTTCTGGTTGGGAGGTGAACTGTATTTTTTTGGTTGGGATGGAACTGTATTCTTGTGGTGGGGAGGTGAACTGTGTTTTCTGTGTTTCTCTGACACGTGAGAGTGCTCGACCAACCACATGTCCAAACAAATGTGTGTGACCTCCCTATCATTTGCAGTATTCAAATGTTTATATCATTCAGCGTTAAGTCATCCCACGCGGACGGTGTTTACAATTAAAATGTCTAATATAGATTTTTATAGCAAGTAACTATTATATTTTAAGATTTTAGTTGATTAACGGATTATTGCATCCGATTCTAGAATTTTGAAGAATTGTTTCAATGGATGAGCGAATTACCATTAGTTAAGCTAGCGTTACGTGCAGAACAAACTTGGAAGTGTGAACAATTTTGTCCGGAAAAACAGTTTAACAGTGAAATGATCACCAGTAATTTTATCGGTTTTTAATGATTATTTCATATATGGGCAATTCCACGTAGTGTAATTCACGCTTTGCACAAAATTTAGCTTTTAATTGCATGCTAATTGTAGGCTAACATTAGCAGCATGATAATATAAAGTCAGAATGAAGTTTAAACGTTTGTGATGATGTGGCAACAAAAGTTTAATGTCTATCTCTTATACTTTTTATGTGAGCAGCATTTTAAAAAGTAGACGTTATTCACAGGCATAATTTGGTGTTTTAGAAATCTTGCCTTAAAATTGCAATTCGTGCCCCAGTGTAATAGCAGAAGTTACAATAAGGCTTGATCACAATAAAGTACACATTTTTTTAACTTCCTATGTCCTTCCTAACATAAATTTGTGGAATGTGTGTAGTACAGGGACAATATAGGAAGTAAACGTTATTCACATTTGGACGTAGTGTAACTCACACTCTGCCCAGTTGCTCTGTTTGTGCGTTGTATTGATGTTTGCTTGTTCTTGATTTGGTTGCTGCTATTGTAAAATGGTGAAGTAGACTGACTATTACTGATTTTAAATTAAATTGACTACTAATCGGTCCAATTAGATACTGGTAATGGCGTAGATTACACCCTACTGCCATACCACAGTGGTCGGGGCGCCCATGCGAGGTAGACATAAGATATAGGCATGACTAAGGGGTATGATATACCACAAAACATGTATTCTAGGGGTATCTTGCCCCAAAATAACGTTTAAAAAGGTTTTTAGAGTGATTAAATGGATATTTGACCTCAAATATTAATTTTACCTCATTTTTTGTCAAAAATTGCATTTTTTGGCAATTTTTTGCCATTTTTTAGGACAAACTACAAAAATAAGTTGCAAATTAACTTTGGTAAGCATCTATAAGTTGATCTATCTGTAAGTATAGGACATTTAGAGTAATCCTAGAAAAATGTACAGTGTAATATTGTGGCATGATTTTTTTATGAGCTCTCAAAGGTTCATGATTAGACAGAAATTGGGCGAAATTTATAACTTTTTGAATCCATTTTTAGACCATTTTATCACTTATATCAATTCTAAACTACTTCTTTGTGTTTTGAATGTGAAGAGGTCATCAAGAGCTTTAATTTGATACCTCTATACATGGTTTTTGATAAAAATTAGAATTTTTTGGGGCAAAAACACTGCTCTTTTGAGCAAAATTTAGTTACGTGACAAGAAAATAAGGTAATTTTAGCCCCAAATTGCTGATATTTTCTGAAAATAAGCCTTTAAATTACTCAAATAAGTGTTCTTAGACCTAACAATGACTATAAAACACTTTCAAATCAATTTTGATGTCCTAATCCATTTAAAAATCATTATTTTTGCGATTTAAGGTCTAAAAGTGGCACATTTTGCCCTGGCGGAACCCTAATTTCGATTAAATTACCAACACTTTCAGGCAGTTGTTGAAAATAGGTCCCTGGAATTGCCCTGGAAGCATTGAAAGTACAATTTATTTCACAACAAAGCATTTTAACCACTTGTTTTATTAATTTTCCGCTGTGTAAATTACACTACCAAGCTGTGAATTACGCTACCTGTGAATCACACTACCCCTACTTTTTGCACTTCCAGTGTGACAAAACGAATGAAATTTTCTGACCTTTATAGATGACTAAAGTTGCTGTTAGAGAGAGAGTTACGAATCAAACAGATTTATAGTGTAGCCACAGTAAAACATTTTTCACTATTTGGTAGCGTTATTCACACGCGAAGAGGAAAAATTTGATCATAAGACACTCAAAAAGTAAAGAAATTTGGCCCTCAAAATTAGGCTGGCCTTCTATCTGAAGCCCACTAGGTTGATATACAGGATAAAATATTGAATTCTACGATTAATAAAGCTCCCTAAAATCTTTCTGAAAATAACTGGATATTCACACTAAAGATGCACTAAATTTAAGCCAACTTTGACGCGCTACAGTTTTTAAACTAGGCTAGATATCAACAAACGGTTTTTTTCCCCTGAAAATATGGTCAAATATCTTAAAGATTTTCTATCTCTCCCAAACCTCCTCCAAACTTTATTATTTTGTTACTGGTTACTGTTATCGTGGAATTGCCCATATGGATTTGTTGGTCTACGATTAGTGATTACTCACAAAGCTAAGTGAACATAATCGCTGAGTTGACAAAATAATTCACATTTAGTTTTTAACAATATATTCAGTCCTGAATCCGCTATAGCATCTTCAGGAAAAAAAATCTGAAATTACAATTAATGTACTTACGCATTGCTGATGCTTTTAAGTAGTCCATTGCATGGCAGACATGTAGCTGTAGTGTTGTAGTATTAGGGTTCAAAACACAAATAAAATCAAATAACATGTACGATTAATTATCAATTTAAATCAGAAATTAAGAACAACGATTCGATTTTTCGAAGGTCTAAACATATGAAACTAAGTAAAATCGTGAAAGATAAACTGATATGGAAAATGCTAAATTTTATAATGAAGCACCCTACCGTGCACCAATATTATGAAATAAGTAAATCATATTTTATGGTTCAGTAAAAATACTTTTCACATAATTTTGAAAGTATATAATACGAGTGAATTAGGTGTCGAGTCCATAATTATCCTTAAATTTTAAATTCCCGTAACTATCAGAGAGATGAATGATATTTGCTAGATGCAGTAGGAGTATCCGGTATATCCCCTCTATCGACGACAGCCCAGTTGACGAAATATGCCAGTTCCTGCAAAAACAAAAAGCCATACCACGTACCGTACCGGACGGTTTGAAACACCAATTCTCATTAGTCAATGATCATTGATCACAGAGGGTAGAGATCTTTGACTCAACTAAGAGGGCTATAAATACCTGGCCAGTGAGGTGCTGGCAGGTGGTACCGTGTCCCAGCACCTGATCACGTGACCGGAGTGTGCCCTCCTATTGGCTCATCAGCATCTATTTATAAGAGCCATTGTACAACAACGACAAAGAAAAGATGGCCACCATCGTGTACATATTATTCAAATATGATATCTAAATCTAGGGAGGTACTGGGAGCTGCACAAGGAGGTGAACCAAACCGTGTTCACTAAACCATATTGGTTATAATTAATAGTGGATCTGTCTTGTTGCTCAACCTCTCTCAATCAATGGCACAATTCTAACTCCTAAACTACAGTAAAACGCAGCACTGATTTCATTTGGCGGAGGTTGAGGTGCAGCACTATGTTGTATCATCGTAATAGTTAATAAATAGAAAATCCCACCAGAAGAAGGTATTCTAGTTAAACCAAGAGCATCTCAGACTTACAGGATCCCTAGACTCTTCTCCCTCTACAGTCTACATCTATCCTTATCTCATTCAGCACTATCTATTTATCATCAGATTATTAACACCAATAGTTTAATCCTCATTTTCGGGGCCATAATTTGGTTAATTTTTTGATTCAAAAGAGCAGAGTCCAATTATTGTACGGACCACGTATTATGTTAAATGATACCTAAATTGCCTTGCTACATAATATTATGTAAAGAGATAATATTTTGGCTAATGAGCTTATCGGGTAAAATTGTTATCTTCATTTATGTTATATTTGAAATCAACTGAAATTGTTTATTAAGTTTTATCAAGAAGGTCTGTAAACATCAAACGTGATAAAGCAAGCACAAAGTATAGAGCTATAATTATAGTGAAACAACATCTGCACTCACTTGCTCGTTCTGAAATGATTAAGTTGAACCAGAAATCATACCTTGTAGGGACTAACAGGGAGAAAATTTAGCAGAATCACTCTGCACCTTTTAGGATCAACCAGAATAGATATCTTTTGTAATTGAATGACACTCAATGATCAACCCAACTTGAACTATGTCAGTATCCTGCCAGAGAAACTGATACACTTTGAATAGATCTGTATAGTCTGCATAATTCAAGTAGGATTAAGAATCATGTTACATATTTGAGCGATGTGCATGAGGTGCAAGTGCTTGATCTTCACTTTAACTTCTATTTAAATTGGTGCTCTTCTAATATGATGCACACGCACAGTTGCACACTGCTGTTGACAAATAAGGTGTTTATATAGGAACCATAAGTTGCTTTTAGTGTGCAAACGGTATTTATAGTTACATAATCATGTACATTCCCGGTATGCATGATGTAATTAGAGACCTTCGATTGATTCCAGAATTGAGACTTGTAACTCGCATAGAGTAATCTAAAACTCAAATATTTCATTTGGAAACAGATCTTATAATCAGGCCAAAATTTCCTAAGACTAATTATTTTGCCAACCTAATTTGTGTTAAGGTGATTTTAGTACAGTTATAAGGATTTTATCATACACACATATTATCTAAGTTTTAACACATTCTACACAGACGGGTCACGCACAGACTCAGGTAGCGGGGCTGGCTATATCATCACCGCTGACAATAACAACACTACCCTAGAGGAAAGATCATTCAAGCTTCCTGATTATTGCAATGTTTATCAAACAGAGCTCACCGCCATCATCGAAGCTTGCAAATATCTCTCAACTTATACCAACACACACACATCATCATATGGTCTGACAGTCTCTCCTCTATACAAGCTATATCCTCGATCTTAACGAGGAGTAGAACTACTAGATACTGTTATGACACCCACAATGCACTCTGATCCACCAACACTCTAGAGATCCGATGGATAGCTGCACACATCGGATTGTGGGGTATGAAAAAGCAGATGAGCTGGCCAAGATTGGCACAACCAGTGAACCCACTTTGAAGTGCCCAATTCCACAATCTTACATCAAACGCCTGATCGACGACAAAGTCACCAGACTAAATCAGGAAACCTGGTTAACTGATGGACCCAGACACACCAAACTGACACTCGGTCACAAACACATCAACATCATCAAAAATCTTAACACTACACTCAGCAACAACAGAAAAACTGCAGTGCACCTTATCACGGGACATTGTGGCTTAAACAAACACCTCCATACCACTCCCAAATCAAGCACCAATGCTTGTCCTATGTGTGGCGACGGAGAGGAAACTGTCTCACACTTTCTAGGACAGTGTCCGACTATTGCCCAAATAAGAGGTCAATATTTCCAGGACTATTACCTCTCTGTCATGATGACATATTCGACAACCAACTATTGTCAACTTCGCAAACCTCACGAAACGCTTAATTGTGCCAGAGGAGCTGGACCAGACTGGTGTGACAGAGCGACTACTCACACATCGTCTCAGTTCACCTTTCTCTTCCACACCCAGTTGCCACTTAAGCGTTCATACACAACACATCTTACAACACTTACCATCATCCTACATTACACTTTCTGATTCCCCTGGCATCCTCCCATAGGACTGCCATACCCCAGAGGTAGGTAAAGCATCCACATGCTATCCATTCGTCGGCCACCCAGGCCCAGCCTCTCTTTTAAAAATTAAAAAAAAAAAGAAAAAAAAGAAGTTTTGAATAGTACCACAATTAATAATTTATCTCAATATCATATGTTTTATGTATGTATCTAGATTATTATAATTTGCTAATATACAGAGTACACGGTCAGCTGATGGTCCACGTAGTACTCTAACAAATTTAAGTAAAATTCTCAGAGTGAAGTTCTATCCACAGAATGATATAAGCAATAGATATGTGCCATGGACAATGGACAAACAGTTTAGTCTGTTACACAAAACCACACAACTGAAGCAGAAGCGATGCAGATGTAAAAAATAAGTGTAACAGGCGATTTATCCCTCATGCCTGACATATTATAAGAGTTATCTAAACGAAGATAAATGGTACTACCACTGGCCACATGTGTCTCTGAGTATCCTGTATCATAGCCTTTCTACAGATCAGATTTTACATGTCTGAAAGGGAATGTATGATCACCACCACCATGACCATCCAAGAGGCCATATGATAAGCCACATGATAATCAGCAAGAGTTGAACAAATCACTTGGACTCTACTGCCAAATTAGTAATTTACCTATCATTGCTGTAATTTAAAACTAAACCTTTACATTTTTTAAACTAATAATTTTATTATTGTAACAGCGGCTGCGCTACAGAGCAAAATTGTGTTTTCTTATTTGTAAATGTTTGAGTGTTAAATAATCTATGATTTAAGATACTTATATTCACAATTTTTGGTATGGCCTTACTGTACACTGCACTGACATTTACCTATTCATAATTCAATTTTTTTCATAATTCAATAGATTTTACTGTACACTCTAAAGTAACTTAAATTAAATAAACATTTGACTAATGTACCCTTTAAATTTGAACTGAATATTGAGTATTGTATGTGTATATTTGAACTTAATATGGATGTGATTATTTACTATGTATTGATTGTGCGTACAAAATACAATGTTTGTTTTACTAATATTCCCAAGTTTCAAAAATTTTCTCTAAGCCAGTGGCGCAACGTTGCATGTTGGGCCCCCTGTGCCCAAAGTGCTCCCCTTTTGGCACCCTCCCCTCTTAAACTTAAAGTAAAAATGTCAAATTGGACAAATTAGGTAATTTTAGAGGATATGCTGGTAAAATCTCAAAAATAAATGTGTTTCTAGAGCAACGCACGTAATTTTGCTAGTACTAGTTTTTAAATCTAAATACTTTTCAAATTTTACTGAGCAATAAATTTTTTTTTTTTGGGTGCAGCACCTACTGACTTGACTCGAAAGAGCAAGCGACTCAATAATACCAAAGAGTCCTACTGAGGCCCAGATGTTTGCGCCACTATCCCGGTAATGCAGAGATACATCTGGTACCATTGCAGAGCAATGGCAGTTGAGTGGGGGCGCCCCTCCGAAGATTGACTACCATGGATCCCGTGTGACTATGAAATGAGACCGATCTCGCCCCATTGGCATGCTCCTTAGTTTGTCAAAGGTGATGCTGGGCAGATCGCTGGTGTGGTGAGGAGGTTCGGAAGAGGTACACAATATATGGTGCGAGGTCAAGGAGGTTGTGTATTGTTATGATGCTATGTTAGTCGCTTTGGTGAACAGGTGTCTGAGTACAGGAATGTACGAGAAAGAGGACTTGATTGCGTAGTGAACTATGTCCGCAATTACTTGGACCCAATATATAAAATTAATCTAAATCCAAAACTTCATGAAAAACTATCCAAGAACAATCAAATCAATGGTGAATAACTGTGGATATAAAGATAAAATTGGTATTTGAATACGTCAAATTTCAGATACATTAGATGCAAATATGATATGGTCATTAATGTAAATGAAGTGAGAAGGTTTGTGTGGGAAGTGTAATATGATGTTGGAGGTATTAAAAAGGAAAAGGTAGATCATAGAAGAAAATATGGGGAGTAAAGAGATAGGCTAGACTGTTCTCTTCACTATCCAATAAAAATTTCCATAGATGCTTAGTGACGTCAGATTTAAAAACACTGGTAGACACAATCTGTCTTACCTGTAAAGGGATTCCATTCCAAAGTAAGTATATGGGTTCTGTAGAAAAATTGTTTTGCCAGTGGACTATTTGAGGTACAGGTGGTGTGTAAATTCTGACTTAACTTAGGTAAAATTGATGACACAATAGACAGACTGTCGAGGTGGCAACGTCTTATTCGAGAAGTGCCCTGATATAAAGAGAGATAGTGAGGCAGTGACACAGGAATTAAATTGTTTAAAACTTTGTGGAAAAAATAAGATCATTTGAGTCAAACTTTTGAGATAAAGGGGGAATGCAGACAGGCTTGCACTTTTTGATAACTGCGACCCTCTTAAGATAAAATCCATTTAATAGAATTTTAACCAGAACAGATCAATGATCGTCAACAAAAATTTGTGAAAGATGCAAGATACTATCTTGAAGATAGACAGATTTCAAGAACAATTTTAAAGGGATATTTGACAACAATATATACATTCAATTAAATCAAGGGATGCAATTGGCAGAGCACAATCAAATCAAGTGTTGCAATTTGCAGAGCACAATACATAGGTAACGGAAATGGTCCATTGTTACCAATATTTTTGAACTTTAAACAATCAAATATATACACAAAATTTTTTATAGGGGCAGGAATGAGGTTGTATGAGACTTCTGATAGAGGGGTCTCATGTTTGCTGTCCATCTTCTCTCATCTGTACCCACGTGACGTTGAGCAATAAGTGTTGTTCTTAGCATTGCAAATCTTATCCTCGTTCTTACATGCCTTACCACGTACATCACAATACCTCAAAAAAATTGTCTTTTCTCCTCTCCTTCCTCTTTCTGGCTATGAGGTCCGCTAATCTGTTGACAAATTGCTTACACTCTATCGATATACCTCCAGAAAGGGATATTTTACAGCACAATCATTCCAGCCAGTCTCGGATAGAGGGAAAAGGTGCTGGAGTCTGTCTATATGATGACCGATCTTCCACTTCAGACTTTCGAGTAACTACTCAACAAAGAAAATTTAAGGGGGACTCTTCATATGAAATTCGACTGGACAATCATGAATAAGCTTCTTGACTGTGAATCTTAGACTGTGAATAACATTTAAACAATCTACACTCCTTAATTTGCAGAACTGCACTGTAAGATAAGATTTACCGTCGCAATATCATCAATCATACCAAACACATGAATAAAAAAACCTGTAATGATGTGAGAACTGAACCGGACGCGGAGCTAACCCAGTTCTCCCTCATCCCTGACACACTGTACCCTCTTGCTGCATGCATTCTTTTCACTTCTGTACTTACTCATATACGTTATCGACATCAGAGTTACATGGAGACCCCAGTTTTAATACTTTCAACACTACTATATAACAAATAATTTGAGGACCCCGAAACTTCTGAGTTATACATCATAAAAGATTTTATATCTGTCTCCATCCTCCCAAAAGAATGGTAGATCCCGATCAAAACTCAGAGGGGCTGGACTCCTCAAATCATGTCTTACAGGGGCAACATGACAATGGTAATGATAATGACAATGATGATAGTGCCAGCCCCCCTTGTTTTGTTGTGAACGATCCACGTATGTTAGCTGCTGATGGAATCTGCAGAAACTGCTCGTTTGATTCTAAAGGAGAAGTGGTATGTTGTTATGAATGTAAGAGCAATTTTCACGCTACTTGTTATGAACTAAAGGACGGTAAACGTGTTAACTTTCCTGATAATGTATGCTCCCCGTCCTTACTGAAATCTTTCAATGCTAACACTGAATCAAAACAGAAAGGTAAACGTTTTGGAAGTTTCCTCTTCCATTGTGACTCTTGTGTTACATTAGCAAACCTGAGAAACGCTGCTGATTTAAAAACCCATGTACACACCCTTGAAACAAAAATGTCAAAACTAGATGCTGACATAGACACCATTAAAAATCTCTTGTTAAATCCTGCCACTCTTCATGGATTAAGTTTGACCGCAGGAAACTGTTCCATATCACTAACCCTTTCACCAGTTAATAGTAACCATGAAACTGGTGGCTCTAATGGTGTTGTCGAAAATCCCTGGCGTGACAGCAGCAGAGTAGAAAAACTGAGGCATCCAGCTTCAGTAATAGTCTCTGAAGGGGGAGAAAAAGTTCCATTATCTGACCTTAAAACTATTATCACAGAAAATAACATTTTTGTAGATAATACCTTCGAAAACAAGAAAGGTGAGACAGTTATCACCACATCTAGTCAAGCTGATCGAACAAAGCTAGTTCAATCTATCTCCAAAAAATTTCCCAAATCTGATCTCAAGCAACCTATAACCAAATTGCCTACGATATCCATTTCCGGGATTAGAGATGAAATCACAACCGATGATCTCTTTGAAACCATTATGAAACTTTACCCTGACATCAAGTCCCTCATTGATTCTGGTGAAACATTCTCTGTACTCTCAGTCCGCAAACAACGAAATTATCAAACAGAAAAACCACTTTTTCAAGCTTCTGTTAGAGTGAGCAATGCCATAAGGAAGCTAATCGAAAATCGTGACAATTTCCTATCGATAGGTTTGTACCGCTGCAAGGTGTATGATCACTTTTACATCAAACGATGTAATAAATGCCAAAAGTTTGGTCATTACTCAGCCCAGTGCCAAGCATCTAACCATGTCTGTGCTCATTGCACTGAAGATCATGAAACTAACTCATGTACAAATAAAGACACACATTCCTTTCAACCCTCCTGTGCTAACTGTAAAAATTCTAATAGAACTGATGAACAGCACACACACTCAGCCACAGATAGATCATGCCCAGCCTATATCTCTGAACAGCACAAGCTTAAGCATTCAATCTCATATTACACCCAAAAAAACTGGTGAAGAACAAGACTGGAGTTAAGAGCCTTAGTATGAAATGTGCAAGCTGGAATGTTCGCTCTCTAAACAACAAAGTTGACCATGTTATGAACTTTTTAGAAGATAACAACATATCTATTTTCTTTGTTACAGAAACATGGCTAACTGATGAGAACAACAACACCACTGCAATAATAAAAAACTATGGCTATAAACTTTACCAAGTGTATCGCAAAGACAAATCAGGTGGAGGTGTTGCCATAATCTACAAATCATGTGTTCGTCTAATCAAAGTTTTTGCCAACAATGACGGATCATTTGAGGCAATTAACGCAAAACTGAAACTCGTTGATGGGTCTGTCGTCTTCTGCTCCTGTGTCTACCGTCCACCTGGGTCCTTGGGAAATTTCCTCTCTGATTTTGAAGATTTCCTGGCGGATGCATTCTCAAAATACAAGCATTTCTTGCTATGCGGAGATGTTAATATGCACCTAGACAGAATCTCTGCCCATGTGAGCGAGTGGAGCACCATACTATCATCTTTTGGGCTTCATCAACTTGTCTACTCACCAACACATAAAAAAGGTCACATCCTTGATCCTGTTATTTCTTCGCACAAAGTAGTAGATCAAACTTCTGTTGAGGTAATGCAAAACATGGCCAAAAGCTTCCCATCCTGTGACCACTATCCGATTATATTTCAGCTTCATAAGCCTCCTGACATCGACAAATGTGAGAAAGTCATACGCTTTAGAAAGATCAGAGACATAGATCAGGAACAATTTAAAGGTGATTTATCTGTTGCTCTATCTGAGTTGGTTTTTGAAGAAAAGAGCTTCTCTGATGTTGTGACTTAATTTAACAATGGGTGTCAACATATACTAAATGTACATGCTCCAGAATATTCCAAAACCATCAAAGACATTCCCACTGCTCCCTGGTTTGATGGCGAATACAAAGTTGCAAGAGCCGACAGAAGAAAGGCTGAGAAAGCCTGGAAAAAGTCAAGTCTTGACATTGATCATGATATCTTTGTTCATTTGCGAGAGCACTGTTCAGAGCTGACTCTCAAAAAGAAAAAACTGTTTTTCTCTAATACTTTCCAAAAATACAAACACTCACAAAAGAGCCTTTACAAATTTGTAGACACTTTCCTGGATAAAGAAAAAAACCTCACTTTACCATCTTCAGAAAATCTTCAGGAAACTGTAAATGCCTTTAACCAGTATTTTACTGATAAAATTGAGAAAATCCGAACATCATTTCCCAACACTACTGTGACTAATAGTTCTCCAAACTTCAATGGCCAGGCATTATCTGAATTTAAAAAAGCTACTATTTTTGAAGTAAGAGAATTGAACAAAGAATCTGGCATCAAAACCTCATCGATTGATCCACTACCTAAAGAACTCTTGTCAGAGCACCTTGAGCTAATCCTCCCTACCCTTTGTGATATTATCAACGTTTCTCTTTCAACTGGAAGTATGGAGGGAATCAAACTAGCACATCTCACTCCCCTAATCAAAGGAGATTCCCTAGACACTGAGAACTTAAAGAATTATAGACCCATCTCTAATCTTACATTCATCGGTAAACTCATTGAGCGCTTTGTATTAAAATGCCTCAATGAACATCTAGCCAAGAATAATCTCAACATCGACCACCAGTCTGGTTACAAAAAGCATCACAGCACAGAAACACTCCTCATTACCATAGTCAATGACCTCCTCATAGCCACTAATGAAAACACAGCAACAGTTGTAATGCTTTTAGACCTGAGTGCTGCATTCGACACAGTTGACCATATCAAACTGATCAATATATTGAAGTGTGAGATTGGGATTGCGGGAACAGCCTTGAAATGGTTCACCAGCTTCATCCGTGGTCGTTGTCAAAAAGTCAAGATAGGTGACCTAGAATCTGAAGAAATTGTAATAAAGTTTGGTGTCCCACAGGGCTCTGTCCTTGGCCCTGTGTTGTTCAATATCTACATCCGCTCAATTTACTCTTCTGTAAAATCAAAGCAATTTCTGATCCATGGCTATGCTGATGATCACCAGATCTACAAGTCATTTTCATCCGCTACAGAATATCAAGTCCTCAGCGAAGACCTGCCCTCCTGTTTTAGAGAAATCGAGACCTGGATGACGAATCACTTCCTTCTTCTGAATCCAACTAAAACTGAAATTATAGTTTTTGGTTCAAAACGTTTATTGTCAGAATTAGAAATTGGTGGTGTCTTCCTAAAATCTTCTGTCTGTATAAGACTTGTTAACGTTACCAAAAACCGTGGCTTTACATTCAATGAAACAAGAAATTTCAATGAAACAAGAAATTTAATTTTAGCACATTTTACAGAATAAAAAGATGTAAAACAATTCATAAAATATAATGCCCATTTGGTGTATGACTTTTTGTCCTTGACTGCTAGTTTGGCTTTGGAAGGACAGGAACTAACGGGGCAAGGAATGCGCGTGCCTGAAAGCTTTTGCACACACCGAAACGCTAGTTCAGTTAGGTTTTTAGAGACAGGGCTCATTTTAAGACTAGAAGAAATTTGTTAGTAGACATTAGGGGTTCTGTTTATAGTTGTTACTATAGGTTGCAGTCTTGTTGTGACAAAAAGTCTACACTAAAACATGCTTTAGTTTATATTGTGTGGTTCAAGGATATAAAATGTGGCTTCAAGGTGTATATTAAAGAGCTTGCGAAAGATTATGGCCTTTGTATCAATGGTTATAATAAGCTATAAATATCTTAAACTATACAGTGCTAATTAAAAATTTCTTTATACTTCATTCTCAGATTAGATTTAAAAATTGGATTCCTCTCTGACTCTAAATCCTCAGATAAAGAAGCTTAAAGCTGCAAACTGCCACAAGATGCGGAATATTGCAAAGATGAAACCATTCCTCTCTGAAGATCAAATGCAAATCATCGTACAATCTCTTGTTATTAGTTCGCTTGACTACTGCAATGCACTTTACTATGGTACTAATCATTCTGTTTTGAAACAGCTACAATCTCTGCAAAACAGAGCATGTCGCTTAGTTAAAGGTCTAAAGAGGAGAGAAGAAGTTGAGCCCTACATAAAAGAACTTCATTGGCTCAAGGTACAAGAACGTATTGAATTTAAAATACTCCTGCTAACTTTCAAACTGCTCCATGGACTAGCACCTTCATACCTGTCAAACCTTGTCAAGTACAATCCCAGTGGTGGCAGAGATGTGTCTCTTCATTGCCCTATAAACAGTCCACCAAGAGCCTTCTCTTCATCTGCTCCAAGATTATGGAACAACCTTCCTCAAGAAATCAGGAAATGTGTAAACATCAATGACTTTAAGGGAAAACTAAAAGCTCATCTGTTTAGAAAGTCCTTTGATATGTACTGAGTAAATAATACATTATCAGAAGATTTTTAAAATCTTCATCCTATAGCAGGTCAATTTTACGCTTTAAATTAAATTATTTTAGGCTACTAATTTTTCAGGATTTTCGGGCAACATTCGAGATATTATTCTTTTCCGTGTTTCACTGTGTCTGCCAACAAAATTTTAGTGTAGGTCAGAAAAGGAGGCTCTATCCCGGGACACCAACATTTTTTGGGTTGGCACCCAGGAGAAAGCTGCCTTATTCTTTGTATTTTGTCTCAAGTATTTTAGCATCTTCTTCCACTCTGTTTATTTCACCGTCTCTAGACTTGTATGTTGCCCAGATAATTTGACATGACTGTATTGGATTTTCTGTAACATCAGTTACTGTTCTGCAGTAAGCTTTTTTAATAATTTTGTATTGTATATTGAAGTATTCAGATTGTTTGTATATTTGGAGTTATATATATTTGGAGTCTCATACATAGATTTCTTGTGGTCATCATCTATTTTTCATATGTTTTGTTAGAAAACCTGCTAACCTTTCTTGGATATCTTCTTGTTAAAGGTGTTTCTGCCTTATTTAGTCAGGATTTAACTTGTAGCTATAAACTTCCGTTTTTAATTCCAGTCCAAGGCGAGATGCACGATCTCTACTGTCATTTAGGTATCATTTACAGCTGAGCATAAGGGTTAAATTTAAATTATTTAACCTTTTGGTGCTGTATCAAAATAACATTAATTTATTATTATTATTATTATTATTATGTTCATAAACATAGCCTGGCGTAAAATTGAACCCTCTAAAACGCGCAAATAGGCAAAATAATCAAATTTTACAATCTAACTAAACTCATCGCGCGGCTCTTGTAGCGCATATAGTGCATACGTCATTTTTTTCTTATATTATTGATAGTTGCCGTGCACGTGATCTTTTGCGCGGCTGTAATTGGTTCTGAACGATCACATGAATGCTTGTCATACGTTGTATGACCCGCCGCGCACGAGTGTGCGGCTCCCCTGTATCGTAGAAACTCTACAGGGGTAAGGCGACAGTGGGGGTCACCACGTGATACAAGTGAATGCAAATGCATTGATTGACGATGTCAATCCGTCGAGATCGTTGCTCTGCGAAGCAGAGCAACGATCGTCGATGCGAAGCTAGCAAGAATGCTAGTTTGCGCGGCGCGTCGAAGCGGCGAAGTCCTCCAAGCAAATGCAATTCACGTGCACTCTAACATCTAATGATCATTCGCACTTTTTTCAGGGCGATTGAAATCGTAATTCACTCAGCCCGAATAAAGATTCGGCGGAATAACAGGCTGAGCGCCGCCCAGTAACCTGTAACATGTCAAAGATAATTTGGAATATAGGCAAGCTCTAGACCGGCAAGCCATGGATCATTGGATCAAGCTGCAATCTTGTAGCGCGATACACTACTAGGTCGCGCCGCGCATTTTCTCGCAACCAGATTTTTCTCTTATGCAGATCGGCGAAATGCGAAAGATTGACATCGTGAATCAAGTTTGAAGTTGGTTGACGATGTCAACCCATTAAGATCGTTGCTCTGCGAAGCAGAGCAACGATCGAGGTTGCGAAGCAAGAATGCTAGTTCGCGCGGCGCGTCGAAGCGGCGAAGTCCTCCAAGAATCAAGCTGCAATCGGTCTAAATTTTCAACATAATTTTAAATTCAATTTAGAAATTACAATAACATTATTCAAATCTCAGTTAAATCAACAAAAAAAACAAATATGAATATATTTTAGAATTTTACATTATTAACAAATGAAAGGCTGTTACTGAATAATATAAATAAGTATAAGTATAATTTGCTCGATGTAATAAAATATTATTGTAAAACCTACAATTAAATTGTAAAGCCGTAGTACCTACATATTACATTGCAATGTAACACGTGCTCACGGCTGTTACGGCGCGGCTTTTTATTGCAGTTTTCATCGCAATGTAGTTTCTATTGTATATGTAATATGTTTCTATTATATTGTACACAGGAGGAGCTAAGTGCAAAGAAACTGTCACTAACTGCTACAAACTGCCACTAACTGCCACAAACTGCCACTAACTGCCACAAACTGCCACTAACTGCCACAAACTGCCACTAACTGCTACAAACTGCCACTAACTGCCACTAACTGCCACTAACTGCTACAATCGCGCCCACGCATTTGCGCGCGACAGTAGCAGTTAGTAGCAGTTAGTGGCAGTTAGTGGCAGTTAGTAGCAGTTAGTGGCAGTTTTTATGCGCGTCGGGATTTCAAATCGAGCGCTCATCAATTTTTATAATAGCAAGTCCGCAGCGTTTAGAGCTGCATTGTTAATTACTGGGCAGCGCTCAGCCTGTCATTCCGCCGAATCTCTATTCATTAATGAACATGATAGCCTGAGGTTCCCAGGTAACATTGTTGACTAAACCAGACTGTGCACGTTGTGCTAGATGTCAAATGTTGCAGATAGCGTATACGTTTTTTAAAACTATGTTTTGATTTGATTTGACTTGACTTAACTTGTAGTAAACGGTCGGCCGTTTTACAACACGGTAATATGACTGCTTGTGTTAGTTTCGACACATATACATACATATTCTCGCTGCATGAGTATATAAATGTTTGATATGAATTATGAAATGAGAAGTCGTGTATTATGTAATATAATAGATTCAGAAGACTCGTAAATGTGCAAGTATATGAATATTTATATTATATCATATCCATTGAATTATATTCATGGGACCAGCAAAAGCTCACAGCTAACAGCATTTATTTTTATTTATGATAAGATGATAAGTTCATTATGAGCAATTTTTAATTTAGTTCGTATCAGGCTAGGAGTCTAGTAATCGAGTTTTATTTGTTAATAAAAAAAACTTCTCTACGGTATTAGGAAAACTGCTGTGATAGACCGGAGCGCAGCAAAAAATTTAATAGCTTGTCCTGGACCGAATTCTACCAAATATTTTCACTACAAGTATGACACTTTTCGGATTTAGAAGGGTGCTGTCCAGACTATGAGTATGTTAACGGTGCGCGGTGATATCATTGAAGCTAAAGTCGGCACTAAAAATTAAAGTAAATATACCTCACGCCACACACTAATTGCATACGTCTGTAATTTTATTGTCTCTTATCAGCTTGCTTATTTCTCCTACCCGAACGCCTAACGTAGAGATTACTTTGTTATTTTACGTATCTGACAGGTAAAAATTAATAACAATAAATTTCACCTACTGAACGATTTCATAATAGAAAAGTTGCTAGTTTGGTTCTCCACCGTGCAATAGTGAATAGGATCTGTTTCACGTTCCGGTTCACTCTTTAAGATAAAAGCCTCTAATCGATGATTTTGCCCTTATAGCTTAGTTGTACTTGTAGTGAATTCGCACGGAACGTTCACTAAAAATAGTTTGTGAACGCGTTCGCTAAAAGATTTTAACGTTTGGAACATAAGGAACGTTAAAACAGGGCCTCCCACGGATTAAACAGTTTTGTGCGGAGAAAGAAGTGAAGAGAGAACGAAGCCAAAGAGTTCTCCGACAATTGTTCCAGCCAGCCTCACCGCAGCAAAGCCAACAGCAAGCAGGGACTTATCCTAATCCATGCAACCTATACAACGCTGACCAAGAATGGACACAGGACATGCCACGGTACCACTATAATATTTGATTTGATTCTCCGTGATACTGATAGCACTAGCAGTAGCAGAATTTGCTGCTTGTAATTCCTGGGCGTTGCTAAACCTGTCATTCCGCCCTATCTGCTATACTTATAGACATATTTTTAATCGCCATAATATGTTCAAACTTCAATGTTAAATCAATGTGTTTAACTTAATAAATGCAAAAGCCTGAGCGAGGTACCGTACCCAGGTAAATTAATCTTTGCAAGTTGAATTTGCGTTTCTGAAACCACTCTCTGCACTGGTAATTGTATTTAAAAGGGAACACAAAATGATGTACGTGACCAAAATTATTCCCCGCGCGACGCGATAACTGATAAGATTCTCTTTCAGCATTCAGTTTCAGTTAATTCTGGGTAATTCGCGGGTAAAAACATATTGGCACGTGTGCGTTCCATGTTCTCAGAATTAGGCAACGGTAAGTTTATAATCTTTAACTTTAACTGTTTGGAAACAGGTGTTGTTATTTTATGCTGGGAATCCCAAAAAGTGCTTGATCGGCCAGTTCATCATTGTGTCTCGCTAAATACTTGGCTAGTTTCATTATGCTTCGACTAATCATCACTGTTGGCTTGGGGATGGTATTCAACTGTTGAGGGCTTACTGTAACAACCATTGATACGCTTATAGTTATCAAACAGCAACTAACCGATATCCAATGGGTCTCAGCCATAGATTTAGAACAATATAGGCTCAACGGTGGCTCGGAAAAGTATAATCTTCATGGTATGGTCTTATATATGATTTTGGTCTATTAGAACGAGTTTTAAGTGAAATATATCCTCCAGAGATGATTATGAATAAAAATAATACTTCAGTTCGTGAAACTGACTTTTTAGATATTAGTCTTACTATCACTATCAATATTTACAAGGGAAAATTTTTTTAAAAACTTTACGACAAGAGGAAAGATTATAATTTTGATGTCATTAATTATCCCTATTAGATGGGAATAATCCCAAAGGCCAGTATTATGGTAAATTTATTAGTCAGTTAGTTGATTTAGCTCGTATTAATAGTTCTTATAACAGTTTTATTTTGGATTGTACAAATTTAGTTCTAAACTTGCACGACAAAGTTTTAATATTGCTGCACCTTGCGCAAACGGTTTGAAATCTTTGTCGACAAGTATTTTAACATTTGGGGAAAATTTGGGATTAATTTTACTTCGGAATATGTATTTTAGCATGACGTGTCATTCTTTTTTTTAGTTCAGTTCGTTTTCAATTTTTAATCTTAATTTTAATTTTCAGTACGTTTTACCTAACAAAATCATTTTTTACTTTTAGCTAGCAGAATGGTTTTCAGATTGCATTAATGAACTGTGCTGTGAGCTGGTCCCAAGTCCAGACGCCATTTTATTCTTTGTAATTTTCAATAACCCTGTCTAGTCATTGACTACTGATTTATGAAATCACTAATCCTTTCGATTTCTGTGCCACTAACTGCCTTGATTTCATCAGTCCCTATATTGATAGGTTCATGCGCAAATTTACCTAGTTTAGCCGTCATTAATTAGGTACAGACCACTAAAAATAGTTTGTGAACGCGTTCGCTAAAAGATTTTAACGTTCGGAACATAATGGTAAAGGAACGTTAATCAGATTTAAAATATCAACACGTCGACACGCCATCGTTTCCCGCAATTTTACATGTTCTAGATGAGTTAGGAGAGTTTTAGCGCGCATGCATGCACGTTTCACTTTTCAGGCCCTAAAACTCCGCTATAGTGTTTCTGGATAGAAGTCGACTTATATTTATGCTCAATTCTCGAGCCGACAATAGTCTTGCTTAGATTTTCAGACAATAGTCTTAAGATTCCAGTTGGTTTCATCGGTGTAATTTATTACAAATATTATCTGTTCGCCTTAAAGTTAGCAAATTTTGCTTTTCGCAATTGAAACTATAAAAGCGATATGATTAGTCTTGCCAAGAAAAGGTGGCTCGAGCTCCATTCCCCCCTACATTCAGTAGGGTTTTGTGTTCACCCGGCTTATATATCAGGGATTTGATCAACACACGAATCAGGATGTCTAGAAGGAGTTTCGGCAGTATCGAGATAGCCCGACCACTGTCCGCGGACAACTGTCCACGAACACCTGTCTACCAGATCATTACTGCATAATGACAGTATCCCCTGAATCAAGCAGGGTTCACATCATCCCCTGAATCAAGCAGGGTTCACATCATCCCCTGAATCAAGCAGGGTTCACATCATCCCCTGAATCAAGCAGGGTTCACATCATCCCCTGAATCAAGCAGGGTTCACATCATCGCACGCGAATTTCAATCAGCGGTGGTGTCAAGGCTTATTAAACGATTAAGCAACCTTACGGGAGGCGGTGGGTCCATTAATTTCGTCCATTAGACAGAAGAGTACCATGTCAGGAATTGGAATAGTTGTTGTTGTTGTTGTTGATGATGGCAACTGATAATACTTCACCAAAAACGAACGACTTATATACCACATTTTAATCGTAATCATTTATTTCATTGAGCAATCAATATTATTCTACTACGACTACGCTACAATTAATTATGCTAGTCGTAACTAATTGCATCCAAGATACCATACATACCATTCATATGATCTGGTAACCAATCAACTATTCACAAACACCTGTTGCTTGATTCAGGGGATATTGTTATTATGCAGTAATATGATCTGGTAGACAGGTGTCCGCGGACAATTGTCCGTGGACAGTTGTCCGCGGACAGTTGTCCGCGGACAGTGGTCGGGCTATCTCGATACTGCCGGAGTTTCTAGATGTCATGGACACGTGGTGTGACGGCGCAACAAAGAAGAAGATACTTTAAATTCGCAGTACACGTTCTACCGAGAGAAAAGAGGCTTATTCTCTACTGACGCTGCCTCAAGTTTTAGCCAAGATTCTGACGGTCCAGTCTCTTGGTGGAGCAACTTCGGTTGAGAGGTACCCGAACTACAGAGTTTTCCAATGAAAGCGCTGTCGCAATCGACATCAGCCTCACCCTGTGAGACGAATTGGAGCTTGTACGACTGGGTGATAAACAAAAAAAGAAACCGCCTCACAGTTAACAAGCAGCGAGACCTTACTATTATTTATGTTATTATATTTATGTTATTATATTTATGTTAACACAAGTTTGCGTCTTATGAAAAATTCACGAATTAAGGAGCAATAATTTTATTATTATTTGCTTATTGCTATACTAGTGACTTATTTTTATTCATTGTTGTTTATTTACTGTCTAATTCCGACAACATAGTTTTATCTCATTGTATCCATTTAAAGTTAAAAACGGACATTAAAATGAACGCTCGGAGCCCGGAGGCATTCAAACGTTTACGTACGGGCGTTGACTTGAACGTAAATGGGCAGACTATTTAACTTTAAGGTTAAACGGATATTAATATATGTACGCTATGCCCTAGCTGGGGCCTCTTCTCAGACTCTCGAGCGTTCAATTTGAATTGGTGTCGATTCAAAATTAAAGTTAATTAAAGTTCAATAAGATAAACTTATCATTGCTGGTTTGATTTTGGAACCTTCTCTAGACCTAGTAATTTTGGATTCGTAAGTTATGTGCGAGAATAGCTTCCCAGTCCCAAGTGATTTATAGATTATCCTTATTTTTAAGGGAATCGTTAGGTATTCGTATACTTATAGTATAGTTTTATTATTACACGTACGTGACCAATATTATTCCCCGCGCGATGTTATTACAAATTAGATTCTCTTTCACTTTGATCAGTTTCTTTCAAAAACAGATTCGCGCGTCAAATATATTTAGTTTGCGCGCTTTTGGTACTCCCAAAAGTACGTCAAAATGCAATTCTGTGAATTGCATTATTATAAATTTATAGTCATAGGTAATAGGCTCCATGTCATTGTCCACAGGACTGGTCACCGTTAACCTTATTTAACTTAAACTGGTTGGAAAAAGCGAATGTGTTATGAAAAATAATGTTTATCGCTTTGCCATTCGGCCGGTAGAATTAGATCAGAAAACCACGCGGATACCGATAAGACGATAAAACAGTTATCGAATTTTATACCTTTACCCAAGGCTAATGGTGATGCAACGCTAATGGAATACCTTGATCAGAAAGAAGTAAGAACTTTTGCTTTTGGCAAATCTAACAACCACGGAAATTTTCAGCGACATCAACGCTAAAATCGGAAACGATTTTCACTTCAAGATCTACTTAGAGAAAGTAATGACATGTCGGTGGGGATCGCGACGTGATACAAGTAGTATAGTATGGTATCTACCTTAAGTTATGGAACTGCTGAAGGTAATTAGACATAGAACTTATCCTGACTGCCATCTTTTGCGGACCCTAATTCTTCCTAACAAAAACATAGTCTGTGCTATCAGCTAGATATAAGTGTCCAAGACTATAAATAATGTTTTTCTTCTATCCGCACCCCGGGATCGAGATGTAAGCCTTCTAACGAATTACCTTCAGCAGTTCGGTTCACGTACTGTAGTGCGACACGTACTCTAGTGCGACATGTACCCTAGTGCGAAACCTCCAAGATCGACACTGTCGCAGTAGAGTACCTACGCTACCTGGATCGTAGTGCGACACGTACCCTAGTGCGACAGAGAAATTTCAAGGCCGACACTGTCGCACTACAGTGCGCTACCTGGACTGTAGTGCGACACGAACTAAAGTGCGACAAAACACTTTACGCAATAAAAATTTGACTTTCCATTTTTAAGTTTTAATGACAAGAGTGTAGTCGTGTATGAGTAAATATGGGGTTAAATATAAAATCAAAGATTACAATCCACGAAGATTAGGTCCACGAAGATTAGGTCCACGAAGGCAATAGCACCGATCATCTTAAAGTACTTCCGTACTGCTGAGTTCTCTGCGTTGTATTCCGGGACTAGGTCATGTTGCTGCATCTTCCTCCAAAGTGCTTGCTTGTGGTGGAAGAAGCATCCTCTCTTGGTAGTAGTGGGCCAGGTTGTCTCCACAGCGTTTATCAGGGCTCTCGTAGTCACTCATGACAGATTGAGGGTCGACTCCAAAAGCAAGGAGCTCATCCAAGAGGGCTTCATAATGTCCAACAGCATCAGCAATTAGGTGTTTCGTAGGGAGGTCAGTATCGGAAGCTTTCCGTTTCATATGCTGCTTTGCTGTGTGGACAGAGTTTGCTGCAGGAGTAGGAGGGTGGGAATAAGTCTTCGTACTGGTCACAGTAGTGTCGTTCATCAGACTGAGACGTCCGGAGCAGATCTTCCCAGTGGATCGCCAGTAAGTCCTGTCGTCGCGCTTCTAATTATCCAGGCAGTAGCGGTATCCGTCGTGGATAACATTTCTTGAACCAGTAGTGCGTCCAGAAATGGAGGTGATTGAAGAATACATGTTGATGTTGTTCGATGCTTTGGTAGAATCATCGTGACTTTATATATGGCCCAAGAATATGAACTTGTTATCCAAATCGGAGATATACCTTCATACGATACGTGTGATAGGAATGAGGATCATATGCTGCTTAAGAGTTACCCGGTGGATCACACACTGCATACGTGGCTTGAACTGACCCGAAGGAATTGTGATCAGTGGATCACTTCGAAACACGTGATGTGAACCGACGAATCGTATTCGCAAGATCAATTCGAAATAAGTGACGTGAACCGACCCAACGAATCACTTAATGGTCCATAAGAAGGATAGGATGTGACCTGAGCTTGGAAATAAGTCAGGATATTTTGTCGCAGTAGAGTACGCTACCTGGATGGTAGTGCGACACGTACCCTAGTGCGACAGAGGGTGTTTTTGTCGGACTTCGCACTAGAGTACGTGTCGCATTACAGTACGTGTCGCACTACAGTAAGATTACCCTTTCTCTAAGTATAGATCTTGAAGTGAAAATCGTTTCCGATTTTACTTTTAGCGTTGACGTCGCTGAAAATTTCCGTGGTTTTTAGATTTGCCAATAGCAAAAGTTCTTACTTCTTTCTGATCAAGGTATTCCATTAGCGTTGCATTACCATTAGCCTTAGGTAAAGGTATAAAATTCGATAACTGTTTTATCGTCTTATCGGTATCCGCGTGGTTTTCTGATCTAATTATACATCCGCGTTTTCCAACCAGTTTAAGTTAAATAAGGTTAACGGTGACCAGTCCTGTGGACAATGACATGGAGCCTATTACCTATGACTATAAATTTATAATAATGCAATTCACAGAATTGCATTTTGACGTACTTTTGGGAGTACCAAAAGCGCGCAAACTAAATATATTTGACGCGCGAATCTGTTTTTGAAAGAAACTGATCAAAGTGAAAGAGAATCTAATTTGTAATAACATCGCGCGGGGAATAATATTGGTCACGTACGTGTAATAATAAAACTATACTATAAGTATACGAATACCTAACGATTCCCTTAAAAATAAAGATAATCTATAAATCACTTGGGACTGGGAAGCTATTCTCGCACATAACTTACGAATCCAAAATTACTAGGTCTAGAGAAGGTTCCAAAATCAAACCAGCAATGATAAGTTTATCTTATTGAACTTTAATTAACTTTAATTTTGAATCGACACCAATTCAAATTGAACGCTCGAGAGTCTGAGAAGAGGCCCCAGCTAGGGCATAGCGTACATATATTAATATCCGTTTAACCTTAAAGTTAAATAGTCTGCCCATTTACGTTCAAGTCAACGCCCGTACGTAAACGTTTGAATGCCTCCGGGCTCCGAGCGTTCATTTTAATGTCCGTTTTTAACTTTAAATGGATACAATGAGATAAAACTATGTTGTCGGAATTAGACAGTAAATAAACAACAATGAATAAAAATAAGTCACTAGTATAGCAATAAGCAAATAATAATAAAATTATTGCTCCTTAATTCGTGAATTTTTCATAAGACGCAAACTTGTGTTAACATAAATATAATAACATAAATATAATAACATAAATAATAGTAAGGTCTCGCTGCTTGTTAACTGTGAGGCGGTTTCTTTTTTTGTTTATCACCCAGTCGTACAAGCTCCAATTCGTCTCACAGGGTGAGGCTGATGTCGATTGCGACAGCGCTTTCATTGGAAAACTCTGTAGTTCGGGTACCTCTCAACCGAAGTTGCTCCACCAAGAGACTGGACCGTCAGAATCTTGGCTAAAACTTGAGGCAGCGTCAGTAGAGAATAAGCCTCTTTTCTCTCGGTAGAACGTGTACTGCGAATTTAAAGTATCTTCTTCTTTGTTGCGCCGTCACACCACGTGTCCATGACATCTAGAAACTCCTTCCAGACATCCTGATTCGTGTGTTGATCATATCCCTGATATATAAGCCGGGTGAACACAAAACCCTACTGAATGTAGGGGGGAATGGAGCTCGAGCCACCTTTTGTTGGCAAGACTAAACATATCGCTTTTATAGTTTCAATTGCGAAAAGCAAAATTTGCTAACTTTAAGGTGAACAGATAATATTTGTAATAAATTACACCGATGAAACCAACAGGAATCTTAAGACTATTGTCTGAAAATCTAAGCAAGACTATTATCGGCTCGAGAATTGAGCATAAATAGTCGAATTCTATCCAGAAACCTAGGAGAATCAGGGGACATCCTGTTGTCAATTTATTGGAGGTCGACTTTACTGCTTTGATCACAGACGTCCGATACAGCAGCGGAAGCGCAAGATCTGCTGATGAGCAATTCCGTCGGTCTGTACCTAATCAATGACGGCTAAACTAGGTAAATTTGCGCATGAACCTTTCAATATTATAGATTATACTTTTCCGAGCCACCGTTGAGCCTGTATTGTTCTATGGCTGAGACCCATTGGATATCGGTTAGTTGCTGTCTGAAAACTATAAGCGTATTAATGGCTGTTACAGTAGGCCCTCAACAGTTGAATACCATCCCCAAGCCAACAGTGATGATTAGTCGAAGCATAATGAAACTAGCCAAGTATTTAGCGAGACACAATGATGAACTGGCCGATCAAGCACTTTTTGGGATTCCCAGCATAAAATAACAACACCTGTTTCCAAACAGTTAAAGTTAAAGATTATAAACTTACCGTTGCCTAATTCTGAGAACATGGAACGCACACGTGCCAATATGATTTTACGCGCAAATTACCCAGAATTAACTGAAACTGAATGCTGAAAGAGAATCTTATCAGTTATCGCGTCGCGCGGGGAATAATTTTGGTCACGTACATCATTTTGTGTTCCCTTTTAAATACATTTACCAGTGCAGAGAGTGGTTTCAGAAACGCAAATTCAACTTGCAAAGATTAATTTACCTGGGTACGGTACCTCGCTCAGGCTTTTGTATTTATTAAGTTAAACACATTGATTTAACATTGAACATATTATGGCGATTAAAAATATGCCTATAGCAGATAGGGCGGAATGACAGGTTCAGCAACGCCCATGAATTACAAGCAGCAAATTCTGCTACTGCTAGTGCTATCAGTATCACGGAGAATCGAAGCAAATATTATAGTGGTACCGTGGCATGTCCATTCTGGGTCAGCGTTGTATATACTTATATATGTTGCATGGATAAGTCCCTGCTTGCTGTTGGCGTTGCTGCGGCGAGGCTGGCTGGAATAATTGTCGGAGAACTCTTTGGCTTCGTACTCTCTTCACTTCTTTCTCCGCACAAAACTGTTCAATCCGTGGGAGGCCCTGTTATTCAAATAAAGTTCTGAACCCTCAATCAAGCGTTTAGTTCTAAAACTTTGGTAATGGAAATTGTAGTTTTGTAGTTTTTCTCATAAATATCGTCCTATCGAACTGATGATCAATAAACATCACGCGGTTTGCTACAATCAAGTTAGTATAAGGAGTCGTTTACATATCAGCAGAGGGGTCTTCCAAATTGCAAATGATTACGATTGACCATATAATATTGTAATTTTGGCACAATAGCACAATACTAATAGCGATACCCGGATTTAACATTTAAACAATTTGTAATCGTATTGCCATGCAGTGTTTGTGTAACTGTAGTACTAGTTGGTAATCGCTTTTTTTGTCAAAAAGTTAATATTTGTTTCCTTCGATAGTAAATTATTTTGTCCCAAATTCATATATTTTCTAATAATACAAAATTGTTTTTAGACCAATTATACAATGTCAATAAGTTATGTGGCATGTAAGGCGCCAAAGACAAATTGCTAAAAGGCTCGGCGCAACTGCAGAAAACTGCCACTAACTGCCACAAACTGCCACTAACTGCTACAAACTGCCACTAACTGCTACAAACTGCCACTAACTGCTACAAACTGCCACTAACTGCTGCAAACTGCGCGCGCGGTGCGTGGGCGCGATTGTAGCAGTTAGTGGCAGTTAGTGGCAGTTAGTGGCAGTTTGTAGCAGTTAGTGGCAGTTTGTAACAGTTAGTGGCAGTTTGTGGCAGTTAGTGGCAGTTTGTGGCAGTTAGTGGCAGTTTGTAGCAGTTAGTGACAGTTTCTTTGCACTTTGCTCCTCCTGTGTGTAATGTAATATGTATGTACTACGACTTAAACGTATTATTTGAGAACTGATTACTCAAAGGGCTTAAATTCATTTTGGCTCATCTTTTTACACACTACTGAGGACGAGGTAATGTGATTTTATTGCTAATACAGCATATAATGTGTATAGGTTTTGATGGCTAATAAGAATAAAAAAGATGTTGTGTCTTTAAACAGGGGGTTGCTGTGCTCTTTTTGAAAGAATTTATCCCCATGGGCCTGCTTGCGGACAGGCATTGTACCATGCCATGAATTTTTCAAGATGTGCCTGATTATCACTGAAGATTATCATGAAACTGTGTTTTTAAGCAGTGAAGATTTTTCTCGATGTCCAGCATCTCCCCACACAGAGACACAGTATGAAATGTGACTTTCGGACCAACCAACTTAAGCCTGACTAGCAGTGCCTGATGAATTTAATATGAAACATTTAATTTATAGTTGGACAGAGTGACTGTTAACTTTAAATGGATCACTATGCAATGAAACACACCAGTTGTTACAAGTAATTATCAAACCCCACAGACAACATGTTTGTGGTACATTCTGAAATAGAACACAATTAGTATATATTATATCGACTATCATAAATATATAAACCAAATATATAGCAATTCACAATCTCCCGTTCTTTCTTAAAAAGGCTTTGAAAGATTTAAAATATTAAATATAAAATAAAGGTGTCACAAGAAAGACTATAATCTTTCTAAATATAACTTCCCTCTTTGTGGATACATGCACAACATGTAATAGAAAATCGTTTTAAACGAGCACATTATATAAATCACAAATACCAATATATTCACTCTTTTAAACGAGCACATTATATAAATCACAAATACCAATATATTCACTCTTTTAACTTCTTTAAGTTTCAAATTATTAAGATTATTAAAATCCTTCACACACAATATTAAAAACTTTGAATACAATGTTTATTATTGGAATACAATTCTAAACAGTTCATTGTCAAATTCTCCTGACGACAATACCTCCCGTAGCAGTGAAGTTGGAGCTCCAGCTTTAGTCAAACAATCTGCAAGCTGTTTCTTTGTTGAAATCCAACAAACTGTCATTTCACTATTGTTCACTCGCTGTCTCAGGCAAGCTATTGGTATCCTCAATCCCTTGTCATCAACATTTTTCGAGGTTTGGATAGCATCATGTAGAGACTTGCAATCAGTCATTACAATGACATCAAGTTTTCCAGATAACATGATCTCACTCAGCTGAGCTTGGATCAACTCACATGTTTCCACTGCTTCGATCATTGCCCAACTCTCCGCTGCTAAAGTACTTTTACATACTCTCCGGATTTTTCTACTCTGCCATGTAATGGGGCAAGATTTTCCTGTAAGCGAAACAAGGAAAATTATGAAGCCTCCCTGAGAGCTTCCATCCTTCAAGTTTCCATACGATGCATCACAGAAAACCACTAAGACTGACTCAGGCAACAGTAGTTTCTTAAACCTGAGTGTTAGAGGATTCTTTTCTAAGAACTTTACTGTTTTGTTTACCATTTTCAAATCTGTGATGGTCCCTTCAGTCACAGAATTACTAGCAAAACATGTAGCATAAGCTACATCTGGCCGTGTCTGTGTTGATACCCACAACAACTGTCCGCACACAGTTCTCAGTTGTTGCTTTTCTTTCTCGTTGATTGGGAGCGTATTTCGATTCACTCGGGTGGGGTCGATCTCTATTCTTGAAATCTGGTCTGCATACCCCAGTTGTGATACCAGAATTCCAGATTGTGTTTGCTTTACATCAAGACCAGTATAAGCAAATTCAACTTCGACCTCCGTACTTAGACGAAACTTCTTCTTCAGTTCCCCAATAACTTCCCTTTCAAACTTCTTGCTTCCACTGAACATCAGATCGTCAACATGCACAGCAATGATACCCTCGAGTTTTCCTTCATCATACCAGAACATGAATGACTCATCATATGACGATACCACAACATTTAACTTCACTAGAGTATCACGAAGCTCAACATACCACATTCTAGGTCCGTCTACTAACCCGTAAATACATTTGTTCAGTTTCCAGATTTTCCTCGTTTCAGCTTCCTTCGGAGGAATAATGAAGACATCTCTTGAAATCTTCTTGCCTTGCAAGAAGGCAGCCTGAACATCGATGTGTTGTAACTTCCAACTTTCTGTTGCAACTATTGTAAGGAGCAGTCTTATAGAGTCCCTGTTACATGTTGGGGAGTCCTTTCGTATGTTGCTTCTATTTTCTTGATAACCAAGTGCCACTAAACGAGCTTTAACAGAACCTTCTGCTTTCTTTGTAATAACCCAGCGAACACCAACATTGGACTGTTCGTTTGCATCAACTTCCACGTAAACCTTGTTTACTTTGAACTTCTCAAGCTCTGCTAGCTTGGCATCTACAACTGCTTGGTCATACATACTCACACTGGACAGCAACACCTCTTCTTCTGTTTCTGGTGACAGGTCATCTCTCCAATTCACAGCAAGCTCATACCAATCCACACATTGGATGCTCTCCTCACCATCAAGTTGAATATTTACACAGTTTTTGTAACTGCCAGTTGATTTCCCCGCACGGCTATGGATATAAGCTTTATGCCAGATCTCACCATCCTCCTCTGGATACTTTGGAAGAAACTCCACGTGACTTCTTGCTTTAGGAAGTCCTGATTTGTGCTGAGGTCTGATTGTTGCTGTTGTCTCACTTTGAGGCAGTGTTTCTGTTTCCGGTACAGAAACTGCTGTTTCCATAGAGCAAGATGGTTGATCCTCTAGGAAATTTCTCTGCGTCTCTAATGGGGATTTTGGTGAACTTGATACAATACTCGGGTTAGGTTGCCCAACAACTGACTCTGAGGTAATGGGATATCCTGTTGTTGTATCCCTGGTTAGATGACATGCACTGCACTTATAATACTGATTTCCATGCTTTAAAATATATAAATGAGTAATGTCTCTCCCCAGTATAACACCTGGCCCACTCCATTTTGCAGATCCTTTTCTCTTGTACATCACCTTTTCACCGTTGCTATAATACTCGTCATTGCTTGTCCGAACTTGGCTTTGCAGAGCTCTACGTATCTTGTTGCTACTTTCACACTTTGCAAATGCTTGCCTTGCACTGTGCATTGCATTAACATTATCAGCCACGGTTTTACTCACCGTTGTTTCTTCTAAAGCTGGCAGTCTATCATCGATGACATTCGGAAGTGAAGGGTTACGGCCCATTGTCAACTGATTTGCAGAAAACCCACCAAACATCTGCATGGAGTTTTTCGCACTTAGTGCCCAACACAATGCAACTTCCCAGTTGCATTTTGAATCTTCCTTCGTTTTTACCATCATCTCTGTCAGCATCTTATGATGACGTTCTACAATCCCATTGCTCCAAGGGCTCTCGGCAGCTGAATTTTGCACATCCACATTGAATCTTTGACACATCTCAGTAAACTCCTCATTGGCGAACTCTCCACCATTATCAGCCATGAATTTCTTTGGATTTCCAAAGATGGATATCCATCCAGAGCAAATTCCTTGGATGATTGTCTCTTTCTTCTTATTGTAGATTATTCTAGCTGCTGAATATCTTGTCACCGAATCAATCATATGCAAGATATACACATTAGGAGTGCCAGGAACATTCTTAAGGTCCATTGCAACACATTCGTTGAACACCTTTCCTCTTGGGAGACCCACCACTGGTCTTGACTTGGGTTTCTTGTACATCAGACATATTTTACAACTGCTGGATACCTCATCAATTGCTTTCATGTATTCTGGTCTCTTAAATCCTGCAGTTTTCAGCAATGTTTTCAGTTTATCACTAGGAGGGTGTGAGAATTGTTTGTGGATTTTTTCCACTTTCCTCCTAATCTCCTTTTCGTCAGTACCAAACAAACCTTCTTCGCTGATTGTCATCACCAGATGTGGGGTCTTTCGATCTGGCGGCCCAATGGTCATGCGTCTTTTATTACAAAGAGGAACGCAATAGTGCTTTGATTTAGTTTCAAACAAATCAACACAATCTCCACTGAATCTCATTGTATCATTTGTGAAATCCAACACAGCACCAGCTCTCTTTAACGATGCTTTACTGAGAAGCAACGGCAGTTCTTTCTCAACAATGTTTGCTTCTATCCGAACATCTGTCTTTCCTATTCGCCCAGGGATGATAGTCTTTTCTGTGGAAATGACTTCGAGTCCATCCCCAAATCTAAAAGGCGTCGAGCAAGGTTCACTAACCATCATTTTCAGTTGTTTTTCTTCCAGAGTTTCTCTGTAGTGATTCACCCAGTTCCTACCAACGACTGTCTTTGTACATCCGGAATCAATAACTGCACATGCTAATGACTCATATACAAGAGAACCAAGGTTCGTATCACTCATCAGGCACTCTTCAGGAATTTCAACAACATCTTCAGATTCAGACACCACCATAAATGTTAAGAATGCACCCTCTGCTTCCATGGCCGTAACATTCTCAGCACCATCTTGTGCGAAATACTGTGCATTATCTGTTGAACTTGAAGAAGCTCTGTTCTTGCTTGTGCACCATCTTGCAATATGGTTTTTATCGCCACAAGCATAGCATCCAGTATACGCACTCTTTTGTCGATTATACGGATGATGATGATTCCCACGTCCTCTTGACATCCTTCTGTAGTTTCCTCGTCCACCTCTTGGGGTTGAGTTGTATGTATAGTTACATTCCTCATGTTCCACCTTCACTGATATTGACGCAGGCGGTGTGGAAAGGTTCGATTGGACGGAGAAGATTTTCCCGATCGTTTCACACATATCTTTATAAGTAAGATCCTTTACAGTTGCCAAAGCGAGATCATATTTTTCTGACGGAAGGTTAGCACTGTTAAGGAATCTGTAGGCTAGGACTGCTTCAGGAAGAGTGATTTTGTGTCTCCTGAGATCCGCTAGCAACTTCTCAAACTCAGATATGTAACTCTGTAGAGACAACCCTTCTGGTCTCACATATTTTTCAAACTTACCGTAAACTCGGTAACAGGTTTGAGCTGAGTCCTCTAAATAGATTTTGTCAAGATGACTTAAAATCTTCGCTATTGCATCCTCTGCAATTAGGACATCTTTCCCCAATGATCGTACTGTATCCTTTATCTTCCCTTGTTTCAATTCTAAGAGCAACGCAGTTCCTTGTCTCTTTTTCTCTAAACCCGTGAACTCTTGCCACAGCTGCAGGTCTAACTTCCAATTGCAGTAGTCCTGATCCTCACTGTATGCCGGTGGGGCTTTGTAATTACTAGTTACTCTAACTGTCTCTGGGGGTGCCATTGCGTCCTTCTCTGCTACCACTTGTTAACTTTAAATGGATCACTATGCAATGAAACACACCAGTTGTTACAAGTAATTATCAAACCCCACAGACAACATGTTTGTGGTACATTCTGAAATAGAACACAATTAGTATATATTATATCGACTATCATAAATATATAAACCAAATATATAGCAATTCACAGTGACTGTTATTTCTTGTAGCTTTTTGTTTAAAGTCCCAAGTTATCATAGTAGAGCACTTTGTTGAAAAATAAACGCATAGGTCAGCTATATTCAATTCATGTGTGTCTACGAATGTATGTTGACAAAGATACCAAGACCTATGTATTGTCCCATCAAAGAAATATTACGGTCATTATGTGCTCTCCATGCCCTGCACTCAATCAGTTAAACAAAAATTCAGTTAAACAAAAATTCAATTTTATGCCATTTATTACAGAGTAAACAAGTTTACAATAAATCAATTTGATATTTAAAGGAATCCTAATTCAATGTGTAGTATGGTTGTCACTCTTTAAATAGATTAGATATAGGTTGACGGGGCAAAGGAGTGTTCGTGCTGTTCGCTATTGCTCACACCAAACGGCAACCTAGTAAAATTTTTGTATGGACACCGGTCTCCATCACGATACAAAATTAGGATTGAAGAATTTATTGTATAACTTTTAGTGCAGTGGAGGAAGCGGTGTGGTGCATTAATAGAGTGACAGCCTACTGATTTAGAGTTGTTTTTACGTGAGCATAATGGGTATATTTTTGGACCTAAAGGCTTTACTATGGCAACTTTAAAATTGGTTCTTTTAATCATTTATTAAATATCACTTAAAAAATATATAAATCTGGAATCTGTTCACACTGTGAACCAGTCCTATAAAAAAAACCTCTTAAATCAAATATTTAAAACGTCTCAATAATGGAAATAGTCATACAATTAAGAAATTTACCAAATTCTTAATATCTACCTTAAGAGAAAAATACCTACCTAAGTCAATGTCTACCTGTAATACACTAAATATTAGGTTAAATACATAGGTGGTGGAGTCAGCACACATTTACCAAAATCAAAAATTTTTTAATAGGAGGAACCTGTGGGCCGAGAAGTGAGAACACTGGATTACATTTGTTGAAGGGGATTGTTTTCAAATGACAGCTGCATTATGTCATAATCGCTTGAAGTCCATGCTGAATCATTATAAGCATGTTGCAGCTTTAGAAGTGCCTTTTTCAGGCGACTTTTAGCAAGGCTAATCTTGTAGGAGTAGTCAAAAAGCTTAAGTTTAGGTGCAATTGTGCTCCAGATTTTTGTGGATCTTGATATGAAGTCATTAGATGGGAGTTGTGAAATGAGAGTGGTTTCCTTTCTAGAAGATGGCTGATAATGCTGTTGCAGTGATGCTGGGCACCTTAATTTCAGTATTTTAAAAACTTCCATAAAAGTGTGATATGTATATAAATTTTTGAAAGCCAGGATGTTTTGTTGCTTGAAAAGTGGTTTACAGTGCTCTAGTTGGAAGAATGTATGGTCAAGTGCCTGGCTGTCAAACTCTCTTGTTCTTGCACATGTTAAGAACTTGTTTAGGTATGCCTCTTTATCACCAAAGAGGACCCGTACGCAGTGCTTCTGAGACAACCAGATACTTGCTGTCCTAAAGAGTGCTGCATCACCCCAAACTGAGATACAATATGTAAGGTGGGATTCAAATAGTGTGTGGTATAGGTCTTTATGGAGTTCCTTCGGTACAGAGTCCCTAATTCTATTTAAGGTGGCAGAGGCATAGTTTAACTTTCGTTTAAGTGCTGTTATATGAGGCCCCCAGGAAAGCTGTTCATCAATAACAACTCCAAGAAACTTTGTTGCTTTGGTTTTTTTAATTGGAAAGCCATCAATATGGAGTTGAAGCGAATCTGGAAATTCTACTGGTTTACTAGCCTTTGGTTTAAAATGCATATAACAGCACTTTGACATGTTGATGTGTAGTTTGTTAAGGATCATATACTTTTTTATACAGCTTAGCAATTTGTTGCCTTTCTCATAAGCTTCTTCTACAGTTTTGCCATTAATAAAAATGTTGGTGTCGTCGGCAAATAGTATGAAAGTTCCTAAATCTGAGGAATTGGAAATATCAAATTTATGTATAGAAGAAAAAGGAGCGATCCCAAAACAGAGCCTTGTGGAACTCCATATTTAATGATGAGGTTTTCGGATTTTTCATTAAGGACTTCTGTGTACTGTGTTCTATTTGATAAGTAGCTTTTAATGAGACAGTTTGCATTGCCTCTTATTCCATACCTATCTAGTTTTGTAAGGAGTGTACTATGGTCGATTGTATCAAATGCTTTACTCAAATCTATAAATATTCCTAGAACATGGTTTCGTTTTTTTATGCTCTCTTCAATAATCCTAACAGAGTAGTTAACAGCATGGCTAGTAGAATGGGACTTGCGGAATCCAAATTGGTTTTCATCAAGGATATTTTGTGACAAAGCGAAACTATAGATACGGCTGTATATCACTTTTTCAAATATCTTACCAAATATGGGCAGAGTAGAGACAGGTCTGTAGTTTCCTACATCCTCTTCTTTTCCTTTCTTAAATATAGGAGTAACTTTCCCAACTTTCAATACATCGGGAAATACCCCGCTCATCATCAGTTTATTGAAATGTTGGGCTAAAACAGGGCAGATTAGATGAGCTGACTTTTTGATCACACGGATTGGGATATCACTAGATTTGCCATTTTCCAGCTTGGAAATTATTTCCATGAGCTCAGTATGTGAACAGTCAGTTAGGAATATAGAGTTGTTGTTGGATGGCAGGAGGTAGTCTTCAAATGTTGAAAATTCAGAAGCCTGTATAGGCAGGTCAGCTATTGATTCATTTAGAGTGGAGGCAATGGAGTTAAAGTATTTGTTGAACTCGTTTGCAATAACCCTTCTATCTGTTATTTTTCTGTTGTCGATTATAAATGAGGGTTTGATACCCTTTTTACACTTCCCTCTGAGTTCATTAATGATTTGCCATGTCTTCTTACGGTCGTGCTTATTTTCTATGATTTGGTTGCAAGAGTAAGTATTTTTTGCAGTGTTAATTACAGATTTGAGGATCCTTCGGTATACCTTGAAGGTTTGCTCGAGATCCTGGTTTCCATCAGGGTTTGCCTTAGTTTTAGATGTAATCCAGGCATCTTTTAATTCATGTTTTTTTTCAACGGCTGATGAAATACTATCTGTTATCCAGGGGTTATTGATAGGATTCCGTTTAGTAGTTTTTGGCTTTACAAGTTTGCATGTTGAATCAAGTACATGATCAAATAATTTAGTAAAATCCGAGAATTCATGAGAAGTGTGAAGCTTTGAGAGGTCAGTGTTCAGTAGGGTTAGGAATTTATTAAGGTTGGCATTGCTGAAGTCGTAGTACTGGACATGTTTTTCACTTTTTGGACCAACCTCGAATTCGATGTCAGTGAATTCAAATGTTGGAGCATGGTCACCAATTCTATCTGTTATACAACCTGAGAGAACACAGTTACCAGGGTCATTTGTGAGGATGTTGTCAATACAAGATGGTTTGCAATTTGGTCTCTCATGTGTAGGTATCGAAATAACAGGAGCGAAACCATTTCTAAATAAGCATTCTTCAAAAAGAGTATAGTTGCCATGACCAGCGTCACCATTCACTTTAAGAAGGTCAACATTAAAGTCCCCCATTATACGTACACCAGATTTAGGGAGGAGTTTACAATAACATAAACCCGCCACGCAAAGGGTTTATATAACAGATCATCCCGCGCTAGCAGGATGATCTGATAAACACATACGAGTGCGCGCAGCGCACGAGTTTTGTGTTAATATGTAATCCCGAAGCGCCAGCTGAGGGATTACATTTATTTAGCCCTGAGCGTGAAGTGTTTATGGATTATAATTATCTCCGGCGATTTCGACAAGGGATTTATACTTTAGAAGGTAAAGAAGGTATGACCGATCTGTCATAGTGGAGCAATAGCTTGAACGTTAGCAGGAACAAGAGCTGGAAGGAGAGCAAGCAAAACAATACTATTTTTAGGGCACGGACAAGGGTAGCTGGCTAGTCGCCAACTTCTCACGCCACGCGTTGGAGAAATTCCAAGAATTAGCTGCTTTGGCAACGTTCCCAGGAATTTGCGTGTAAAAGAAGTGGACGGTTACGATGTTTCATATCACGTGGTGCGCTTTCGTGTCACGTGGTATAGACTCGGCGTATGCTATTGGTGGCACGTGGTACGCACGTGACGCGCCCACGTGATCGCGCGTCTAACTGTTCTACTATTATCGAGTTCTAATCAGCAGTATCATTGATTATTGTAAGTCGGAGAATTGAATGATAAACATCAGTTACGACTAAAAAGCGGGCCGGGTTTATACAAATTTCCGGGGCGGGATGATATCACCTTGAGATGTTTATCTAACAGCGGGCCGGGCTGAGTGATAATATGATCCCGCGTCGAAATCCCGGAGATATTTATATATGTGATCAAATGACTTAAGGAAATTATGAATGTCACCATTTGGAGGGCGATAGATGACCCCTGAGATGAGTGTGAGCTTGCTGGATGATTGAGTGATCTTAACAAAGATTGATTCAATATCAGGCGTGCAGTAGCCAAGATTTTCTATGACTTCTGCATTAAGGTGATTTGCTACATAGAGGGCAACACCAGTCCCTTTCAGCTTGTTTTCCTGAGTGACCTGATAAAAACTGTTGTATTGCGGTATTCTGTATAGTTCTTTAAGAGGTTCATCTGTGTTTGTTTCAGCGATACCAATTACAGAGAAATTTAGTTCAATTCGTTTGAGTTCAACGTTAAGACAATCGAAGTTAAAACAATAAGTTTTATTTTACATTCCTTTAATCATAAATAAAATAAGAGCTTAAACCACGAATTAGTTAACTAGAAGTAAACTTGAGGAAATGTTCTTTAGTGGTTGTATATAATTATTTTAAAAACTTTCTTTGTTAGTATTTTTATTATGGAAAGTGGTTGAATTTAGTGAGACAAGGTCAGTTTCTCTATTGTCTCAGAAAAATGTCTACTTTACAGTAGGCAATGCTGAGTGGCAGGAATGACGGACCAAAACGCTTGGGGCTAACAATGGCCCATTTACAAACCACTTCAGACATGGCAATGATGTCATTTATGCTTAATTCGTCTGAAACTGACCCTACATCACTTCTAACATTCTATAAAAATCTCTTCTAAAATAGGTATAAAAATGCATAACACAAAACACACAAACAAAATGTTTATAATCCTTATATAATAAATTTCTATAGAACTTTTAAATTTCTATAAAACTAATAAACCTATATATATATTCATTTTGCACCCAGAGAAAGATGTGGTAGTTTCGATATTATGAACGATTCTATTTTATATTCATCTATTGCTGTACTCTGTAAAATTTGAAAAGTATTTAATAAAAAAATGTTCATGACAAGGTATGGGGCTGCTGCTAAGATATTACCGCTTTTTCAAGCTTAAGTAATCTAGGCAAGGTCAATTTTAAAGTTTTTGAATTTTGTCGAACGCTGTTTAAGGCTAAGTTCCACTGATTGCATTGCTTGTGGTAAGTACCACACTTCTTCTTATATGAAAGTGTCTTCGACTTTCTATCAACTCGTAGTGGTAGCCCACTGTCTAGTGTCTGTGTACATGACGCCCTGAGTCTGCGGCCCCTCCTATGCATATTAGGGGTTGTACCCTATTTCAACACTGCATCTGGTTGGCAAAGTGCACAGCTCAGCTATATTGTACCTGGCCCTACAGTATAACTCTTTAAATAGGGTCTTAATGTCACAAGCAAGCCGAATTGTAGCTGAAAAAATAGTCTTGTTGGGTAAACCTGCAATTACTTTGGTTAGAATCAATACTGTAACACAGGAAATTGTGAGGCGCAAAGCTGGAAAAGTTTTGAATACGTCTGATTAATCTGTTGTACTTCTACTCAGACTGATGATATGAGGGAAAGGCTTGCATTTATTTAGAGAAAAGAGGACTGTAAACATTGTTTAAAATCAGCTGTTATATTATATATAATAAGGATCGAAAGGAAAGACAGGATTAAAATGGTGTTTTCCCATACCTAAATTGATATCATCACTTAGGTTTTAGTTATTCATTACCGTTGCTCAAAAGAAACTGAGCCTTTACTCGCAGAATGGCTGAATCGTAAGTACATTTTTTCACTAAAAATCCATTCGAGCAATATAATTTACTTGTTATCACATATTCAAAATTGTCAATATCATAATTGAACATAATAAGATCAAGTCAGTATTTTCACATTTCACATTTCAGGGTCAAAGTTGCTGTTAGGGTTCGTCCCTTCAATGGGAGGTAATTTGTTTTTACATACATTTTCCTTACTAATTTTTAATTAACAAAAGAAAAATCACATTTAATCCTTGCTGTACTTCCATCATTACATAATAATAAGAAATAGCAACTAATTTTTGAAATTGTCTCATCCAGGGAGATCGATAGAGGCTCAAAATGTTGTATAAAGATGCAAGGCAAGCAGACAACCATCACCAACTTGGAAGACAAAAGTTCGTGTTAAACACTTCTGATTAAATTAACAACTCAATTAACTTACTTATTATCTCATTCTAGTAGAGCCCGTAGTCCTGATTTCTTGTGGCCTCTTACACAAAATATCTAAATATTATTTTACAGGTGTTGAACCAAAGGTGTTCACGTTTGACTACTCATACCAATCTCACGATGGGTTTGAGATGGATGATGAAGGAATAAGCATACCAGCTGCTGGTAGCAACTACGCTTCACAGCGTATGGTGTTCAACGATTTGGGGCAGGGTGTTCTGAACAATGCCTTTGAAGGTAGGATACTGCATTTAATCAATACATGATATTGTTCATTGTGGTACGACAGCAGTATTGCAGGCTGCAGCGCACTGTTTAAACTGACGCTAATAGGCAGAGGACAGGGTAGATCATTGTTATTGTCCATCGTAATATAATTTACATGCCCCATTTTTCTAGTCATAAACGACACGCATAACTAGGATCTGGTTTCCTATTTTTATCTTCACTAATTATTCACCCACTGTCCAATTATAGTCTACTTCGGATATGGCCATTAGTCATGTACATTTGTAAACACGTGTTTATCCTACCTTACCAACCATTAGCTGTATAATGTAGCAATTACCGTTACCATGGAGACACATAACAATGAAAATTGATCTGGATAAAAGCTTCATAGATTATTAGAGCTTTCAGTCTGTAATGTGCCAAAATACTGAATGTGGGGTGTTGCCCCTTTTTACGAGCTTTTGTTAGATATGATGTATTATGACGTTATGTGTGATAATGATAATGAACTGATTATATTCATTACTTCTCGAATCATATGCTCATTTTATAGCAAAATGTATGGGAGTTATGATGTTGTGCGAACCTAGATTACTTCATTTGATCGAGATATAATGTAATCAGCCCTTGAAATTATGCCAGAGGTAATAAGTTAATGTAAACTAGATGTATTTTGGCAGACACCAAAGAAAGGCTAAAAACCAGCAGTCTCCCATTTGTTATATCCTAACTATATTACATGGCGTTACGTTACCATGGCAACGGCATCTAATACCATAATACTCACCTTAACGTATTAGAATGTGTTTAGTAAACACTGCCCCGTTGACCACTCAGCTGCCGTTAATTCGGTCACATGACACGTGGTGACCGATCGGATTAAACCACGTCATTGGAATTGTTGTAACTAAACCTCTTCATTACTTCAGACGTTAGGGAATTTTTGGGGGAGCCCCTGTTAAGAGAAATATCGTTGTACCGTGGCTCTTCTTGGGGGACATACCTAATATGTCACATACGCTACATCTCACTGTATCCCAGAAATAGATTAAACGTTTAAACTTTATCATTGAATATCATTCAAAGCCTTGATTAAACCCTATTTTAAGTGACCTAATTAATTAATTAATTGCGTCATCTGTCGTAAATAACAGGGGATGAGGTTTTGTTCGAGAAATTAGTTGAGGTGGTGTCATGCATGGCTCCCCGATGTGGCTATTTAATGACGTAGCGATGAAACTTTCGACTTTTGAATAAATTTTGTTATTTTTTCTGATCACATTAATTAATAAAGACGATCTAATAGCCGCAAAGAGTCAGGAAGAAACCAATCGACATGTTACAACATACAACTTAATGTTTATGCTCTCATATTGTTTCTTTTGTCTCAGTAAAACAAATTTACTAGAGTACTAATAATACTTTAACTTAAGCTCGCAGTAAAATAAACTCTCGGCAGGTTTCAACACCTCTCTTTTTGCTTACGGTCAGACTGGAGCGGGAAAATCTTACTCTATGGTTGGTTATGGACCCAACAAGTAAGCATATTCTAGATCGTAGTAAACCTTTCATTTTCATATCCAAGTTATATCTTAAATTAAAAAGGTTCTAAAATCAACATGTCTTATTCGCCTACCATTTTTCAGTACTCCATTAAATATCACATTCCTACAAAACAATTTCAACTCACAGGGGTATCGTACCTATAACATGTGACGAGTTGTTCAAGACAACAGAGAGTAACACGGATCCCAACGTGAAGCACTGTGTCTCTTTCTCCATGCTGGAGATCTACAATGAGTGTGTCAGAGATCTTCTTATCAAGAACAATCCTAAGGGTGGTCTTCCTGTAAGTTTACTGGGTAGATATTCTGAGTTGATATTTACAGTGTAAAAGTAAACACGTGAACTGCTTTCATTTTACCAGATTCAAATCTTCTACTCACCAGGCTTCAGTTCTAGATCATTTGTTTAGCATTTAACTTGTTCAGGTTCGACAAAACCCCTCAATCGGAGCATTCTACGTACAAGGACTAACTAAGCAGGTAGTGGGCAGCTATAAAGCTATAGAGGCTAAGATGGATGAGGGTACTTCTAACAGAACGGTGGCTGCTACTGCTATGAACGCTACTAGCTCCAGAGCTCATACTCTTGTCACCATACAGTTTGACCAGGTATTTCCTCTTTTTCTCTTACATGCTTAAAACCTTTAGTACAGGGCAATTATTGTTGCACTTGATCTGAGTTTAAATAGTAGAACCTACTCATTTGTATTTGTTTCTAAGACATAAGAACTTTACTTATAATTACAGACTGATTAATTCCCAATTATCAAATGTATGAAAATAGCACATGTTAATTGCCTGCCATCAGATAAAAAAGAACGAGGTAGGGGAGGAGACTAAAAGGACAAGTATAATAAACCTGGTAGATTTAGCGGGATCAGAAAGAGCGGGAAGTACGGGGGCAACTGGAGACCGGCTCAAGGAGGGAGCCAACATCAACAAATCTCTATCCGCTCTCGGCAACGTTATATCGGTTCGTTTTAGTACTATAAAATGTATACATGTTTTTTTTTTCGGTTTGGGATTGGGAATAGATCCATATATTTTACAAATCATGTATCATTTCTAAAGAAAAGTGATTACGAAAATTTATTAAAAGATTAATTAAATCTAAAACTGAGAACACCATTTCCAGGCTCTGGCTGATGCTTCGTCTGGTAAAAAGAAGATAATGGTTCCATATCGAGACTCAGTGCTAACAAAGCTTCTTCAAAACGCGCTCGGAGGAAACAGTAAAACTATCATGATAGCCGCGTTATCTCCCGCTGACATCAACTACGACGAAACTCTCGGTACTCTTCGTTATGCCGACAGAGCCAAGCAAATTAAGAACAAGGCTGTTGTTAATGAGAACCCGATGGATAAGTTGATCAGGGAACTTAAGGAAGAGAATGATAAGTTAAAGAAGGCACTGGGTGGTGAAATTCCTGCAGCCGCACCTGGTGAGAATTGATCTCCTATACTTCTTCTATTATCTTGTAATGGTTGGGGTTGCCCAATGAACATAAATCTTGAATTTTATGTATTTATTTCCATTTAAATGATTTTGATGCTTGATTCGACTGGTAGACGAGATTGGTTATTTAATCATAGTACTAGTAAATTGGATTTTCGTAGGAGCTGCAGTTATGACACCTGAAGAGGCAGCTGCGATGCGCAAACAAATGGAGGAGGAAATAAGAGCTCAACTTGAGGCTAACGCGTCAGCTATGGCTGAGATGTCTGGTGAAGATAGGGTATGACAAAACTTAATAATAACTTAATAACATTGCAAATTTCTGTACATTGATAATCTTAAAATTTGAAAAGTTTCGTGTATTCTGATTACAGTCCCCATGAGATATTAGATATCCATTTATTGGGTTTATTTCATTAATTTACTTTTAGACTGAACGGATAATGTAAGGAATCCCAGATAATACAATACTAACTAACTAACTGGTAGTGACTAACTAACTAACTAACTAATTAAGTTACTAACTAACTAACTAACTAACAGTACATATTTAGACAGCGATAGCACAGCAGCAGTTTAACGAGGACCAACTGAAAGTGTTAGAGAAAGAGAAAGAGAAAGATAACACCCCTCACATAACTAATCTTAACGAAGATAACGCGTTATCTGGAGTTATTCATCATCTCATACAACCAGGTGACTTACACTTCATGTTTCATTCTATTATAATATTTATTTACTTGTGAACAGGGAGGGATCCAAGTCTGACAACACTTAACACAAAATATTACGGTCCTCCTACAGTATCTCCTACAGTATCTTGATTAGAAAATTAGTTTCTGATTTGCACTAATAATATTATTACTCTCTAAGGTGAAAACATAGTGGGGCGTAAGGACGGTGAGAACATTCCAGGGATATGTCTTAGTGGACTTAGCATCCAGAAATCTCACGCTATATTCGCTCGAGACGGAGATACAGGGACAGTAATCCTGAGACCTGGTGTAGTGGGCGCCAAAACAAAGGTTAGCAGTTACTATAAACACACTACCAGATAATTATAGGTCAACACTCAACACTCAGCAAACTATTTGAGCACAGCAATCAAACAAGTCGCCAGTAATCAGTATCATTTATTTCATAAAACGTGGTTGCAGGTGAATGGACAGACCCTGAATGGAGACAAAACGCTAATGCATCAGGACCGCATCTTGTTCGGTTCTAATCACATGTATGTGTACTACGACCCCGTCAACAAGGAAACAGCCGAGGGAACGCCCGACTCAATCGACTGGGAGTTTGCTCAGAAGGAAATCGCTCAAGCAAAAGGGTTTCAGACGGGTGCTGACGGCGAACTATCTAAGGGTAATTTTCGCTGTGTTCCTTAACCTCCTTAACTGTTAACATTCCATTCTTTTCCTGCAATCTTTTGAAAGTGCTGGAATTTAAACTTCTTGTATCGTCTTCCATATATAGATTCAATGATAAATGAAGGAAAGATAAGAAGATAATGATAAATACCCCGCTTTTTTTCAGAACAACAGCTGGCACAAGAGCAAGTGTTGGAATTACTTCCGATGGTCAGTGAGAGTAACGCTATATCAGAAGAGCTCAATAAACACAAGTCAGTCTGCTACAATACCTTTATTTGTGTCAAATTGTTATTATCATGCAATATTCATAGACCCTTCATGCTTGTGGATTTTATTAGCCTTAAGGCACAAATATAAGCTGTACAGAGTGAAATTAACGTACGCTTTATTGCCAAGGTACTATTTAAAGCACGATTTTCAGCAGCTAGTGCATATTTTGAACGAAAATATAGTGCGCGGCGCGGCCACCTTGTCTCGTGTTACAGTTTAGCTGGCTAAACATCGTGCAGATTAATCAAGATGCATCACTAATCATGAATGCAACTTCGTCATTAGAACTTTACGCATTAAAGGCTTCTTGTTCTAACGAAAAACTTCTCAGATCGTTTGAAGTGATACTCATTTCTGGTGCAGCTAACCCCACAGAAGGATCCAAAGGAACAAAGTGAGCGTTTTGACTGTGCACAAATTATTTCATATCTATTTTTTAAATGATGCACTTGAACCAAAGAAATCGTAACAAATACATGTTTTTTATTTTAAAGCTGGTCGTTAACTTGGAAATAGATATCAATCTTACAGAGTGATGGTAAAGATGAAGAATCTCCTAAACGGAAATACCTGGCTTTGGGAACGGGGCAAATTTATGAACAGGAGATATCTCATGCAAGATATGTACCAGAGAAATCTTGATGGGGATGAAACTTTGAAAGATATGCCCGAAGACCAAGATCCATTCTGGGACCCGCCTTGCGAAGTCCTTATCGGGACATCCAGTGCGTTTCTTCAGGCGCTCGGTTACGGTATTGACATGGACGATCCTATCTTGATTACAGATTACAAGGTATTCCCTGTCCATATTTATGCTTTTTATCCAAGCGATTTTAGACATATTGTATATTTTAATATTTTTAAAAAGTTAACTTAGTTGAGCATCCATACCTTAAAATCAGCCATTGTTCATTAGTGATTGTGTATGTGATTAAAGCATTCATCAGGGAGAGGATCAGGGTCAAATGTTTGTAAACATCTCACCGTGTGACGAAGAGGGGAAGTGCATGGGAGAGGAGTATTTTGTGGAGGATTCAAATGAGCTCCTTGGCAAACCTTATCATTACAAAGTTAGAAGTACCTCTTTTTGAACTTATTATATAGTATATACAGATAATTTGTTCTTATTTGTTGTTTAGTCGGTGGTCAATCTATACATTTTTGTCGTTTTACACTTCCTGCTATGCATGCACACGTAAAAATACCAATTCACATCCTTCATAGGTTACGATGAAGTCGTGTGAGATACGTGACAGCAGATTTAACGTTGGTAGCTTCATCAAGTACAAGATAGACGGTGATGAAGAGTATACCGTCACCCCAACCGTCAACCAATCTCTTGCACCGGAGTTCAATCACAGTCGAGTTGTTAAAATTGACAAGGTAATATTATATAGTTGCTATAATTTCTGCAAACTTCATTAATTTTTGCATTTCTGAGTGGAGTGGAGTGGTTACAGGTTAATGCAAGATCCGGCCATCTTTTGCAACTCAATTTATACCGATCGAGGATCCCTCAAAGTATAACCAATTTGTCTGGTAATAATAATTGAAGACTCCCTACGAACTGATTTGGAAATTGCATATTCACCTCATTTAATTGCCTAACCGCGTTAAAGAGGGATATTTGTGCATGCTCATAACCGCCCTGCTGCTGAAAGAAATAAAATCATAATTGTTTTCTTAATTATTTGTCTGCGCCTTTGATAGTAATGTGTGGGAATTCTTTCATCAGGTAACCCAAGAAACGCTGGAGTTCTTTGAGAACTCTTGCATAACATTCCTGCTGTACGGTTGTCAAGAGGACAGAGAAAGCGATGTTAAACTCATAAAGTTGACAACCAAAGAACTGAGACAAAGAGAAGAAACGACAGGGAACATGAAAACCAATGCTCTGACCCGTCAACTCACTAAAAGTTAGTTTTTTAGGCGGTTTTAAATAATTTGTCATTAAATCTGATATTAGGTTTCTGCCTGACATGAATAAATGTTGACCAATCTCTGTACACTGACTTCGTTAATAGGATTCCTGGATATTTATTTTAACACTCAAAAAGCAGCTTTGGATTTTATAGTGTATAAGAGTCGTTTTATTATCAGATACTGTTGACGAATCAGCAGCACTGAAAACCGAAATCTTGGTTTTGAAACGAAGAAACGACATACTGGCGAAGAAAGAAAAACGTATTCAAGGCATCGTGACAGCCTGGGGCAAAAAGGTAATAAAATTACTTTGTGAACACACCAACTCCAGAAACCAAATTATTTCTCATCATTGAAGGTTCTCCGTTCATATGGACCATACAGCCTGATAATTTATAACTTGTTGATTCAGCCGCCAGAGGAGCAACAATTTGAACCGTACCACCGGGCTATATCTGCCGCTGCGTTTAACACTGGAACTATGCTGAGAAGTGCAGCTACTGTTATTACACAGGTTAAATTCATTATACCTTCAACTTAACTGTGACAGCAAATTCATCATTTGAAGCTATTAATAATAGATGATTATACGTCAATTATATCTGTTGTGAAGTTTACCTCTAACCAAAATACAGGTGATAAAAGCCCAGAAGTTGGTAGGCGCTATGACGGGGGTTGACGGGGAAGCTCCTATAGTCAGCAAAGCAGCTGGTAGCAAGGCCTGCGTCATGATGTGAGGGGGAAGAGACAACCAGGTCTGCTGTTCCCTTAGAGTGCTAGTTGGGACTATTTATTCAGTTGGAAATTAAGATGTGAAACACGAGATATCGATGAAGGATATCATTGATCATGTTAGATATTGTAGTGGTATTGATCGAATGTAACGTCTAGATTGTTCTAGAATGTTCTAGATTTTCTAGCAGGCGTTGTGTGGCCCCGGGTGGACTGTAAGAAGATTAGATAAGTCTGCAGAGTCCGGAACCAGTTAAAATAAACTTTAATAGTTTTTATTGTCTTGAGAATTTAGGTATACTTATACTTACTTTAGGTACATTAGACTGACATGACTGACGCTATTCATTAATTTTGAAGATCTTACTCCTTTGTATTCCATTGTTCTAACTAAAGTTAGCATTAATATGTTATATTGTTATTTAATGTTATTGTAGAATTGCAGATAAGAGTTAATACTTGATTTACTTTAGTGATTTCTCTCGTTATGCTTACAATATAATTCAAATTTTATGCACGAACGACATAATGTATTTCCGTAAACTTCAGTGACAATATCCCAACTCTTTTATTAATACTACTGTGAAGTGTGAACTATGAAATTGCACGTTCTGTAATTTATAAATAATTTTTGAGTTTTGCACGTTTTGTAGTTAATTTCCGATTATGTGAGTTCATTTTCTACTAACAAAATTGTTTTAATTTTGACTTACAGCCTACTGAAATAACATGATGATTGCTAAATTTCGTACAATATTAAAAAGTCGCCTGGTTCACTGCATGTCTGACAGTTATCAAAATAGATCTGAGAAAATTTAAGCATATTTTAAATACCAAAGTTAAATTGTAACCAGTGCAGGAGTATGTAAATCAATTCCATGCTGATATTGGGATGAATCAGAGGATGGCAGTAAAAGGCATGTTCCTTGGAGAGGGCTCCAGTCAGCGACCATGATGTCGCTAGAAGAAGAGGAGTAACGGCCATGAAGCTACGAGGGTGATTTGGGAAAGAGCCACGACCCCTATTGTTATGTGCTGCAGTGTTGAGTGCGGAGAATTGGGCATGAGCTGGTGAGTTTAACTTCGAATTTTATTAATTCTACTGTTCAAATTCAATAGCTTATTATCAAAAAGATATGAATAAAAAAACATATGATGATGATGATAACCGGATATCCGGCTGAATCCAGTTCCAGTCCTGTTCCAGCAAAAAAAAGTGTAGTGTAAAATAGCCTTAAATAGCCTAAATAGCCTTAAAAAGTGTAAAAAAGTGACATTTTTTCTCACCAAAGGTATGTTTTACCTTTGGAAATGTACTATGTGAACTGTGAAGACTGATAGGAAAATAATAGGAAAAAAGAAGATTGTTAGAAGATAATTTTGTTAAGTGTAATTATTATTATTATTAATCAACTATTTACAGCAAACACAAGATAATAGAAATTAAATCATAAAATCGAGTGGCCGAGTAGTCTCGACTCACCCATAACTTCTCCAAAGACGTCTATCATGAGCTTTGTACACTAAATCGTTGAAATTACTTAAACTAAATCTTTTATTTACAATCACAATAATTTGTTTTGTCATAATGTCTTTTAATAATAAATCAAATAAATTTGAACGAGGTCTGCCCCTCCTTCCTTTGTAGTCAAAACATCCTAAACATGCAAATCTGAAAGATAAGAAGGCGGGAGTGTCATCACCGCTTCTGAGAACGTGCCCAAGCATCTTCCATCTTGCTTTCTTGATCCTTTCAGTAAGGGGTCTGACATTACATCTCTTATATAAATTCTCGTTACTGATAACCGTAGGCCAATAGGTGTTGATTATCTGTCTCAGATGCTTCCTTTGAAGAACGTCGACAGATGCCATTACGGTTTCAGGAGCAGCCCAGCTGCTACAGTTATACAACAACACTGAAGTGACAAGAGCTTCGTACAGCTTCAGCTTTCTACTCTCACTGATCTGAACAGAACTATTCAACCAGACTTTCTTGTAGGTGTAGAAGGCAACATTGGCTTTGTTGCGTCTGTTGACAATATCTCTTTCTGAGCAGAGCTTTGATCCTAATAGCACTGACTCTCGCCACTCTTCATCTCCTCTAATTTTATTGCCATGGGCATCTAAAGCATCTGTATCTGCCAAATACACTCTTGTAAACACCGTCTTTGATTCGTTAACAAAGAGACTCCAATCCTTTAGTATATCACTGGCAATCTCTAGTATCTTCACCAGGCTCTGACCATCTTCACTCAGAAGCTCAGCATCGTCAGCATAGGCGGACTCTAACGGGAGGCCTCTATCAGAGACTGGGGGGTTCGGTCTAGGAATCGTGACACTGATCACGGCTCTGATGTGATTCAGGGCACCGGCAAGGGTCAATGTAAACACTTTACCTGCCAGACTGTCTCCCTGGTAAGCGCCAATATTTATCACAAATTCACCAGACTCAGATCTGTTGACCGTCACCTTGAGCTTTGTATTAGAGAGGAGGTACTGAACTAGGCGAATGTCGTCTCTAGAGCATCCTGCATCAATGAGGAGGTTGATGATGGTCTGTCTGCGGATAGTATTTAACGCAGCGGTCATGTCAATGTTGATTTTACTATACTCAAACTCGCGCCTGGTAACCACTGATGTCAACATTCTCTGAGACCATACCAGGTCAGCACAACTGCGACCCTGCTTGTATGCCGCCTGCCAAGGTCCAGTGTACATATCAACGTGGTAATTGATTCTGTTCAACGCTACGAGGGATAGGACTTTTCTAGTTCCATTTAGCAATGTGAGGGGCCGGATAGACTTTATCGGACCTCGGGGTTTTCCTGGCTTCTGAAGGGGTGTCAGGATACCTTCTCCAATAGCTGGGATGTATGTGTTGGTCTCAAAGGAGAGATTATAGATCCTAGCCAACTCACAGTGGAGGGGATATCCAGCAGCTTTCATTAGCTCATTAGGTATACCGTCAGGGCCACACGCTCTACCGGATTTCAGCTTCATAACAGCACGGCCAACTTCTTCAGGTGTTATGGGACAGAGGAGAAGTTGTAATACTAATTAAAAGTGTAAAATAGTGTAAAATAGCTTAAAATAGTGTAAAATTGTGTAAAATGGTGTAAAAAGTGTACTTTTTTTACTACACGTTTTACTACACCATACACCGAAAAAGGCAAAAGTGTAGTGTAAAATAGTGTAAAAAAGTGAAGTGTACCCCATCCCCCAGATATGAAGCATCTTGCTAAGGGGCATCCAGAAAGTGCTCTCAGTGAACAGTGAACTCATGGTAGCTTGCAATCTGTCAGCGAATTTTAAAGACCCGTTGAGATTTTTTCGGGTCTTTTAAACTCCTTTCTTTGTGTCTTTGTGTTACTAACACAAAGAAAGGAGTCAAAGCAGCTACCCAGACCAATGACAAAACAATGCTAATTTTCATAAGCATTGCAAGCAGAGGGTTCTTACTTTATTGTGGCAAGCAAACCCGTTGCTAACTCCCCTTATACCGAGGATTAAAATAAAAGGCCATTATATTCATACGCCATTAAAAATATTATAGACATTATCCTCGGTTATATCGACACCACGAAATTGTGAGAGCTAGGGGGTTTTGGTGTTAATTTTATTTCTAGAACAATCTCTACATTTGTGCTACGCAAAGCGTAGTAAGTGTTTGAACTATACGTTTTGATTTTATTACAACTCGTTTTTAGTTCTGCTCGCACAATATATCAGACAGTGACTGCTGCCCGGACAGCAAAACGACCAGTGACCTCTGCAGCTGTAAACACTGTCTTATTGTATAAGTCCACATTGCTTTTAATGTTAATGTTATGATTGATAAAAACCGTAAAATAAGGATTAATTCAAATTTTCCGGCAATTTCCTCTTCTTAACACCTGGTACCGGTCCGGAAAAATATATTGATATCCGGAAAATTGATCGATATCCGGCCGCGGCCGTTTCCGGTCCGGAAGCCATACTCCCAGACCGGTCGGCCCGGTTCCTATAACACTCTTAGTCTTAGGCTTCGACTAAAAAACACCAAAATATTTTTACTGAAACTTCATACAACTCTGCTATTAAAACATTGAAATATTCCAGATTGGTAGATGATAGTTCTTCTGATACACCAATGTTTGATACAAATCTCTACAAAATTTTGGTGCGATCTGGTGAGTTAGGTGAGCGCCCAATTCGGGCCAAGACCTTCCAGCTAAAATTGTCATCAGGACGGGAAACTGGAACACCGTTTCCGGTGGAAACTAGATCTTAAAAATCAATTGGAATACTCGTGCAATCAAGCCCAACAACCCAAAAATAAATCCTTCATTGGTTGGGTGATCGATCAGTATCAAATATGCAGTAGATAAGAGATGATGTTTTAGCTGATGTCTGATGTTCGTACTTCTTTCAATGTAATTTTCCAATTTTCGCAAATCTACTATTGTCTAAAGCTACACGTCATGAGCTGAACTCAGAAGACCAGGTATTTTCGTCTAAAACATTTTTGTACACCCTGACTCAGCATACGGCTTCATGTTAATCAAATCAGCCTGAAAAAGACTGAAACCCAGCTGCACAATCTAATAGCACTTTCACAACAATAATTGTTCCCGTACAGATTTTCTTCTTTTATCTCCCTGGAAGTTTTATCCGTTTCGGTACTCGGGAATTATAGTTTGATCATGCATTTCCGGTCCACCGCAAATACCAGAAATACAAGCTTAAAGCTTACGCCGAAGCATACACCACCGAAGCAAACACCACCAAAGCATACACCACCGGAGCAACAACCACCAAAGCAACAACCACTGGAGCAAACACCACGTAAAAGGCCTGCGGTAAGACATGGTGTCTCCAACACTGCCACCACTGCAGAGGGAGGACTCATCACAGACAATGGGATGTTCTTATGTGAATCATCTTCTGTCAGCCTGGTCAACCCCTCAAAGACTATGTTTGGAAATGCAGTGGAATGCGATAACGGCCGGGTATATTCGTTAGATTTAGAAATACCGTCCTCAGCGACCACAACATGTCCCCCCTCCACTGGATTTACTGCCACAGATTATTCGCTCGAAACGTCCTCGAATTCTTCCGGGTCGGTTCAATCTGTGTTTCACAGTGCAGAATCACGAGTTGCTGCTCCAGTTGAAGATCTTAAAAATATTCCTTCAAGTTCGAGGAAGGAAAAGAATTATAATGCTCGTGAGAAGACTAAAAAACACCAAAATATCTTTGCTGAAACTTCATACAACTTACTTTCATTCAACTCTGCTATTGAAACATTAAAATATTCCAGATTGGTAGATTATAGTTCTTCTGATACGCCAATGTTTGATACAAATCTCCACAAAATTTTGGTGCGATCTGGTGAGTTTGGTGAGCGCCCAATTCGGCCCAAGACCCTCCAGCTAAAATTGTCATCAGGACGGGAAACTGGAACACCGTTTCCGGTGGAAATTGGATCTCCGGCTCGTCCCAACCATCAATTTGATAGCTTCCTAGGAACTTACAGTGGTAGTGTTTCGGAAACTATAAAACAGTTCCTTGAAGAAATTGATCACGTCTCTAACCCTCCCTACATATCTTCCCACAATCATAAAGGCAACTCTGGAACAGATTCAAAAGATCTCCCCAAACTGGAGGAATTCCCACTTCCATTAGACATCATACAGTTGTCACCAAGTAATCAAGATTTAGATAAGATAATCAACATTAACGTCGGAGGGGAGAACTATTACGTGAAGTACGGAGTTTTGAGGCAATATCCCGACACTCTTCTGGGTTCGGATCAACTGTTTGACTACTATGTTATGGATCTGCAGTGCTTTTTCTTTGACAGGAACCGTTTTTTGTTTGAATATATCCTACAATACTATCAGACGGGGTTGCTCAATATCCCAGCTGATTTTGTTCATACCATGACCAACAAAGATATCTCAAGACAAAGTTCGTATAATTTTCGCAAGATAGATGATCTGCTGCGACTCGAGTTAGACTTCTTCAAGATAGAATACGTAGAAGAAAGTAATAAAGAGGAGGAGGAAGATGTCATTGAAGACTCTGTTGAGGCCCAAAAAGAAGAAGGAAAGAAAATGTTAGAGGGGCTTGATCCTGAACTAAGCCGTTGGATATCGAGGAAACTAAATCTCTACCTCTTTTTAACGAATCCTCAAAGTTCAAACTGTTCTGCTGCTTGGATGATTTTAGATTATTTCTTGGTTATTTTCTCCGTAGTGGTCTTATTCTTAGAATCTGAGGAAAGATTCGAAGATTCTCTTTCCAACAAAAATACAATTTACTCCAAAATAATTGCAACAGTAAAAGTAATCACGCAAGTATTTTTCTCCATTGACTTTTGTCTCCGACTCATTGCCTGGCCCAGTCCTAACACGATGCGAGGAGTGAAGACATTTCTAACAAATGGTAACAATATATGTGATCTTATATCTTTGATGCCCTTTTATCTCCCCCAGATTATCTCCCTTCTGGATAACAGGGACGTGAAAAGCTTGGTTGTTCTGCGGATAATCCGAACTCTAAGAATCACCAGAATATTCAGAATGGTGAGACATTCTTCCCGGATGCAATTCATTTTTGAGTTCCTGCTTCGCAACAATGTTACCGATATCTTGATCCTCTCTGAGCTTTTTCTAATGATGGTACTTGTCTTCAGTTCGGCGATTTATTATGTTGAGCATTTGGCTGGAAATCTTGATATAATCTCCATCCCTTCTGCAGTTTGGTGGTCGGTTGTCACCCTATCGGGCATTGGATACGGGGACATTGTCCCGATATCCGGTCTTGGAAAACTAGTTGCTGCTGTGTCAATCATGTGTGGGATGATCTTCTTGGCACTTCCGTTGTCCATCATTTTACACGAGTTTGTTAAGTTCATGAAGAGTAAAGGTATTTTGATGTGGACTGGTATGGAACATGGGGGTAAAAAAGAACAATTTCAGCAAACATTCATTAATCCAAAGAGAACTTGATTTGATGACAGATTTTTGCATAATTTCAAAGAAACTTGCTATCTTTTATGTTTTACGGCATTCTAATTTTTATTGCTTTGACTTGATTGTGAATAGTGATTACCAATGACTATTGTAAATTGTTATACTTCTAAAACTTTTTAGATTTTTAAGCCTCAATATCTGATCATTATTCTCAGTTGTGAGATTTGAAAATAAATTGTGGTGAATTGGTGAATGGTGGCACGTGATCATTGTCATACGTGAGCTGCAGGATGCCTGATGTTCTCAGTCACTGCTGAAACTGTAAATCAGTTTTGTTGTGCAGCTCAATAATTATCGTACACAAAGGCGAATTGCTTTAAAGTACAATTGAATGTCATCAATGTTATTAGAAATGGTTTTAAAGAGCCAGGGTAGAGTTCAGATGATAATTCAGAGGTCCTCTTAGATTATTTAGCAGTCCCTCGCTCGATCCACAGAGCTGCACCCTTCGGATCTGCACTATAACTTTGATGGCAAAGCTGCAAAGTTTTACAGTTTTGTTGTTCCCCTTTGTTTGTGAATCTCAATCGATACTCTGTAGATTTTGTGGCAACACCTTCTATTGTTTCAACTGGCACTTGTTAAATAGTTGCAGATCAGAGGAGACTTGAGGACAGCAGTCTTACACAGACGTACGTGCTCAAATCGTACTTCATATCAGCTAAAAGATAAACAATGATATCATACAATGATATGACAAATTCCTGAAATACCCTAACGCTAACTTTAAGAACAATAGTCTTCCATAGACCATACCTTCTTGATGATCAACCCCTCAGTGCTAGTTTGCTCTTCTTGATAATGTTTTTGATGCTATTTAATTATTATATTGTCCTTGCCAGAGATCATAATATACACTTTGATAATAACCACAGGGTTGATACAATTCGATACAATCCAATACAAATTGATACAAATCGATACAAATCGATACAAATCGATACAAATCGATACACTTCGATACAATTCGATACAATTCGATACAATCCAAGTTAGAACTAGGGTTGTATCAGGACTTCTATATTTAATCTATAAACGTTATTTCTAGTATTCATAGTGATTTTTAGGGAGAGTGCCATCGGAATACGGATGTATCTCCAAAATAACATTGTACCTTACAATGTGTTCCAATATATCCAAGTTGCCAATCCCTCCCTTACTTGAATAACTTGGGAGATAGTCCTAACACGTGTTTTGATAACAAAGCTAGAGACTAAGGGGTCGTTCACATATTATGTAATCAGCTGAGGGGGGGGGGGGGGGTTCCGAATGATTACGATAGTGTAATTTTGACACAAAAGCCATGTGTAAAACTAATTACGGAGGGGGGGGGGGGGGGTAAAAATGTTCCAAAAATGATTACGTAATGTGTGAACGATGCCTAAGGGGTAAGGAGCACACTTTTTTATCTAGACACTTATTTTACTTCGGAGTATTCCAACAGCCATATTGTTACACAAGTGCAACCAGCCAATTACAGGAAGCCGAAGGATTTGTTTTTAGCCAGTGACGGTTAAGGTAGTGTGTACCATACTTTCTTCGCCCGAGACTTTGCTGCAATGTGCAGCTCCTCATTTAACCCTCACACCCGATTTCTCGAGTATTCGGCTGAGTAGACCGGGGGGCTGCATAGACCACTCACGATCCTTAGCTGAATGTCAACGACACTCACCCCACGACCAGGCAGGCAGTGGGATTTGAACCCGCAACCTCACGATTGCAAAGCTGGCTAACCAACTGCGCTACCTGGCCGTAACACGACCGACATAAAGACTGCTTTTCACGTGTTTTATAATTCTAAAGATTATCTTTTGTGGGGACTGAGGAGCGAGGGCTCATCGTCCGAGTATAAAGCAGACACTCCTGAATTACAATGGGTATTTTTTCGTAGTATCCAGAAATTTCCACGGTTCTTCAAGTGAACAAGTTGTTCTTAGGCACGTGGTTCTGGCATATTATGGTTATCGGACTGAATGAGGTTTAAATCACTTTACATCTTCAGATCTATCGAGTAGTGGCATAATTTTGCAGCTCAGTGGCGTTTTGTGGACGACTTAGAGGTTGAGGTATGTTCCCAGCATTGTGGTATCCTTTGTATAAGTTTTTCACTATCACTATGTTCGTAGAAATATTTTCCTTTACCCTAATGAGCTGTTGTCCAATATAGATTGTCTCAACAATTGATCAATGTTCTCCTGGTTCCAAATCTCATGATTCGATGTCACTTCACGAATTAACTCCTAACTAACCTTATGCGTAACTAACCTTATGCCCAACACATTACACATTATTTTATTGAGTAATTTGTTGTATTCTGAAGTATTATATTATTAATCTATTTAACATTTTATTACCAACCAATACATTGTCTCAATTTAAAACATGTTCACTCCTAGAATTTTGACACTCATAAAAAATCATAAAAACAACTCACTTTGCAAAAAAAATGTGATTTTTGCTAAATCACAAAATGCCCGTTTTGGGCATGTCTAATGTCTATATTGCCCAATTTGAACGAAAATCGTTTCGGGAATATACAGCTTACATAATATACTTTCGATAATCCGTCGAGAAATCGGTGGGCACTCGATGTTTTGAAATTTATTTGGAGTCCAGAAATTGGAGTTTGAATTGTTTGACAATGATATTTTATTAATTAGTTTACTTGACCAAGTGTACGACAAATTAAAAAAGGGAGGCAGATGCGCATATTATTTTGAACTTTATAGTCGGATGACACAACTGTCAACTACTACTAGAAAATAACATAAAGTCTGGCAACGAGTTTTTAGTTTCCTCCGGTTTCACACGCGCGGATCCCATAAATCACAATTTTGCTTGTTACATTCCTCCAACTTCCTGTGATTGTGAAAGGTTCTTTATAATTACCACAAAAACGACAATGTATCCAGACTCCACAATGATTCCGTGTTTTTCGTCGCAGTCTCACCGCTGGACTGTTTAACGAGTCTTTCTGGTCAATTTAATCGTCACCTAGTTAAAGGGTTTGTCTCGGGGGTGACTCCATTAAAAAGTAGTTACCAAATTTCTAGCTCTTTATGATTTCCCTTCAACAAAAATTCAATTCATAAAGGTTCGAATCCACAAAGATTTGAATGTAGTAAAACCGTATCGGGGGTAAATATTGCCATTTTCATCGCCGTACCAAGTATTTTTAAGTTCCATATTAAGATTAAGGTCTATGAAAGTAGGATGAAGAAGAAGAGAGATAAGAACTGCACGTTATTGTTGTATCAATTTACTCCAGAGCCTGGAGTTGACTCATACGATGAAATAATGTATTATTAGCAGCTTATCATTTAGCCTGCAGTTATTTTTAAGTACATTTATTCGAGATTATTTGCAATGTGTGGTCTGCTAAAAGAACTGTGGTTCGTTACATACAACAGTGTTACACGTGAAACTACGTACCTTAGGATGATCCGATATGAAAAGTGGCCAAATTAAGACTAGATTAGACAAGATAAACTTAAGATCGTGTCAAGAGCAAAAAAGAAGGTAATGCAAAGCTAGAAATATGGAAATCCCTAATAGACTTAATTATTGAATCCAAATGTTTAGTACAAGTGTATTATAAGCCTGAACACTATGTCCCATACCTCGAAAATACTGTTTAAACAAATACATTTTGGTTTCTCATCGGTGTGAAAAACAAGAAGCGATATCGAAACCCACAGTGTTCACAATATTTGCGATGGTTCAATATATTTCACTTTTGAACTTTTGGTGGTAATCTACCACCCAACCCAAAATTTACTATTGGTAATTAATATGATTGGATCAATGGTGAAAGTTCTGTTCATACTTTCTAAAAATCAATTTCCTCTGCTCCTCCAATCTCGAGGTGTGTCCTCATTAAACTCATTTTCAACCTTCTTAACCCGCTAAAATTCTTGATGTTTTTGTATGCTGGTCAAAGATACCGAGAAAATATTGGCGATTTTGATTCCTGATTTTACGACGTCCCACTTTTTGATGTCCCAATACGAGAAAGATGTATAATTTCCACTTTTAATTAAGAGTAGTTTAATTTGGGCTACTTAAACTTTATTAAACAAATATTCAAGTGTCAACTTTACTACCATTTTGAATCTGATGATTTGTGTCAAACAATAAAGGTGTTTTCCCCAAGAGTAGATTTATTGGTGTATTTTCAAACTTTATCGTTCTCCCTCTGGTGTTAAGTACGGTGTTCTTCGGGAGCTGTCCATCGAGTTTGCTTGTATCACTATCAGTTAATCAACGTATTTTGGGTAATAACTATAAAACTGGATTATATCCAAATTCCAACAAATTTCCTCCCCTGGGTGCCCAATCTCCTCTTTCCCCGTATCACTATAATTATAACTAGACCGATCATAGCGTAGACAGAACGTCACGTGACAGAATAAACCAATCACGGACCAAAGCGAGGGGAACACTAATAGAGGGGGGGAGCCAAGTGGATATTTGTAGATATTTGGATAATGTCATCCACTTTTTTAGTGAATTATCCATTACAATAATCTACAAATATCTACATTTATCTACAAAAAATGTATATCTTAAATATGTGCCCAGAAATTCTACTGAATTTTTGGAGATAAATGTATAAATTTGTAGAATTTGTAGAATTTTCGTGAATTATCTATTGACAATAATCTACAAATATCTACATTTATCTACAAAAAATGTAATCTCAAATATGTGCCCAGAAATTCTACTGAATTTTTGGAGATAAATGTATAAATTTGTAGAATGTCATCCACTTTTTTCGTGGATTATCCATTCTACATTAATCTACAAATATCCACTTGGCTCCCCCCCTAATAGAAGGAAATGTTAATTACGACGGACCCTGCATATCATGCCCCTGTGTGAATCCGGGGGCAACATTCCGTGGAAGGGGAGGCGCTAAAATAACCCCAACAACACCTCATGTTCCACTTTTTAGAGTAAAAATTCTGTCGTCAGAATTAGGATTTTAATCGAGTTGAACAAAATAATGAATCCGTTTGTTGGCTGGTAATAATACAACATATCAGTGTTAAATGATTGGGCAACTGTTTATTTATAGCTGCATGTCGTATTTGTTGAAAGTTAATATTTCTTCTAGCAGCAAGACTGTTGGACGAATTAATTAAACTAAAACCTTCAAATAAAATAAATAAAACCTTTAAATAAAATAAATAAAACCTTTAAATAAAACCTTTAAATAAAATAAATAAAACCTTTAAATAAAATAAGAGGTATTACCTCATTAAAGTAGGTTACATTTTTTATTGTGTGCTAAAATTAAAGGTGTATCCAAAAAGTGGATTTTGACAGGATCCATAAAACTATCATGATGTTAATCAAAGAATTAAACTACCCTTATTAACTTATTAACTTTCAGATGTTTCAGACGATTTCCCACACAATATTCACACGAAGAGGTGAGTTCTTGTTTTCTTTTAGCTTTATTTTTTCTTACGAAATACGGATATCTAACCCGTAAAGTCGTCCTTGCATTTCGGTTTTCTTGAAGTTTGTTTAAATATAATTTGTTTAAATATAATTTCCCTAAAACCTAAAAACGAAAACTGCTACAGAAAACCATGGAAATTCTTAGCGGGGTTTCAAAATAACAGTCTTGTTAATTTATATGAGCGAATGCAATGAGAATTTGGAATTTAATTACAGGTCCATTCTGAAGTGATACTCTCACAAGTTAAAAATTTTTTAATGAAGTGGTCCTGCTTCATCAACCACCTTCTCGATATGTATTATTGTCATTGCACAATAATTTAATCAAATTATTGAGAAATTCCCACCGTCATCCTTAAGTACAAGGAAATGCCTGAGATACAATCCACTCCTGGTAATTAAAAACAACCGTATTCTGCAGACGCCGCGATGTAAAAGGAGCCGATTTTCACCTTAAACTAGTACAGTGCTAATTTTTTACTCTAAATATCATTTATCCGTGCCACAGCCCAGTAAAAGGAAAGGAAATTTGATTTGTCGTCATACTATGGAACACGTGCTAGTCGGTGGTGACTGCTTACCCAACCGATGAGTTCATTAGGTTATTTTGGATGTTTTCGTTGGTAAGTGTCAGTCTTTGATTCGATTTAAACGCCACGGCCGTCACTTAATGCACTTGTAGTTTTTCATCCTCCAAAATAACCATCTGCCGCATCATCTTTAAACATTTTTGGATTCTGTGACAATTTGTTTATGTCATCTTGAGCGTGACTCTGATCTGATTCTAAAAACAGGATTTGTGATGCAGATACCAATTGTCTTTTCGTTGCCAAAGAAAACTGGCGGACGGTGTCGCTCTAATAACATTCGAACACATCTTGTCTCCAACGAAGGAGTTTTCATTGTCACTTCCCCTCCTGACAGAGCGACTATGGATATGGTGCTGAGTGACAGCAATAAACCAGGACCATCCAACGAAACCAGAACTGGGTTTGATTATGCTTATCTTCGTCAGAGTGGTCAACCAAGGTCTGTCCTCAGGACCCCATCTGAGGCATCTTTCGAGTCGGCATTATCACGACTTGAACCGCTGCCAGAAAAAGCTCCAAATGCTCCAGACAGTCTACAACTGGAGAGATCTCGGCGCAGTGAGTTACGGAAATCAAGCTCTGCCCCTGAAACTAAATCGAAGGCGACGCTTGTCGTTTCACAGCCATCGATCATGGTGATACGTTCGCAGGATAACCTGACCAGCAAATCTAAACATACTCTAAGAGCTGGACTCAGAGGGCCTCTTTTCAGTATGACCCCTGGTTACATTAGGGAAATCCCCCGGTCCCTACCACTGAAACGTCAATTAACAAAAACACCAAGTTATCAGGTTCCTTCTGCTACTGATTCTCTGTATTTGTCTTGGAAAGAGTACTTCAAGACACCAGATCCTTTCTCAAACTACCATTCATCTCATCTCTTTGACTCGATAAAAATGGAAGTTCCTGACAGCATCAAGCAGTTTCTGGAAGAAATAGATTATCGATCACCCGCCGAATCCCTGACAACGGTCAAGAAAATTGTCAATAATCAGTACTCCCCAACACCAGAATCTCAAACTGGATACCTGGCCCTCCCTGCCCCTGAAATCTATTCTCCGGATTCTGTCATTGAGATCAATGTTAGTGGAGAGTGTTTCATGGTTAGGAAGTCGCTTGTCAGACGACTCCCAAACTCTCTTTTAGGATCACCTGACATTGAAAAGTACTATGTTAGATCTTTAAATTGTTACTTTTTCAATAGGAGCAGGTTCCTATTTGAGTATGTTTTGCAGCTTTATCAATGTGGGTCCATCAACCTGCCGCCCAATTTTCTCTCACTATCTCAAAATAAAGTCGCTCTTGATCGAGAACTCGACTTCTTTAGACTTAGTTCTGAGTTAAAAATGAAAACTCCATTAAATGATCCACCTGTGGATCAATCTTCAAAGTCCCAAAAAGTAGAAGCTGATGAAATGATGAAAATTCTGATAAATGGGCCGGGATGGACAATGTTGAGGCAATTGAAGCTCAAGTTATACGTGTTTCTCACCAATCCTCAGAGCTCAAAGCTATCAATGGTGTGGATGGTGTTTGATATGATTTTGGTAGTGCTATCAATTTCATCCCTTGTAGTGGAATCTGAACCCAGGTACAAACCATACTTCGCCAATAAGGACCACATCGTGTTTCGAGTGTGTTTTGTATTGGAGATTCTCAGTCAAACCTTTTTCACCCTCGACTTTACGCTGAGGCTTTTTTCCTGGCCTCGACTTAGATCTTTCTTCAAATACGGGATAAACATTTGCGATTTTGTATCCTTACTCCCGTATTACGTCCCTCAGCTGGTCAAACTGATAGATGGTCGGAACGTAAAAACATTGGTGGTATTTCGGGTAATCAGAATGTGTAGAATAGCAAGAATATTCCGAATAATCAGACACTCTCACGGACTACTCATCATATTTCAGTTCTTATTTAACTCTGGGAAGGAACTCGTGATGCTAGCTGGCCTGTTCAGCATCCTGACTCTTCTTTTCAGCAGTATGATTTACATCTTTGAATCTCACGAAGAAACCTTCAACTCCATCCCAGCGTCAGGATGGTGGGCTGTTGTGTCTCTGACAGGGATAGGATACGGGGATGTGGTGCCAAAGAGTGCTCCAGGAAAGCTTGTGGCAGTTACAGCTATCATGACGGGTGTGATATTCCTAGCACTTCCCATGACTATTATCATTACAAAGTTTACAAAGCATATGGAGAGGCATTATGATGGATAGGACAAGAACATTTTTAATGATATGTTAGCTGGGGACCCAGGCTTAGTGTTCAAAAACGCTAAGATATGGCGGAATGACATATTGAGCTCCACCCAGTAAATGATATGCTGAGTTCGATTTATCACCCACTATGGAGAAGAATACATCGTCATTTTGTGAAGTGTGCTAAGTTCGATGTATCATCGAGGATTCTTTAAACTTAGCACTGTTTTGTGTATGGACACAGGTTCATTTGAGTTTGAGGATATTGGTAAATATAAGTGACCCTATTAAAAAGCACGGTGTAGTTGACTTTGTCACACTATGAAATTACACAAACCCTTGATGGTTAGGATAATCGTCTCATCCTCTAGGCTAACTTTGTCACATAACGATATCTTAATCAGATGATAAGATATCGCTTAAATACGGCCGGCACGGAAATGGTTACATTCCACACTATAAACATGTGACGGAGTAAATATGGACCTCTTGCTGCCTTTTTTGACCAAATTTTTGAGTGTCCAGTTGATTGGATGGGTACATATGACCATTACCTAAATATTTGACGAATTTGTTCGTTAGATGGTGCACTCAGCTTTACTCTGTCACACATTTAAGAAAATATGTGAAGAATGTTAAGGCACCCTGATAAGCAATGCTGAGTAGTGTAGGTTTATTTGATGGCCTGGAAGTGCTAGGAATTGTTATTATATCATATAGTCGTAAGGAATTAAAACACAGAAGGCACAAACAAGTTTACTTTGTCACATAATCTTGATGATATCTGAACATGTGTGAAATTGGACAAATAATGATATACCAGCTTAAACCCCTTATATTACGTACTATGGATCAAACAACACTGCTAGTACCATGCACCAGTCACATTAATCATTATCGGGTGGTAATATGTTAACAGTGTCACAATTAAACTACCGCAACATGGTCAAAAATAGGGTAATTTCGTCACAAAACAATTATTATAACTCGGTTAGCTCCTTGCTGGCAAAATAAATAGTTTATCGAAATTTTGTTGATGATAAAGTTACATTGTATACTTATAGACTATAGAGAAATAGAGGTATAGTTCTTCAAAATAGGGGCAAGACATGTTTACTTTGTCGCATCAGTTATTATAAAAGTTAGGTAATCGTCATCAGATTAACATATCTTTTTCGTAGTTTGGATCGATTAATATAGGCAATAAAGCATCCTATGCCAATTTTAACACATTATCATGATATTGTTGTGGCAGGGAAAGTTAATTTTGTCACATTTTCAGTGTCTTTGACAAATTAATCTAAAATTGTTAAACTTGAGCTCTGATGTTCTGGACAATATTCAACCAATAGTTTCTGAAAGAATGTTGAATTCTAATAGAGTTATAGATCTTCAAAATAGGGCAAGACATGTTTACTTTGATACATTAGTTATTATTAGAGTTTGGTAATCGTCAATCGTCATCACATTAACATATATTCTTTTGTAGTTTTGATTGATTTATATAAGTAATAAAGCAGCCTATGCTAATTTTTACACACTATCTTGAAATTGTTGGGGCAGGAAAAGTTAATTTTGTCACATTTTTAGTGACTTTGACAAATTTAACCTAAAATTGTTAAACTTGAGCTCTGATGTTCTGGACAATATTCAACCAATTTTTTCTGAAAGAATGTTGAATTCTAATAGAGTTATAGAATATATAGATCTTCAAAATAGGGGCAAGAAATGTGTACTTTGTCACATCAGTTATTATAAAGTTATAAGAGTTATTATAAGAGACTATTTCATTCTATAATCATTGTTTTTAACCTATTTACGATTTCGTATCATTTTTTGTGATAATTTAAACATCAATGTATTGGTTTTGTATATTAGAGCTTTAGCCACAGGTAGGTTGGTCTGCACGGAGCCCCACAGTTTCAATTCCTTGTTTAACTAGCCGTACAGCAAGGATATCCACTGTGCTCACCAGGTTAGGCACATAACCAACACTACCCTGCTAAAGTTAGCTATATACTATGGTTTTCTCGAAAGTATTTCCTTGTATTTGACTTTCGTCAAGAAAGTACTCTTACTTTCGGTTAAGATGTTATATAAGCTAGCCTTTATGTGGTCCGCAGGGCGGAGGAACCGCCACACACTTCTCACCCAGCTACAAATACAATGTATTGGTTTTGTATATTAGAGCTTTAGCCACAGGTAGGTTGGTCTGCACGGAGCCCCACAGTTTCAATTCCTTGTTTAACTAGCCGTACAGCAAGGATATCCACTGTGCTCACCAGGTTAGGCACATAACCAACACTACCCTGCTAAAGTTAGCTATATACTATGGTTTTCTCGAAAGTATTTCCTTGTATTTGACTTTCGTCAAGAAAGTACTCTTACTTTCGGTTAAGATGTTATATAAGCTAGCCTTTATGTGGTCCGCAACTGATCTTAACTTGCATCAACTACATTGTCATCATATAAAGTTTTCCCACCTTTCAAACCAAAATCAGATATAAATAATTCGTGGCTAATGTTCAGAACTTCTGAACGTGCTAGGTTAATCGATGTCAAAATTAAGCCACTATCGTCGAAAACGCTATTATTTTTGTTTACCAATTTCCTCAAACTCAAATGAACGTGTCCATATATTATGTAATATTGTTATCATTTTTAAATTTGGATACTTAACTAATCAAATAATGATCAATATTTTTGATGAAATAAGCTTCATTTATAAATTATAACTCAGACAAATCTGTTCATATTAGATGGAACACCTCATGAATATCCCAATTCTAATTTTGATAATCCAGACAATTCCCGACGGATAAATGAGATAACTCGTGGGAAATGGATATGCGATCATACCGGCTGGTGAATTAGCTGAATTATTGTTGTCGGAAAGTTTGTAACCACATTGATTCTTAAGCAATAGTTTATCATAACTTGAATATTGATTCTTTATTCCCATACAGAGTCATTGGTTTATAAAGTCTTTGGGGATTTAAAATTTTAAAGATCATTTGATTCCTGCGTCATTAGGTCTTCAGAAATTGGAATATTATAGGGGAGGCCGACATAGGGGGGCCCCCGATTATCAGGGGTCAGGTCATATCACTAATTAGTGCCGTATAGTTAGTGATGTGATCCATCAGTAGTGATGTGATACATCACTAGACCAATAAGCAATGGCAAGTTTCCATAAACGATATTTTATGATCGGCGCCGATAGTCGCTTATTGAGCGCTTTTTCGGCGCTTTTTTAAAAAAAACTTTTAAATTAAAAAAAGCGCTTTTTTGAATTATGACATCAATTATAGTCGATTATAAGCGATTTTTTTGAACCGTTTATAATCGTAAAAAAAGCGATTGTAAACGGTTTTTTTTTAAAGCGCCGAAAAAGCGCTCAATAAGCGATTATCGGCGCCGATCATAAAATATCGTTTATGGAAACTTGCCTAAGCAATTTTAGATAATTATGTTTTTCTATATTTGTATAATAAGTATATTGACGTAGTGGATGGTTGAGGGGGTTTCAAGCACAGGTCACTCTCAAGTCTCAAATCCTAAAGTTAAGCAGTGGCCTTGAAACCTCTTCAAACCTCCCCTGATTTATTTATTATTGATATTGTTTGATTGTGTAAAAATAAATATTTGTTTTATTAAATATTTGTTTTATTATCAGTAGAATTTAATTGACCCAGCAATGGGCTAAATATAGGGTAGAGTTCACATGTCAATTCTCAGTATTTGGGCACGATATTTAGTAAATTATAATTAATGTATTCAGTATTCAGTATTCAGTATTCAGTATTCAGTATTCAGTATTCAGTATTTAGTATTCAGTATTCAGTATTCAGTATTCAGTATTCAGTATTCAGTATTCAGTATTCAGTATTCAGTACTATGAGTTCGTCACTTGCTCATTATCTTCTAATTTTTGTAAGTCTTGTATCCACATATCTTAGATTACATTGTTATGGTGACAGTATCTCCAGTGAACCAGCCAAACCTTTACCTAGAAATGACGGAAAAGTTCCGTCTAATTAGGTACACCGAATGAAGTTATTTTTCAGGGCCATACAATGAAATACGTATGAAATTTATCAATGCATGCACTATTCCTGCCAACATTTTATATAGTTTCGTATCTGCGTGTCGTCATGCTGTAAAATAAAACAAAATTTTGAATATTGTATGGCATTCCATTCGAGAAGATCTTTCGTCATTTGGTTATAATAGTTTTTAATGATTTGGGTCGTATCTATAGGAACCTCCCCTAATCCCTAAAAAGTCACGACACTTAATTTGCCAAGGAAAATTCTTCCGGGTCAAAGTGAGATAAGAAAATTAAGATTTCTTATCAATACAGTCATATTCCTGCACCAAGTGGGTATTACTCGAATTTTAAGATTTATGCATCCCATAACTTGAAATAGGAATTCGATGGAAAAAGTTCGCTTATCAACTGGAAAGATAGCAAATACTCATCAGCAGGATTTACAATCTTCATGGGGCTTGCCAAGTTTTAGTTTTCTCCGAAGTAATACTGTTTAGAGTTATGAATTTAGAATAGTACATTTCCTGGTATCGAGCTATGGAGGTATTTGTTATATTATGTGCTAATTATTATTAGATATCGTTTTTGGTTGACCACTACCACTGGCGCGATTATCTAACGATGAATTGCATATTGCTTCAGCCCAATGGTGGCTGTTGCAGTCACTCTGTTTCTCTTCAGAGATGTCAGCAGAGGCAACATATTAGTGCGGTAAAGTCTTACAAATAGTGCTCCCGCACCGGACTAAAATTTCTTTTTGTGCGGCAAATTTTGAGACAAAACACCGCGAACTATAATACTAATACTCTTTAATATTTTTCAAGAAACCTCAGTTTTCTTTTAAACCGTTCTAGGATTAAAGTTAAACACTGCGCATATATATTTTTGACATATATTATATACGTATATTTTGTGTGACAAATTCTTGGAAACAAATTAAACGTGGGGAAATTTTGAGACACAAGAATTCAGCTATCCCTCTTATTGAGCTGCTCCATTTTCACAGTTTGCTAACTTTCATTTCTGTTCCAGGGACCTATTTGTGCATCTGAGACGATACTTCAGCAATAATTTGTTTTTTAAATTGCTAAAAATCAAGGAAAACATCTAGGTGCGGTAGTATTTTGCAAATAGTGCGATTTCGCACTTGCCTTAAACTTGCCGCCAAATTTGGAGACAAAAAACACCGCAATTTACAGCCTTCAAGTACTCCAAGGTTGGATTATTCAACAGGATATAGTATTAGTAATATTATAATGTGTTTCCTTAAACGATTGTTGAATTTCAGTTTAATACAACAAATAACTTGTTAAGATGTATAAATCTACAACTACCCTCATAGAAAGTTAAAAAATCATAGATGGGACTAATCGAGCTGGTATGGCTATCAAACTGGTTATTAGCATAAATGAGGCAGCGCATTTTTAGAGTAACTTAATTAAGAACATTAGATTCCAATTCATTTTCCGCACATTTTGTGTTCAAGAAAAGCCAAAATGACTCAATTTCAATCTGTCGAGGGATTACAATCTAGCTTGACGGGTTATTAATTTGCAAAAATTCATTGTTTTTGTCATAAAATATTTTTCCATAGGGGCACTTTCAAAAACATTTGTCACGAAAAACCGTTAAAATTTGCCGAAAATCAGTTTTTTGTCATAATTTGGTGGATAATTTTTGGAACGGGATAAAACTCCAGGATATAGTGTGCAATACGCAAACCTTTACTAACTTTCTTTTTGATTCAGGGCCAAAAATAGTGGATAGAAAAACAAATTTTCCCGTTTTTGTGCTTTTATCCACCAAAAGGGCTCTTAAAGAGATCATGAAGTGTAAATTTGCGAATTCTTCAAAAATACTCGAAACTTGGGTAGTGATCTAGGCTTGGTAATTCTGCCGCAATCCCAAAATAGCTCCGTCGTAATTGCTTCACAAGCTGAGATAATATGGGGCATATCAATTACATTTTTCCAAGTTGCGGCTAGGTGATAGGATAGCATATACGACATGTGTAAAAACAACTGATTTTAATCGTCCATAACAAGTTTTCTGTTGGTTATTTTTTTGAACCGACAAGGTTACCATCAGGTATAAACCATTATATTTTACATATCTTCCTAAATTTGGTGTACAGCGATTAATCTAGTTCCTACAAGCAATTAAAGGCAGCTCACTTCATGGAACTTGAATGTAGCACGAAATCCTGGAATAATAGCTTAATTTTAATGCCAGCATGTGCGGCTGTGTTTCAGCTATCTTCATGCACATTTTGCTGATATGCCAACGAAATTAACTTGCTCAAAAATTCAAAAAACATGGTTTTTTGGCATACTTTTGGCCCAAAAATCGGTTTTTTGCGATTTTACCTAGGGAAACTCAGACTTATCATATCAAAACCACTTTTAATCGATTCTACGGTCAAAAGTAAGTCTAGAAAGACGTATGTGGAGTCCCTAGCGTATCGAGCAGAAAATGCCCGTAAGAGCTTCTACTAGTAAATTTATAAAACAATTATTTGACGCTTGTGTATATTATGCACATTATACAACCACAATTTTCGAAAGATAAAAGTCAAATCTATCAAGTGTCGTTAATTTCAAGATTTTATCAATTAAATTGGCGCCACAACACATGAATAAAAATGTGCATTTCAACACTGTTTCTATTGCGGTGTCTGACAGTTAGCCGCAATCCAACAAAATAGGGCGATCTTCAAGTATCGATTTCACGCGACATAATTAAGTTGCGAATCTGGGAATACCGAGCCCTATTCTTATATTAGTGTTTCTATGTGATAGTATATGTGAAATGTTTTGACGATTAAGTCGGGGACACTTCATAATCCCTTTAAGGATGAAAGAAAACAGTTTGTTAAGTTTGTATGAAACTATGTCCATTTGTTATGGCCCTACTTACTTCGTTACTTCGTTGAGTTCATCCGTGGAGCCGGAAGGGTGATCAGATATTTTACCACCTGGATTGCGAGTAGTCAACCAGTGAGTTTGACCAACTACAGCTGTAGCCGGCGACCGGAGGGTTGTCCGGAATCAAAGCAAGAAAGTTAGACAAACTACACTTAAACATGTCAAAGGATGAATCAGCCTTTACTGTGTGAGGCACTTTGTTCCACAGCTTCGGTCCTTGAACTGCAAAAGACCTGTCGTACAGTGACTGGTTGCGTAAGGAACTTGACTTTGACAATGAGGGTATGACATCACCATGTCTTGGAGTCACCTTGAACTTGATATCACAGAATCTTCCACATCATCAGTATGATATACCTCTCCCTTCTGTGCTGTAGAGACATCAATTTAAGCTGCACCAGTCTTTCTCAGTAGTTGAGATGTTGAAGACCACTAATACGACTGGTGAATAGCCCGGTTCATAAAACAAAAATATTATCCAATAATTGCGGTAATAGGCGAGCTAGATTTTAATCGGCCATGTATCTTCGGTTGTGACTGATATTTTTGATGCGATAAAAAATGACTACCAAAGAACACTATTAGCTTCCTCCCTGCGACCACGGGCTTTCTAGTCAATACTATAATTTGAAAGATTATGTTTGTTTGTAATTTGTATAATGTATGTATATGTACGACCGCCAACGTGCAAATTAGATGAGAAATAGGGAGTTACATAGTAACCATGGTAACGGTGCTGAACGCGCACGTGCAAAGATTGTTGCAACGGCATTTTGATCAGTTTTGTGGAATTACGTTGTGTTTAAAGTGTCTTACATTTAAATCGGTTGTATCTTCGGTTGGGACGAATATTTTTTGATGCAATTCAAATTTTCTTTCAAAAATGCTACTAGCTTCATCCCTGTTACCACGGGCTTTCTAGTTTTAGTATACAAAATTGAACCCCCATATGCACATTGTTGTACTTTAATCTCAAAAAAGAGTATTGAGGTTTCTTGAGCAAATATTTGAAAGATTTTCATAATTTTGCATAATTTTGCATAATTTTGCATAATTTTGCATAATATTACCGCACCTATATGTTGCCTTTGATCTCACCCGATCCTGCACCTGTTTAATTCTATTTTATGTGCGGCAAATTTGAAGGAAAAAAACACTGCGATCTAAAACTTTACTCTTTAATATTTGCTCAAGAAACCTCAATACTCTTTCTAGAGCATTTTAAGATTAAACTGTAACTTTAGATAAAGGGGGGGGGTTTACCCTGATTTTGTGTGAAACTTGGTTTCGAGATAGCAGTTGACCAACAAACAAGGACCGGTGACCGAACTTTTGAGGGGTCCCGGACCCCAACCGCCAAACGGTGCCCGCGGGGCAGCCACGCCCATATTTGGTCCAAATAAGTTCCAATTTAGCCAAATACCGTGAACATGCCCTAATCCTGGATTTTAGGTACTTTTCTTGTAGCTCGTAGTCCCCTGAACTCGTATATGAAATTTCATCGAGATTGGTCAAAAAATGACTGAGTTATGAGCTAAAAACCATATGCCCATATTTGGGCATACGCACCTAATTTGATCGATTTTGTCCCATAAATTGTTCAAATATCAATATTTTTAAATGAAACCAACTTTATATGAAAGGTAAGCCTAAACTACATATTCCCTATGATTATCAGCTCAATATCTACCTAGCTGTGGATTCTGTATGCAAATATGCGAAAGAAATTAACAAAATTGCCCATATATCAGTTCGCGATATTTGCGAAACTGACTTCGCTCAAAACAATAGAACTCAATAGGGTTTCAATATTTTTACATGAAATTTTCAGAATCAATGTAGAATCGCATTTCAACCTTAAGTTTTGTATTGGTAATCGCAACCACATATTACAGCAAACTGAATAATACTAATCTCCGCAGTTCAACCGAGACATACTATAATAACTAAACAATGTTAATATTCTGTTCATGATTGGACGGTTAGCATCACAGTCAGTTGGAGGAGAGACCAACACACTATAAAGATCGATTGTTTATCTTAAACCCCCCCCCCCCCCCCCCCCCAAACAGTTTGCATTGTACGTGGGCAGTGGGCACGGTTACAATATAACGGTCACACTATTACTAGTTCATGACGTAATCATGGCGTGTGTACCGAGGTGCAGATTATAGGAGGACCGTGAAATTGCCAAGCTGTGGTAGAGATAACAATGTGAACAAAGGGTCAAATACAGATAAGAAAGGTAAACAAATGATATAATGTCCGTCTGCTCACTCTTCCTGTTTGTGATTGGACGGATCAGTGTTACGTGACATAACACCTCTATTACAATTGGTCAGGATCACAGTCAGCTTCAGGATCAACGTACCGTTCAGAATAAATTTAATTCAGCTGTTGATGTTATATTGTATAATGATTGTTATATTGTGGTGTTGGTAACCTACCTTCATTGTGTTTCTTTTGACTTTGTTATCATGCTGTGCTCTGGAAATTGTGATAGTACCTGTTCGATTTGTTAAGGAGATGATCTCCTTGTTGTTATGTTGCAGGATCAGAAGGTTCGTGAGGAACAGTCACCAAAAGTGAGTTGCTTACCTGCTGTGTGTTTTCGTACTCTGGTCTTCACTCAAGTTGCAAAGCTGCAATAAACGTATCGCAAAGAACATTTCTATCTGAAAATTGTGTTAGTACCAGTTTGATCAGTTAAGATGAGGATTGCCTCGATCTTTCGGTTTCAGCTTAACTCCTTAGGTCATGAGTAGAACCGAAGGATCAAAATATATGTTGCTTGTTGCTCGTATCAACTATAAAACATCAATTTTTAGGGATAAGGAAGTGTTTATAGGTTCTGAAACCTAGCTAAATCGATTTTTCGTGCAATTTTAGGTCAGAAACAGTCATCAAAATGAGTTAATAAGAAAGTCGATTTCTCGGTTATTTTTGAGCTTTCGTTCAGAAAATAATTCGGGGCCTTCAAAGGAAGAAAGGGGGGTAACAAGAAAGCGTTACAAGTGAATTTTACTAAGTCGTTTGAGGCCACATTTCATACCTTAAAACTCAAAATTGAGAGAAATCCTGTTCCAAAAAGTTGGATATGATCATCAGCTACACTCACAAGAATTTTTGAAGCGATATCTTATGGCCTGGGTGATTGGTAAAATATACATCTTTGATTTTTTGCAAAAATTTCAATTGTGCTTCTCTCGACCTTGAGTTGTTTGGTCTGTTTACTATTACTTCGTAATTTATTGTTCAATTATAAAATCATTGAAAGGGTTTCTTGTACGGATTGTAAATAATCTTCAGTAAGAAAATCAACCAAAAATCGTTTAAATTGACTGAAATATCGGTATTACGGTGACAGACTTCTTAAAATTTCCAAATCTTTCGAAAAAGAAAATAATTTTTTTTCGAATGTGCGTACTCTCAAAAAAATTGTTCAATGCCTCAAATCTTACAGTTATAATCTATACTTTCATAATATGAAGTCAAATCCCGGGTCCCGACAAAAAAGGTTTTGGTGTATGTCCCCTTAATACTCTTGTACTAAGTGGTGGGTCTGCTACTCATTTCCCAGAAAAACAGTTAGTACATGGTACTAAGGGGTTCAGTTTTTGGGTGTCCAACCCCAAAAAAACCCATTTTACCTAAAATTTCAATTTTGGGAATGGGTTTTGAGATTTTTTTGAGTTTTTTGTAATTTTTAAAATTTGTTTGTAACTTTTTATCTAATTCGACTACATTGAAAACAAAACCCCTATTAAATAGTGGGTATAATTTGCCAATTTCCAATGTTTAATGAGCTGTTTAAAGCAATTTATGGGTGGGTATCTTATTTTATATACTCAGACTCAGTTAGTACCGTGATTTCTCAACACTTAGTACCGCAAAAGCCGGCAAAAGAGGGTGGCGGGTGTCCTAAATATTATCCGAAAAAGCAGTTAGTACCGTGAAGGGTGTGGGTGCGTCCTTTTTGTAAAGTCCAAAACTGCACTTAGTCGATGTCACGTACGGCACTTAATACCTGATCCCCCCCCCCTCCCCGCTTAAAGCTAAATAACGTGTATATGTACATATATTTTTGGAAACAAAGAGGAATGTTGAGACACGATCAGAGTTTTCAGCTATTCCTCTTATAAATATAATAAGATAACAGAGCTGCTCCAGTTTGCTAACACTCACTTTTGCTCCAGGGACTGCGACTTTAGATTAAAGCTAAATAACGTGTATATGTATATTTTTGGAAACAAAGAGGAATATTGAGACACGATCAGAGTTTTCAGCTATTCCTCTTATAAATATAATAAGATAACGGAGCTGCTCAGTTTGCTAACACTCACTTTTGCTCCCGGGACCTTGAGCCTCTGTGACGGAAATCGTTTCAAGTATATGATAGAAAGAGTTACCGGGTAACTTGTTCTATCATATACTTGAAACGATTTCCAACCTGATCAGTTCACTGAGTATAGCTGATGAACTTGTTGACCAATATAATTTTTTCGAAAATTTTCGGTATTGAATTTTATTTTATAGTTTTATACAGCAGGGTGTCAGAATTATTGGCGTGTTTGAAATTATATGTGTATTTTATGATGAAATCAATATTTTTCGACGGGTCATAACTTTACTTCTGAATATCGAAATTACAAAATTCAAAAACTGGTCTGTAGACAATCGTCTGAACTTTTTCGTAAATTCAGAATTTTGTGTTTATGTACCTCAAAACCCATAATTTAGGCCGTTATTTAAAGGGTCGATTCCATACTTGGTTAGATTTACGAAGGAGTAAGGGATTTATGTGTAATTTTTTTTTGGTGAATTTCTTCTGAAATTATTCTTTAGACTAAAGTGCACAGCTCTTCAGGCGATAGCGAAACATATAGAAAACTATAGATTTTATAAAAGCTTTCTTTCTCCTCTAACTGACGCAATAAAATGTAGTCAGGAGGACTCATCCCGGAATTCAGGGGAAGCAGCCGAAGGCTTCAAGTCCAATATTCCACATTTTTCTCTTTCGTCGTAATTATCGACGAAATTTAACTTCTTTCGGACTTTGTTTTTAGACTGAACTGTAGTATGAAGGATTATCTCTCGAATGATTAAGACTCCATAGAAAACTGACCCTCAGAAGTCAAGTAATGATCGTTTCTAAAAGCTTGGGTAAGCTAAAATTTTAAGCAAAATTGTCTGCGCGCCAATAATTATGACACCCTGCTGTAGATGTGGATACTGGCGGGGAGGTGATACTTGTTTGTTTACGTTTGAGTGGCGCCTCTATTCAGCAGGTTGAAGAGGTGATACATATTTGTTTACTTTTGAGTGGCGCCTGCGCCTCTATTCAGCAGGTTGAAGATGTGATACATATTTGTTTACTTTTGAGTGGCGCTTCTATTCAGCAGGTTGAAGATGTGATGCGAATTTTGTATTATAGAAGGCTTGTAACACTTGTAACTACCTTCTCGTTGCCCCCCTTTGAAGGCCATCTAAAACGTAAACAAACAGGTATCACCTCCCCGCCAGTAACCACATCTATTATCCACCATATATGGTCTTGTATCTAATATATTTCCTTATCTATACTTGTAGTTTTTCCACAGTTTGATCAAAATATTGAGTATATCCACCAAATGAGAGCTTCTAGAAGATGATTTTTTCCCGTGACAGATTCGTGAACATAGTTTTGAAAGTGCCCATAGATAATAATTATAATGAACTTTCTAGGAATATTTTTAGTGAAAAAAGTCACCCACTGCACTTATATTATTATTATATATATTATACATATATATTATATTATATGTGGCATATATATATATATCTTACTATAGATAAAGCGAGACGATAAAAATATATGGATAGATGGATCCGTGCCATTTTACTAATACCACGACATCAACTTTAACGCGACTTTCCGCAAAAACCGTAAAAGATATACAACTGAAACTTTTTTGACTGGGTCAAATGCTTTAATGGCCTTCAAATCAGCATGTAAAAATAAAAAATTGGCCAAGGAATAAGAATTTTATTGCCCAAAATTAGGACTCCCAAATGGTGTCAAAAACGCGAATTAAATAGGTAATAATTATTTTAGTCTCTCGAGTCTTGACACCACTTTAGGGTTGGACGGGTTCCTGCTAGTTATTATTATATGTGGCATCTGCATCCAATTTCAAGAACAAAAGAAAATCGCGATTATTTACATTCAATCCACATTCAAGCAAATTGTGTGTAGAAGCTAGTGACTAAATTACAAATCAATCTGATGAGGGATCGCAATCCAGCTCGACAAGATAGTCATTCGCCAAGGCCCAAGAATCATCAGCTCAACTAGCCCCAAGCAACCTGCCCATCGAATTGTTAAACCTTGGACAATGATCCTTATAAATCTGTAAGTTATAATTACTTATTTAAAGATGATAAGTGGTAAACTTCAGTGCATGCAGTTTTCCAAGTGTACAACAAAAGTATGGCCTGATGCTGATATTACAATACAATAATACCTTCGTTTCTTTGGGCTACGCGTGATAATTCCCGACAGCTTGCTGGAAATGGAGGGAATTTGCGGATACAAGCTAAAGACAAAGTGACCACATTTCAATCTGTTGAGGGATTACAATCCAGCTCGACAAGTAATTGATTTGCCGCAATTCACCCTCGTTTGGTTTTGTCATCGACAAATATCGATAGTATTAAAAGTCGTTGCATTATCAACTTGATCTAAGAACAAATATCGGCCAATGGTGCGGAAAAGTGCGGTATTCGGTCATTAGTGCGATTCCGCACCCGCTGCACTTATATGTTGCATCTGTATCCAATTTCAAGGACAAAAGAAAATCGGCGAATTCGCAGAAATTTCCATGGCATTGGTTCTTCAAGTGAACAAGTTGTTCTTAGGCACGTGGTTCTGGAACAAGTATTCCTATGGCATATTATCATTATGGTTATCGGACAGAATGAGTTTTAAATCACTTAACATCTTTAATTCTATCGAGTAGTGGCAAAATTTTGCAGCTTGGTGGCTTTTTGTGGACGACTTAGAGGTGGCGGCATGTTTCCAGCATTGTGGCATCCTTTGTATGTGTTTTTGACTATCACTACGTTCGTAGAAATATTTCCTTTACCCTCATGAATTTTGTCCATATTGTGTTCGCAAAGGTATTTTATAAAGTTATAATATAGGTTAATTTTCTTAGCAATTGGTCAATGTTCTTCCTGTTTCGATGTTGCATTGATGCGAGCTTGTTCTGAGTTGTGCAAGTCTCCTAGTCTGCTGTGGCCGTAGGTTGATCGACAGGTATACACAGTAAAGAGGCGAGTTTTTATGGTTCTACAACTTAAGATGTAGCATTGGTGGTTTATATTAACATTACGGGTCCAACTTTCACCTTCCCACAATAAATTTTCCTATAAATAATTTAGTGCATTAAAATCATAGAAATATCTAACCTACGTTGAACAGTGTACAAAATAAATTCTAAAATCAAGTAATATCAGACGAGTATAAAATCCACCAAAAGTATATAGACTAAGACAAAACAAACACTGCAATCCAGAACTACCCCGTACTGTTGTCAAGCACATATAGGAAGCAATTCACGGATGAGTGTAAGTATGGCCCTCAGTCAAACACATTATTGAGATCATCAATATTACCGTATTTAATGTTACTAAAATCATGCTTCTTGGAAATAGATATAAACCGAGATTTTAGCAATTTCTTTTTAAACCCTAAATTACTCACAAACTTATCTACGATATTCCTCAGTCTATCAGCAAAACCATCAATATCTGAACATATTCTAAAATATCGAATAATTTGTGACAGAAAGACACCTAACACAGTACTCCGTGGAACATTACTTCCTTTACCAGAAAGCTGGACGATATGAAACGGAAAATCGTCACGCTTATCATAGACGCTAACTTTAAATTTACCATCAACAATACTCACATTAAGATCTAATACATTAGCACTAGAATCTTCCTCATTCTCTTTATTCAAAGTTAGGCTAGTGGTATAGATATTCCCGACATGCTGACCAAAAACACCATCAGCTGAATTATTAGACGTGATATCATCGATCAACCTGAAGGTTTTACCTAGTATCCTAGCACTGAAATAGTCACGTTTCTCATAGTATAGGGCCTGTCATGATATCATGGATCGCTTAGGTTCCACCAGGATCTGGTAGTCCTCATAATTGTGCGGCCTCTATGTATCGTCATCTCGCACAACTCCGTAAGACCCTTGTGAGTTTGGCATGTGAAAATTTGCAGCCTTCCAGACATTGATTGGGTTAACGAGGTGTCGTACGTCACCTCAAGATCGGGTGACAGGAGGCTGACCAGGCCAGAACCCAATTGATTGGGTCTGAGGTAACGTTATTATGAGCCTGAGGTCACGTGACTGTGACGTCACCAGAGCTTGTTCTCCGTTTCCCGCTCATTCTTACGTAATAATTATAATAATTTTCTATTATCACTAGAAGCCGCACAGACCTACTATCTACACACAAACCAACTAGTGATTTTCATTACCCTAATCCTATGAATCAGTGTATCCCTAATTATTAATTCGTGTAACAACATCATGAAGAAGAGTCTGTTTAGATTCGATCCTAACACTTAAGATTGTTAATATAGATGCTATTGTTTTGCCTGACGAGCCTGTCGCTCCCTAATCTATCTATACTAACAAGCTAGTTAACGAATTTATGACATCTAACTTAGCTCCGCAAATTCGCCGCGATTTTGCCTAGTTTGACTTGTCGCGGCGCCGCGATTTTTGGCCCAAATAATCGCGATTTTCTTTTGTCCTTGAGGAGAGGCAGTTGCTTTAAATCAATGGTTTACGTTATTTTTGTGAATTCGACCCCTGTTGAAACGGTTATCACACTTTGTAACTGCATATGTATCGAGGATAGCTTTACAAATAAGAGGATCAGTAAATAAAATTGTTACTTGTTAATAGTTAATCAACAGGATCATAATGTTGATTGTATCGATAAAATATGGATTTTAAGGTATAACTATAATGAAGCATTGTTGAGCTCTGAAACCAAGTTTAATCGATTTCTCGTGCAATTTTAGGTCAGCTTCAGGAATGTTCATCAAAATAAGTTTATAACAATGTCGATATTTTGGTAAATTTCTAGCTTTCTGTCAGAAAATAAATTTACGGTTTCTATAATAGGAGGTAATTAGATATAAACTACAGTACAGCTGTACTTACACCCACATTCACAAGCAAAAACGGAGAACAAGCGCTGGTGACGTCACAGTCACGTGACCTCAGGCTCATAATAACGTTACCACAGACCCAATCAATTGGGTTCTGGCCTGGTCAGCCCCCTGTCACCCGATCTTGAGGTGACGTACGACACCTCCGACCTCGTTAACCCAATCAATGTCTGGAAGGCTGCAAATTTTCACATGCCAAACTCACAAGGGTCTTACGGAGTTGTGCGAGATGACGATACATAGAGGCCGCAGAATTATAAGGACAACCAGTTCCTGGTGGAACCTAAGCGATCCATGATATCATGACAGGCCCTACTCATAGTACCACAAAGTAAGATTAGCAATATAAGGACCCGGATCTACTGCAATAGGAACACCAATTATTTGGCGGAAAACTTGGCTACCCATAGTAAAATAACAATTATCGATCAGAAAATTAACTGCTTCGATAAAAGAGTTCTCGTCGAAAGAAAAAGTAGTATCCCTTGGTTTATTGATCCCTTGGTTTATTGGTATGTTTCGCAACCGAAGCTTGTCTTGATGAGTTGAATTTCTGTTGAGTTTCCGCTCTTTGTTCCATTGTTGAACAAAAAAGGTTTTGAGAGGGTTCATAAGATCGCTTCCTCCTGATCATTATGATCCTAACATACTTTTTTTCGGTTTTCGAAGTCCGTACCTAGCAGTACTCAGTAGTACCTACCTCTTGATGTTGGAAGTTTTTCCTGAAACTACTTTTGTTCACGTTTCATGCTACTCTGATCATTATGAGCCGAAAATATTACCCCCCGATATACGATTTTGGACTCGAGGGTTCCCCTTTGTAATGCGATCTCGGAAGGCAGGCTTAATCCCTTAACAATACGAGCTCGGAAGCGCGGTAGCTCTGCCATCGAGGTCGAAATTGTTTCAAAGTTTTTCTGGAAACTACTTTTGTTCATGTTTCATGCTACCAGCTACCCTTATCATTTGGGCTGAAAATATTTTTGGTCTTCTGAAGTCTGTACCTACATTCGGAAGGCTGTGGATGTGATTGGTTCCATATACTTATATTTATAACTTTATGAAGAACGTGATATTTGGCCTTCGAATTTAAAGGAGAATGTGTAAATTTGGTCCTCAGATTTAAAGAAAAATGTCGTGGAGAATGGGAAAAATCGCGATTCCGCACGTGCCGCGAATCGCGATTTCCTTTTGACCTTGCATCCAATGGATCATTCACATATTATGGAAGCCATTTCTAAATCTAAGTAATTTTAGAATAGACCTTCCCCATGCCTTACTTATTACATACAAATTGTGCACAAAAAGTATAATATCAATTAATGTATCCGAACAAATTAATCGAGGCTAAATTTGGTTGCTGCTACCAAGCAGGTGAGAAATACAAATAGGTCAACCTGTTTTTCATTTGATTTTTGGACAAAAAGAAAAGTTACAAAAGGTTCAATGTTCTAATCTGAGCATTCCTTTGAAATAATCCGAGCTTTGTTTTGAAGTACCTTTTTGTAAAAGATGTTGTCTTCTGTCTAAAATCATTAATCAATTTGACAGCGTTATTAAGAAGTGTAAGCTCTAGAACTTTGGATTGGAGAAGATTAATCGGTACAGTAGAGAGCAATTAAAATTAACGTTCGTTCTTGTTTAATTTAATGTTTTAGTGTCTTTTTCCATGTTGCCGTTAATTGATAACCATGGAAGATAGGTTAAAACAAAGCACTCGCCAGCTCTAGGAGCAACTATCACTGAAAAATCACTATACCGATAATTAACGTGGTGCACGTAAACTTTGATGAGATCTCTCTGTTCGACATCATATTTTAAAATATAGTGTATACTCTTGCTGCTAGTTGCATAATCTAGTATCCCTGATTGACCCTTCATTAAATTTAATATCCATCGTTCCTACGTTAAAGAGCTGACATTTAGAACTATTCATTTAGAACTCTTCATCTGGAGCTGTGACACTTTTAAAAAAGAACTGTTTAGTCCCGAGCGTGCTAAATCACTCTACAGTCGATATTCGAGATTGTTCTAAAAGGGCCCCCGACAGTTGAAACCAACTTCCATCGATGTATTTTCGGACGCTGATTCCGAATAACCCCCATGACGAAAAACTGTCTCGATCACGTGATATGACCGTATAAGGAAGTTAGTCTAATTTCTCGTTAGAGTTAGGGTTTCAGCTATGAGTTTGTTAAGGATTGGGTTAGGGTTAGGGTTGTGATCAGATAAGAGTGTTAAGGTTTCGAATAGTCGTTCACGGCCAGCTAGAGAACGGGCTAAAAAGTCACGTGACAGTCGAGTGTAGAGTGATTACCTTACTCGGGAATATTATGACTGGGATAAAGTGGTGGGTTTTGGAAAATTCCGCCATATTTTTCCCGGTCATTAATTTTCCCAGTCATAATTTAACCCGCTATAAGATTCCCGAGTAGAGGAACACTTGAACACTTGAAATATAACTTCACCAGAACTTCACTAGAACTGCACTAGAACTGCACTAGAACTGCACTAGAACTGCACTAGAACTGCACTAGAACTTCACTAGAAATTCACTAGAACTGCACTAGAAATTCACTAGAACTGCACTAGAACTGCACTAGAAATTCACTAGAAATTCAATAGAACTGCACTAGAACTGCACTAGAACTGCACTAGAACTGCACTAGAACTTCACTAGAAATTCACTAGAACTGCACTAGAACTGCACTAGAACTGCACTAGAACTGCACTAGAACTTCACTAGAAATGCACTAGAACTGCACTAGAACTGCACTGCCACCTGCTAAACTCGCTCACCATGCGGGCCATACCACGGGCCATGTCAATAATAAAGAGGAACCTGGAACAACAAGTACGAATCGGAATAGAATTCTTCTGCTTTATGTCTACTATATATACTATATATACGATCTATACTCAACTAACTAAGGAAAACAGTTTTCCTTAGTTGGTCTTGACTCAAGACCATTAAAAGCAGCTTCATTCGATCTTGCCACAAAACTTTCAATTGTATATCTCTCACGGTTTTACTTATAGAGGGGGAACACTGCAGCTTTTCCAATTCTTTAAACTATATCTCCTTATAGGCTCAAGGCCAGGATGAACAATATCCATATTGTATAAATGAAAAATATGCCGCATGATCGGATTTTAATCGTTGACACATCTCGACGCAAGTGCGGTCATGAGCCATTAGCAAAACAAACATCACTAAATACAAGTACTTTACGTTAATTCATGATGGCATGTGTTCGTCTTACCACTTCCTAATAAACTGACTGCATGCTTTGCATTTTCGATCGTATCCCATGTTATTGTTCATTGTTCAGCTAGACCTACAGCGTTATTTTGAAGCTGATTTTAAAGCTCATAACTGATCAGTGATCAGTTGTCTGGACGTCAGATTGAGAATTTCGCTTTTAAAACCTTTGAAAATCTGCTCTTTTATTTACAGTTTCAGATTCAAATCTTCCATCTGTTTATTAGTATTTTCACACACGCGTCTAAAATTATGAGTTAGCTAGTTAGCTCACTTGTTTTTAAAATTGACACAGCTATAATTGGAGTTGAAACTAGTAACCAGCCAACAATAACGTGATTGGTGGGCTATTTGGTTACCTTCTTATCTGTCCAGGTATTCTTGAAACTGAGCCTTTTATATTCCCAAGGAATATTGGTAGCTAAAGATGAAGATATTCAAGATGTGTATAGCTTGGTACCAACTCTTTTACGCTAGATTCCAGTCCTCACTGGAATCTAGCGTACTTTTAGCGTACTGCACCAGCGTAAGTCTTATTATTAATTATTTGTATGATGTTTGTAAAAATGTGTTATTCGCTTTCATCATTATTTCATCATTCATTATTCCTTGCTAAATGTACACCACTAAAATCTTGTAACAAAGGATAACGGCTTATCAAATCATGTCGCACCTGGGAAAATGGGGCAGTTTTCCGACTGGCTCTGGAAAGTGGAAACTGCATGATATTTACAGCATAATGACCGAGAAATATGTCTTCAGCCAGTCGGTTGTTAAGCTCAAACCTTTCAAGATTAAAATATTATTTCGCAGTGTTCTGTAGTGGCAGGAATTGTACAGGAATTGTACAGGAATTCTACAGGAATTCTACAGGAATTCTACAGGAATTCAACAGGATTGAAATTCTTATTGGCAGCATTGATGCTGAATTCGAACTAAAACTTAAATTTTCAACATAGACACAATGTGTGATCAACAGAGTCAGAGCCGTATGTTCATCATGACAAATGTTTTCTAATCAGTACCTTTGTTAGTAGAGTTTGTATTTCATAAGAGTTTGTACGAGGGGGAATACTGTATTTCATAAGAGTTAATTGTACGTCTTTCGTCGAACAAAAGTATTGAGATACGGCAACTATCTCAATATTCGTGTATCTAGTCTCTAGCCTAAACCGCGGTCTTTCTGGGTTGATTATGATATTGTGGACCGGAAACTTATTATATTTTTTAAGTATCAAACTGCTATTTAAATGTTCGATTATCGCCCAATCTTCACTCATTTAGCGGTATTTAGCTTTAAGACATCCTTGGAACTCTGATTGAATATTTAGAGCTGCAATTTGTATAACCTTTAACTATTCATTGAGGTCGCCTGGCGGCTGGTAAACTGTTAAACTAGATAATAACGTAACCGCTCAAACTAATATAAACCTTCACAGCAATATCAAGTCCAGTTCTTTTACCCTGGGCAGACTTTGGAGAGCCAGCCTTTTGTTTCAGAAATTCTTAAAAATCTAACAGAAAATCAATTCCCTGAATTTAATGATCCCCATAGTGCTCACTATACAGCAACTCTGAGTAACATTGAGACTCATGGTACGAAAATTACCTTAGGGCCAATAAATTTATTTCGCAATAAATTGGTTACCATAATATTGGTTACCATAATTTTGGTTACCATAATTTTAGTCATAAATTTCGCAAATTTTTAGTCTACTACAATTTTAGACACATTTTTCGAATTTTCGAGACCATTTTCCATTCCATTTACATTAAGAACGACAAATTTAGTCTACCCCGTCTGAACATTACAGATATTTAAGCTGCAATGCATTACTCAGGAAGTTCAGTAACATCAGATCCAGAGTTTGTGACTCTGTATCACTAAGTTCTTCAGTACACTGTTCAGTTTCTTTAACCAAATTTATAGTCTCATGAAATTTGGTTTACAACAATTTTAGTCAAAAGTTTGACTAAATTTATGGTAGACTAAATTTGTCGTTCTTAAGGTACATCCAATATTGAGTTCTTGCGTCAAAATTCTAGCAAGTTTTTTAATATTATTGTCTTTTTCCTTTTTATGACATAAACTTACCAGTTACCCAGTTTGAATTATCGCCGTAGGTCCATTTGTATTCTCGTCTGCACTCTACTATACTACTATACTAGTACTAACCCTTTTTAGGAATACATCGTCGCTTGTTATCTTTTATGATTTTGTTATACTTATTATCATCTTGAGTTATCATTTTAGTTTTTTCATACTATACCTCCCGTATTTTATTATTTGTTAAACTATTTGTTAAACTATTTGTTGATCGTGACCACTGACTTATTCTAACTACCTAAATTAAGCGATCATTTCCTGAAGAGTTCGCTACCACTAAAGTTTTAAGAATCTGTTCTATGAGTCACCTTTTCCGTCGTTTCTACCAGTGCAACGAGCAACTCAAGCATCTCAAATAAGGAGAAAATAATTTCAGGCATGGTACTGCAGGAACCAATCTAACTCTAAGAGCCATCCTTGATTTTCCAATGGCCACCCTTAAAGAAGTCCAAGGTGGTCGGTGGACATAATATGTGACAACCCTGGCCAAAAAACTTGCAGAAGCCTGATATAAGGCTGCTCGCGTCGCTAACTGTAGACTAACTGACTCACATTATACAGAGGGTACCTGCATTCCCCAACTCTGCACTGATTGAGAGGGTACCTGCATTCACCAACTCTGCACTGATTGAGAGCCATCATGTCTCCTCTTCCAGGAAGTGGGAACTGAAGTTTGAACTTTACATGGGGAAGTCCTTAACTAGACTTTTTGTTTTCGGCAACTCAATTTTGTGGGATTTCAGTAGGAATCCGCGAAGTACATTTCCTCAAAATATTAATAGAATATAAAAGTAGTTAAATATTTCAAAGTCTCAGAGCTAATTTCACCCGACACCTCAGGTTTAAAAGGATTTAAGAAACAGGTCGGATACGAAGGGTTTAACCGGTTCTGTTATATAACCGGTTCATTTTATGAGCTTTTGCTTCGCTGGCACAGCTAGCACTCTAAATTTTCAGTATTTCAGTTTTGACACCATTTTGAAACGTGGACCTTTTGAACACCATTCACTTTCCCATACTCAACAGTTTCAGAAACTGCAACGACCCTCCTAATCAAAGTCATATTACATACAATGTCCAATGATCGACAATATCGCTTTGTCAGTCTAACTCCGCTATACGCACGCTAACTTGGCAGTCAGCATCCAATTAGCAGGAATTAATTGGTGAGCGCATCAACTTATAAAGGGCTGAGGCTGTGAAGTCACAACTTATCGGCTGATAATCATGACAGTGTCACAATGGGGTTTGTTATCGTTATTAGCACAATATGGTGACGTCAAGTACCGTAGATTGGGGTAAAATGGCCGTGTCGGGGAACTTCGCCACTATTTTCCGATTAATCATGTTACCGTTTTGAATTGTTGGGATCGAGTTTTTGTATAGTATTGTGTTGAACAAATGGTTATGAAGGTATTCCTATTCAAAAATAAACATTTGTTATGTTAATTAACCTCAGGCAACATGAAATAATGCAATAAAGTGGCTAAAACTTCCCGCTCGCATATTTTCCATATATACGAGAACATTTGATTTACCAATTCTGTTCATATGAGCTATCAACTTTTTCAATTACTCGTGTCGCATTTTCTAAATAACATGAAATAGCTGTAAAACATGGCGAAGTTCCCCCTTTTTACGGTAATTGGCAATTAACATCTAGATTGTCAATTGTATCATCATGATCAAAGTAATGGATTGTTCAGACTCCTTATACTATCCGAGACGTGAGGTCTATTAAGTCAACAGTATCGATATTCTAACAACTTTCCTACTCTCTATCTTATTTTATCAAACTTTTTTCCTACTTTTATTTTATCTTTAAATCATACTTTAACTCACCCTTTTTAGTCAAACAACATTTCATCACTGAAGGAATCGTAAAATTATCATCAGCCGATATTTCCATAAATTGCATGCTAAAAATGTACGTGATTGCTGTGTTATCTGAATCTCAATTCGCCTTATCTCTTCACTGAGTCTAATATACATTATGCAATTATGTCTTAAATCATGGCAGTCTGGATTATATGCGTTGTAATTTGTATCATTGTTTGTTTTTTGATTTGGTTATTTGATTGATCAGATTTGTTTCGAGGGTCACAGTTTTATTCATTTTTTATTATGAAAATCTTCTCAATTTGTTTATATTATTCTAGTTTGAGGTTAAACTTAAATATTGGTAACGGATAAACCTACGGTGATAATTTAAGTACAAAGTAAGTAAGTTTAAATCAAATGATAACGGCATAGCGATTCTTTGGATGGGAAAATGAATCTACAAATGATTGGCAGGTTAAATGATTGAACGATTCCACGCAAAGTGATAGACTGATCGTGTTTCTACCTTCGAGGATTTTCCAATCGATGCCGTTAAAAACTCGCGTGAGTAGAACAATATTGCGAAATAAACTCACATTAACAAGTTGAAGTAGGGCACTCACGTCACAAGACTGTTTTCCTGCTTATATAATAGTTACCTCATTAACTACTATTTATTACTGGCCATCTGACTGCAAGTGTTCTGTCATTCTTACAAATGGGAACTATCTCTGTCGCACTTTTGGAGGTGTAAATTAAATACTAGACTGAGGCTGGTCTTTCGATTTAATTGATTAATTATCTCTCATGGTATACAAGATTCTCCGCTCTGACATGTTGAACCAGCCTAGCGGTTCAAATGTCATTACGAAGCCGCACGCTTCACCTTGTTACCAATCGAATTACTTTTGTGGAAAATGCGCCCTGTTGTTGGCCAAGATGGTAATATGTTTTTTTGTAGTTAGGTTTGGTCTAGTCAATTCATTAAAGTTTAAACACCCATGAAGATGACGACTTAAAATTTAAAGCCACTGATTTAGTCAGGAATCTAGGTTCATATCCACATTCCACATCCTTCATTTTGTGAGACAAACTCATGGTCGATGAGTTTTGTTCGTATATTGGTGGTTTAAGTTAAAATTGAATTTCAGACATTGTTTCACCAACAATTTTCATTAACAGTAACACGTTAATAGTAGTTCTTGTTAACCATTTTGAATAAGAATCAATCGATTGGACCACGTACAATATTATGTGGCTCGTTTTACTAACCCTGATTTGCTTTATTTGGCCAAAAATTACAGACCGCTGTTCAGAAGCAATCCCAGCTTAACCAATCTAAAGTACCTCGGTATCAATTGCACCACGCAATGGCCATTTTCAAAGGTAGTTTGTTCTTTTAATTAGGGACCATTCACAATTCACGTAACTCGTTATCCCCTTTTGAATTTCTTTGGACCCCTCTTTGCCTCTTTCCCCTCCATAATTACTTTTACACAAAGCTATTGTGTGGGAATTATCATTTAGAAACCCCCTCTCTCCCCTGATAACGTGCAGATTTATATTAATATAAAACCCAAACACTCTGTGTGTGGGTACTGGGTGTGGACGTGTGGACGTGTGTAGTCTGTGTACCTTACGAACGACTTAATCAAAAAAACGGTTATAGGGCTGGTTTTTTTCGGTATAGTGCTGACAAAACTATGAATAATCCAAATTATTAATGTAGTTTAAAATTGGCCGGTGTTAAATGGTTTAATTGATGGTTTTGTACCCAATTTGATACTAAAGTTTCTCAATTTCTGTCCCCCTCTCTTTCTTCCTCACAGTTTTACCTGTACTTGGAAATCACGCAAGTTTGACTGTAAAATATGTTTCACACTTTCTCTTCCCCCACCCCCGACCTCTCTCTTTCTCTCCCTTACATTTTCAATATCTTACATAATCAACATTACTTAATTGTTAATGAAGTTTAAGTATGCTCTAATCTCTATCCTTCCTCACTGCAGTAAAGTTTTATACTTTTGTTTTGGATATGTTCTTCTGTCACATGAAATTTTACTAAAACGTACATCTTGATTGCTTGATGTGTGTTTTCGACTAAGCGGGATATTTAGCTCGACTGACGGCTCCGACCAAATAACGTTAATTGACTTTCCCTTGGTATATAACCTTTGACAACATGTTTTATTGCCAGTAGATGGAGACTGGAGGAATTGGATATTGGGTATAACGATGAGGTCCGCGTATAGTGGATGCTATTGCTATAGACTTATAAGCTTATAAAAGTATGGAAATGACACACTTCCTTCTTTCTTGTTTCTCTCTTGTCTCTCAGTCTCTCTCTCTCTGAATTGAAATTTTATTAGCGTAATAGAGGAATTTCAGTTGATCTGTTTTATTAATTGCAAAATGCAAGTGCGCATAAATTACTCGGTGCAAAAGTTTCAGTTACTTAAAATATGAGTAGAATAAAGTGGTAACTTCGTTGTTTTGTAGCGAATTATATATACGGATATTTGATTTCACCCAAGAATTTTGTGGGTATCATTGTACATATCAGCTACTTCCTCTTATCAAAAAAACTGCTATCAAATTCATTTCCCCGGGAATATAACTGGATTAAACTTTATCATGTGATAAGATAATAATGAATTACTGGTCCATTCCTTATCAAATTAATGACGTGTAGATGGTACAAGTAAATGACGAGTAAATGATGTGTAGATAGGATGTTTGACATGCGAGGTGATAAAACTGTTAGACTGCACAGTGATTATTATGTATGCTCTTATCAAACCTGCTCCAACTAATTCATGATTCATTTCCAACCACGTAAGCTCCGTACTCAATTTCAACATAAGAGATAAGGTTCCTGTCATTAAACGCGCAAGGTATTTTTAGAATCGATTTCAAAATTACTATTTGTGGCATTTATTGGAAAACAATCAGATGAGAAATATTATTATCAATAAAAGCAGTAAGTTGTGCGTGCCTTTTATTTATTCAGAACCCTGAAAATTCATTCAAAATATATCAGTATATACGGCACCTAGGTTCCTGACAACTGATAAGGTATATGGAAAGATAAGATTGGGAACCACCGGCCTTGACCGTGATGGCGTGATACACGCTTCAGATGGGAAGCCATATATTTAAGCAGTTGTTTAGTTCGGATATTCCATCCCTGTTATCTATCAAACCTTAATCTCAGGCGCTTCCAAAACTTTATCATTCAGATCGTGGCATCGTTATTAACTCGCTGACTGTCTAGTTCTTTCTATTTCTTTTTCGACCACTGGCTTCACTCCAAAGTCGTTTTAACTGCATTTTTTGCAAGATAATAAACGTGACGTTATATTTATAATGACTTTTGCCCAATAAATAACTGAGGAACCGTCCATTTAATTGGAAATTTATTTTTACTTTTTGAAAATTATTGAGTTATTTATTATTAAAATTTGATACTATCTATCTGACCGCTATCATTATTATTATGTTTTATGTTATGATTATTATTTCTTATTATGAATTATGAAAAATTATTATTGTATGTAGATACCCTATTATTATTAAGTTTAACCCCCCCCCCCCCCTACAGCCACTTTGTTAATTGATTAGGTACCAAAAGGGGAAGGGTCGAACCATAACCATTGCGGAACCTTAGCTTTCCTTGGAAACAATTGCTTTATTGATATATTAATAATTAATGCTAGGTCAGATGCAGTAAATAGTACTTTAAATATACGTCTCCATTCTCGTAACGTTGATTATTTATAATTAAAACGTCATACAGCTTACAGTAAGAATCTCTCTTCACATCCGCTTACCAAATTCGAATGGGCCACAACAATGTGAGCTTGACCCAAAGCGCATCATAGACCAACCGTACATCAGCTAAAGAATTCTAATTCTCTTCATTGAATATGTAATATATATTCATGTCTTCAGGTCACCCAAAATCCACATCAACTGTACAGAATTAGAGAGTTTCTTCTATTTTAAATTAGCTCCACATTTGTCGCAGCGCAGGATTGTTTCTTAATTGTGTGATGTGTATCGGAATAGAGTACAGTTTAAATTGACAAGCATCTGGCTATAAGGTGGGGCTACGTATTTGAGTACAATCACTCCCCATATGAGTAGCTAGTTTTGGGAGGATTGAAGATGACACTTTCAGAGTTAAATATAGCCACTCTCATGTCATCTCTAATGCTATCTTCATATAAACTCGACCAGCCAGCTTCCACAATCCGCATTACTAGTTTTTCTATCTTGCAAAGTCTAAAGTTGGCCAATTTAAGTCGGACCACATTGTGTCTGAGTTTTAGTACTTTCACCTTATTTCTGGCAAGTTAGTTGACATTCTAGAGGTTGACAATTTAAGTCGGACATACTTACATTGCATTTCGTCACAATCCTCTTGGAGAATAACCATTTAATTGTTTTTTGAGATTATTACTTCAGTCTTTAATTATAAATACAGAGTTGTTTAATGGGTGGGGGGGGGGTTTCAAACATCTGTAGACTAGATTAATTCATGAAGGATTAACCAGCTATATTAAATTATGCGCTCAAGAGGCCAGCAGGTACAAGTAGAATACCCGAAAACTATGTTTTTGGGTAAGTTAAAGGTACGTTTTGGTGACAAACGGATTTGAGTCATTCTCAAAGTAGGATTTGACAATTATAGCATGTTTGAAGAGTCTTTCTGATAATAATAGTCATAATACTTATACTATACATTGCTTTTAGGGATGAGATAATTCTGTACAACGTGTAGCAAATACAGACTAAGGTGCCGTAACGCCGTTCTCCATGCGGTTCGGCTGTATTAGAGATTCCTTAAGGCACGCTGATCGATAATAGACGACTTCAAGTCTCCGTCGTAACTCGAAATCCGTTTTATCGATTCGCATATACCTAGCCTGGATATAATAGCTTATAATGTTAGTTGTACGTACATAACTTCACAATGTACAGGGTATTCACGATACATCGGAACGGTTTCAAACATCTGTAGACTAGATTAATTCATGAAGGAGTAACCAACTACCTTACGAGACATATTTATGTTCGACATAATTCCGGTGACCTAAATGATTTGGGAACGAAAATATGGGAATTTTATACCGAAAACCGATTTTTTTTCATCTCCTTATTTTACAAAAATGAAACCCAATATTTGAGAAAATTAAATACAAAAATCTTCTCTGATCAGCAGTTCCATTTGTAAACAATTTCTCCGGAACCTTTGCAAGTTAGCCTCAACTTAACTAATAACTTATAATCCTCCAGAGGGTATAGGAGAGTCGAGACCGACAATGTTTGTTATCTTCCACTAATCCCGAAATTTCGCCGCCGTGGCCAATATAATAAAGTAGTGACAGAGCTTGCTTATTTTAACGTGTCCAAAATCATTTTTAAATCAATTCATGATCGAATACTAGTGTTCATTAATTGCTTGATTCGAATGATATATTGATTACTATATTGGTAAGTTGATAGTAGATCGATAAAGTCCTTTTCTCAGTAATAAAATCATCTTTTCTGCAGAATACATTTCTACACAATTAAAATTTCAAATTACCGCGTTGTAAGATTACAATATCGCGGAAATATATTGATATACTAAAGTTCTAAATAACAGATAGTGTAAAACTAAACACAATTACACATCTAATCTTTCTGTAAAGAACAGAATTATAAAACTTGCATTCTGCACCAATTTGCTTTGTGACAAAAAGTTTGTCAAAAGCAATATTCCTAAGATAATTTAAATCATATATATCATTAAGAAATAAAGTCCATCAACTTAAGTCGCGCTTTATCGACGAGAATAGGTTAGAGGGAGGGCGTCCAACTCTCCCTGGCATCTGAAAACTACATTTGCAGCAAATACCAAGGAGGTATAGGCAGCTCCATTATCTGGACCTCTCAGCACATGACCAAGCATTCTCCATCGACTTTTTTCCACTCTACAGCTACTGACAGTGGTTCACTGTCAGTAGCTTCTGTACAGATTGGCGTTAGAAATTGCCCCCGGGTAACTCTATAATTCAATATCGAAAATTCAGCGGAATGTTTTTCAATTCCGCCCGGTTAGACAAACGAAAATCTGGTATCATTTATTGAAAGAAAAAGATGGAAATTGGTAACTAAGTGAGACTGAGAGCATTGCCAACATGCAGAGCGTGATGCACAAGCTGTTACTTGGTTACTTAAGTACTTAGTGCCGCTGATCGATATTTCCAAGAATAATTCTCCATTATTGACTATTGTACTTTACCATTAAGGGCCCGAGTCGGCCGGTTGATCGCATGATGTGTAAAGGTGTAAGTGTTCTTCATAGCCTGACAAGAGATGACTTCCATACAGTTACAGATGTCTTCAGCAAAATACCTAACTCCCGCTGTACGGTTGAGTGAGCTAGGCTAGATTTTCGTTTGCCACTCCATCTGAAAATCATACATTCATCCTGCACTTGACAAACCCCCCTCTCTCTATCTTTCTCTCTGGGTGTAGATGGTATAAGAGAATCTCAATGCTACGTTTGACATTTTTTCCATCATCTTCTGTATCTGACAGTTTTTCAGACCAATCTTCCTGATCATGGCACCAATGAAAATGCAATGGAACCACAGAACAGAGTAGCCATCAATGCACTAATACAGCACTGTCAGTCCTTCATACTTCTAGTTCTTCCTTTTGTAAAAGTTTATCTGCTGGATATTCTCCTCAGCTGGTGATGTCAGTTCAGCCATTATCAAGTGGTCTTGGTATTGTTAGACACTATGAGTATGACGACATCATCCGCCTTTGTGTTGTGGCACAGATATAAGCTGGGAAACCTAACTTCGTCCTGATGTCGTCATACCGTAGCCAGTCAGCTGCAAATTGTAACATTCCTTTCATTTCTAATTCTTCTTTCCTTTATGCCCAGCTTTTACTAAATACCAAACATTTAGTCTTAAGGGGGGTTCACCCTGATTTTTTGTGAAACTTGATTTCGAGATAGCAGTTGACCAACAAACTAGGACCGGTGACCGAACTTTTGAGGGGGTCCCGGACCCCAACCGCCAAACGGTGCCTGCGGGACAGCCACGCCCATATTTGGTCCAAATTAGGCCAAATTTAGCCAAATACCATGAACATGCCCAAAATTGGTCAAATATCAATATTTTGAATGAAACCAACTTTATATAAAAGGTAAGCCTAAACTGCAAATTCTCTACGATTATCAACTCAATATCAACCTAACTGTGGATTCTGTGTTCAAATAATCGTAAAAAATGAAAAAAATCGCCCATATCTCAGTTTGCGATATTTGCAAAACTGATTTCGCCCAAAACAATAGAACTCAATACGGTTTCAATATGTTTTCATGAAATTTTCAGAATCAACGTAAAATCGCATTTCGACCTTCCGTTTGGTAGTGGAATTTTGAGTTTGGCCTTTGTTGATGCAATTTGCTATTGCAATTTGCTGTTGCAATTTGCTGCTGCAATTTGCTGTTGCAATTTAATAATGATATTATTAAATTTGCTGTGCAAAATTTGTCAGATAACCCAATTGCTCAATGATTAATTGTTATTAGTAAGGTACCTCATTCATAAATGTCAGTTTCGACTGGAACGCATGAATATGCGCAATCTGACTGCTATACTTGCTCGAATATTAATTTGAAAACCATCAAAGTGCTGACATTTTCAATGTTGCTCAACTTTATCTATTGAAAGCGCAATTTGATCGATACCACTACCGGCTTGAATATTAATTTGAAAATCATCAAAGAGCTGCCATTTTTCACGTTTTTCATTCATGATTCACGAGAGAAATGTTGCTCAAGTTTATCTACATATAGGGATGGTTCAACTGATTTAGAATACATTAAACGATCGATCAATTGAAAATCTAAGATATTCAGAACGGAAGGTTTTTCAAATAATAATTTCATTAATTATTATTTGAAAAACTTTCCATTTTGAATATCTTAGATTTTGCCGTCTGCTGAGTTAGAATTTAGGTACCTCGGTACCTCAACTACGGTTATGAGGGTATATTATGCTTCCTTTTCCGAAGTAAGAGACTTAATAAGCAAAATTGCTGCCTTAATTTCTCAAAATTAAAATTTTCTGAGCACACAAAGTTTGATGTTGTCAGCTTTTGTAGTGGATTCCAATTTGGATGACTGCCAACGCTCAGCCTTCACTAGATGTCCATAATCCAATCTGCATTCTTTGAACTTTTATCAGCAGTTATGGATATTGGGGTCATAAGAAGATAACGGTTACATCATTTCGTTTATAATGGAATTCTATTTTTAATTTGTTCCAGTCCTTCCAGCTGTCCTTTACGATTCCCTGGGCACGCTGTCAAAAACATGCTCTTTGGAAACAAAATCCTCCGCATTAATTGAGGACCCCTTCTTTCCAAAGTTCGTAAAGTATGAAGCAGTTGCTCCCTAGTACTAGTACTCCATAAAATTTGAACCGTATTCTCACCCAAAACTAGATTAGAACTTTCGAATTACTTCTGGAACATTTACTATCACTCTACCAGGACTTTAATCAAGAAATGTAGCCTCAAATTATCGTCATGAGAGGATTTCTTAGAAAAATTGGTCATTTATAAGCTGCACTAATGGAGCAGATTTCCTATAGATAGATTTTTATATGGATTAGCTTTTTCTTCCATTTCTTCTAGTTCTACACAGCTTTCCTTTAGGGGTCGTTCACATATTACGTAATCAATATTTTAGCAATTTTTACCCCCCTCCGTAACCAACCGTACTCAAGACCCAACCCCCCTCCTGACAGCAATAAAAAATATTACGTAATCATGGCATGACCCCCCCCCCCCCCCCCCCCCCCCCCCCCCCTTGACTTTTTTCCCTAGAAAACACTTTTCTCTACGTTTCATGCTACCCTGATCATGCTATCATGATGAGCCGAAATCATTGTTATGATAATGATATCCGGTCAAGCACCTTCTAAACTACTTACTATTACAGCCGGATATTCGATAAATTTCTAAATTTTATCACTATCAGAGTGAAATTGAGTGGAATTTGAATTAAAATATTTTCAAATTGTTATGATTCTAGATGGTAAAAAATAAAATTTTGATTACGTAATCAACGACCAAATCTGCATCGTTTCTCACGGTTACTCGAATTTGGTTTAGTTTAAATAATTTTACTTATCTTGTGACCATGAAAAATAGATTTCTTCACGATTAAGAATTACCTAATCGGATAAACATACAATTTTTCCCATTAATTAAAACTGACCAAATCGGATATAATAACCTTATTTCGGTGTTAAAAAATTCTTCAGCAATGAACCAATTCTTGGTAATGAACAAATTTACTTCAACATTGTATATTTTTTTGTCGCCACTTAGGTCCAGGATCATAATATATAAAACTGGACTTCTAGGCAAGGTGCTTGGTTGTAGGACACACTCAACTAAGTAAGTTGAGACACCTCAAATATCCCTAAAGAGATATCAACAGAGTGTGAGCCACTGCCTGACTAACCTGTGAATAGAGTTCGCCAGACTCTATGAGTAATAGTATGGCATCCGTATCTTCTGAGTTGTTGAGATTCTGAGTATCTTTGGCCCCTGATGCCGGTTACAGGCTCTTGTCGAGGGCCTGTAAAGTGTAACCAGCAAATCATTTGAGGTACAGAGATGGTAGACGTGAAACAATGCCACGTGGGTATATCTCGTGATGTAGTCACGTGTTAAAGTTGCCACATGTAGAGAATGAGTAATGGGAAAAAACAAAGATGTGGTTAAATGATTATCCTTGCTAGTGATGAGAATAATTAACACTGTGCCCGGTGAACGGACCGTAACATTATATTAACATCAATGTTATCTGAGAAAATGTAAATGAATGGTTTCACGGAATTTGCAAGGGTTTCCAGGAAGTAGGATTACAAATTACAGAACAGCTGCTCTTGGAACGGAAGAAACACGTCCACAGAGCAGCTGTTCTTATGTTCTCTAACGTTTACTAGTATCACCCAGAAATAATATTCACATTTTATTTTCCATACAAGACTGAAAGTCTTCCAGATTTGAAGTTGATTTTTTCGAGTAGGCAGCAAAATTTCTTTGATTTATCACGTTACCAGACTACTGAAATGGTAAGCAATTTGTTTACTAAGGATTATTTAAATTTTATTTTACTTCTTTCATCTATTCTACTAGGTTTACAAAAGGTTTTTATATCATATTATTATATAATTATGTATTTTTAAAATCAGTCATTAGAACTGCCTTCGCCATCCGAATCCGAACAAACAAACAATTCCACTCCCTACAAGGCCTTATAAATTTTGCGGTTTTTTATCTTAATTTTAATGATGGTATTACTGGTAGTGGTATATTAATATTGTGTATTACCAGTTTTTTTTTGAGGTAGGAAACTATGACGTGGAGACACTGTTTAGGCCATAAAATCATATATAATTATAAATTATATTATATTGCACATTATTCGATATTTTTTCCTCTGTAATCTACAGAGACGAGTGACAACATTAAATTTGGCAAAAATCGCAATTTGTCCGATCCACAACTTTTCAGATCTACGGCAAATTTACACCTAAAAATGCAAGTAATAAACGGCAAATTACAGGATTCCACAACATTTTCAACTAAATGGTCATTCTGCTCACTATCCCAATACCATTCCTTCATTATTGATCGATTTTCTGTAAAACTTTAATTCCACAATTTTATATTGATAAGTTTACCATTAAATTGGTTTCTCTATTTTTGTTATAAAATCTTAATCATCATTTTATCAGCACGTTGAAGCAATGAAGACGGTTTGTATGATTGCAGCCGGATGCGTCTGCAACATTATGATATCTGCTGTGTTTGGCGCATTCGGTACCTACGTTCCTTACATCCTGAGTTACCTCCGCATATACGACTCAACCCTCAAATACAGGTGAGTTATTCTGTTTCTTGGATTTGCTTTTTTTTTATTTGTTCAGAAGGAGTGCTCTCTCTCTCTCTCTCTGTTCTGGTCAACGGTTTCTGGCCTCTTACTTAATGAAGGGGGCCTTCTCGCCGTGCCCACAGAATGCAACTCCTGCTAGCTGTATTCCAGGACTCCCAAAGTATATACGAAATCATAAAATAATAAATATCAATGCAACAGACCTCTGGAGTCTTGAAGCTGTCACTACCTGTCTCAGAGCAAACCCAAGTTTCGGTTGTGGTACTTCGGTGGGCAGACAAGGGACTTCCGAGCAAGGTCATCTCCTGGAATTGGTGCTATTATTAGTTTTCCTGGGCGTGGTTTTTTCCTGATGTTGTTTTCCTGAAATTGTGTTAAATCCTAGTAGTTTACCCAAACAGATCTTCCTTGTCTAGTCTTTTTGACTGGTCCACAAACTTTATGATGTGGTTGAGTTTGCTGTTGATAATTTCCTCCATTGTGAGTAGAGGTTTACCAAATATTCTCATTCTGATAGTCATCAGCTGTACACATTCACAGAGGAAATGTTGTGATGTTTCTGCTTCCCCTGGGCAGTGTTCGCAGTCTTGCGTCTCAAACTTGACGTTGTTAGCCACAGTCTGAAAGTAAGCTAGTGGGCTGTGTCCTGATAGTAGCCATGTTAGCCATCTGAGGTGAGTTCCTGTGATATTAATATTCCTGTATTTGTATTTGTTAAGGAATAGTCCAAGGGGGATTTTCCCTTTATTCAGAAGGAGTGCTTCATTAATATTACAAAAGTTGACCCCAGTTTCTATATCTTCAGATGTATAAAATAATAGCAATCATTTAATGTGCACAAATTCAAAACTGAAAACTGAAATGTCAAATTAATTCTGCAATCAAACAGTACGACTACGATTAAAAAATCACTGCAGGATATCATTGCAACAATCATCAATAAACATATATAAATCGTAAAACCAGAAATATTTCACAAAATATTGCAGCAAATTCTAGCACCAATAACCGGAGTATCTACCTGCACGCCGTCCGCTCCGACCTCGAAGCCAAATCCCAAAACATGTGCTTCAAAATTTCCCCCTCTTACCCCAATCCCTGTGTCAGCACTCAAACCCACACTTGCCCCAACAAGATTACCCGCACTGAACTCAGCTTCGGCGACTGTTGCATCAACAAATACTCCTAATCCAGGTCCTGCAACAGATTTATTTACTTCAGTAGTAAACTCCCCAACGGTAGTTATGACGTTTAGGGGCCCCACGCTATCGTGACTGTGGCCTACAATGTAGCTTGCTATTTTAGTCCCGTCTGTTTCTACTACGAACCCATCATTGACAAAATACTTATCCCCGGTGGTGTCTACATTGCCAGAGTCCAGCATGAGGTCCGAGTGATAATTATTATCGGTTACCCATTTCATCAGCTCGAAAACATACTTCTGGCAGTTGTCTGTCAACAGATAATATTCTGGGTGTTCTGCCAGCCAATCTTTGTTCCATTCATCTATCTCTTTATCCGTTTTCTGAGTTTCCCCCACTACGGACCAACCAAAGGTCCCGGCTGTACTAGCTGCCACTTTTCCAAAGTTCGTATCTATCTTGTTACCGTCCCTTGTTTCTTTCATGGGGGCTATTTCGTACCATTTTTCTCCAATTTTTAAGGCCCAGTGGTAAGATAGGGGTGGGACCAAGGGTTTTCTTCCCAATTTAACTACTCTTTCTTCTTCACTTTCAACCATCGAACCAAGTGACGGATACATTCTAATACAAATTATAGTTTTGTTATTCAACAGTTTCCATATTTTGTAACAATTTAATGCTAAAGTAATGAACATATCTTATCAAAACAGTGTAGGTATGACTTATGAGTGCGCCATACCTTACGATACATATTTATATTCGACATAATTCCGGTGACCTAAATGATTTGGGAACGAAAGTATGGGATTTTTTCTGAAAACCACCGTATTTCGTATCCAAATTAAATCATGGTATTTGGGGATTTTTTTCAGAGTTTTTTTAATCTATGTTAATTTTATTTATTATATTTATAAAATCATTTTTAAAGCAATTCATGATCGAATACTAGAGTTCATTTGTTCATAGATGAATCATATTTATAACTTACTATATTGATAGTAAATCGACAAAGTCATAATTAAAGAAAATACGTGAAAAATAATTTTGGGAAAATAATGATGGTGACCTAAATTTTGGTAGTCCGAAAATATGGTGTTTTTTTCGGAAAACCACCGACTTTCGTACCTTTTAAATATGTCTCGTAAGGTTGTTTTTTAGAGATGCAGAAAATTGATATACTTTTGATTTTTTGGCACACAATACAGCCAATTTATCTTCATGACATCATTTTAATAGGTGTTTCTAAGAGTAAGACGATTTACTGGTTAGTGGTTACTCAAAGTCAGATTTTTGAGTGCCCTTAGAAATCATTTGATCAATTTTCCCGTGACGTACATCAAAGTTTTGCAGTCCCAAATCAATGTTATACTGCTTATTTCAACAGCATAGTAGCTGTTGCACAATGCACAATTCGAAGGCCCATCTACGAACAGGGAAGGTGTGAGATGCTGATTACCATCATTAAGGGAACTCCTACAGAAATCAAGGAATTTGTATAGTAAAGCTTTTATTTATTTCCACTCTGCTTGTCAAAACAAACCAGTGAAGGAGACATACCTTATGTTCGACATTGTCGCATAGCTGACGGCAACTAGCGCTGGATAACTAGCGCTAGCTTTCGCTAGTTATCGCAACTTTATAGTTTGCGCTAGCTAGTGTTAAATGGCGCTAACAAGCGCTGGATGGCGCTAGCTATCGCAAAAGAACCCATAATATGTTCCATGTCCAGATGTATGTTTATATCAGTAGAAACTAGAAGAAGTGCACTGATCGGAACTTGAAGACTGAAGTAGGTATAAACCTTTACAAATCATGAAGTTTAGGAGTGTTCAATGTTTGAGATGACCACATAAATCGAAACAACCAATGTAAAATTTACAACATCTATTAGTATTACTCATGGCGATTAAAAGTCAATCAACCAAACTTTCAACCAGTGGTTTTGTACCGAATAGCACACACTAACTCTAAGAAAACACAAAATATGTTGAATCGAAATTGAGGAACTATAATTTAGGAACTATATTTGATCGAGAACATTTTTGTTTGTCTTTGAATGAGCGTATACTCAGATCGTCACACAATTTAATAAAATTTAGCTCGATCCAACTATCCAAACTATCAACTAAATGCAAAAATGAACCTTCATTTGAAAAAAATGAACTCGAATATTTTTCGATTTGACAAATTCCTCGAACCAGTGGTGGTAGTAAGTTATACCAGAAAGAATTATTTCAATTGGGCACTCAGTAACTGAGCTATTAAGGCCAACGTATGTCCACTGAATTTTGGCCCACCCTGTAGTTTGAGTAAACATGAAGCTTGAAATATGAAATATCATTTGCATTCCAAACGCAAGCGTCTTCTATCAAATCGATACTTACCACTTACATATTTTATTCCGTACTGTACTCAATAAATGTGTTAGAGCTTTCGCTGACGTTGAGGTGGAAAAACAAGCCAATATCGAGTTTTGTAGCCACAATCGCCCCGGAATAAAGCAGTAAAGGATCACAAGATAGTTAAGTGTCATCAAACAAATGATACGACGTATTCCAGGGTGATCTGCTGAAGACTCAACTAGTTTCGGCCTTTGAGGGCCATCCACAGGAGTGTCACCTAGCAGAAGTCAAAAATTTAATAAACTGATATCAGAAGAATATGTCATATTAGTGAACTAAACATACGGTTACCTTACAAGACATATTTATAACGTACGAAATGTGGCGGTTTTCCGAAAATTTCGCCATATTTTCGGACCGCCAAAATTTCGGTCGTCGTAATAGAATCCGTCGCATTATCTTTTAGCTTATTTCAATGACTGTGCCTTCACTGCTTTATTTTGTTTCTAAAAAGTAATATCAAGTAAAATAAATAAATAAATTCTGGCATCTTGGGACAAATTATCACCACATCAATGACGAATTGAATGTCAAGCAATACAGTTTAAATTTGCATTAAAATACATGTATGTGCTAACATGAAAGTCTTACAGTCTTAATACAGACTAAGTTTGAACATGATTTTACTGAATTTCAGAAATTTCCTTATATATTACTGCTTACTGTCACAAAAAATGATGAAAAATACCCTTATTTTCTGTGACGTCCGAAATTTGACGGTTTTTGTTCAATTTCGCCATATTTTCGGACCGCCAAAATTTCGGTCGTCGCAAATTAGTCCGTCACAAAAAAGTCTTGTAAGGTAATTAATCTGAAAATCCATAGTAAAGTTACAAACTCATGGGGCAGAAAATTAGATTAATTAACCGTATGTTTAGATTAACCGTATGTTTAGTTTACTAATATGACATATTCTTCTGATATCAGTTTATTAAATTTTTGACTTCTGCTAGGTGACACTCCTGTGGATGGCCCTCAAAGGCCGAAACTAGTTGAGTCTTCAGCAGATCACCCTGGAATACGTCGTATCATTTGTTTGATGACACTTAACTAACTCAATAAATGTAACTCACGTGTATCTAATTTTGCTTAAGCATGAAATCCAGCCCTTCTTGCTGGCTAATATTGGTCACGTTATCTATCAGCTGACTGTACCTCGTGACTGTGTCACTCGGTGACCACGTGCCCGAATGACTGGTGCCGTATTATAAGGCGTGTTAGCTCATACTATTTGTTCTCTGAAAACTAAAGGTTAAATTTCGATACAGTGAGTCTTATATAATGTAGCTTTTCAGTCAACCAGCAGATGAGTCTTTTACAACCTAATTTGGTCACTTCCATCTCGCTGGTAGTACTAAGGGCCAGCCAAACAAAAGTGTTGTTACGATTTAGGCGGGTTATCTGAATTCACCTACTACAAACTGCTGTTAAAATTAGATGACAGAAGTTTCAAGAAATGCTCAGAAATGGTTCAATCATTTCTAACTGAGACGATCTAACTGACACATTCCATTGTTTGTTTGTTCTGTTACCACTGGCCAGTTACTCGGAACCTATAACAATTGATCTACAGTAAATTATGATTAATTTATTAGTTGATATCATTTGCTACATACGTTTTGACTGAACAAAATAAGTTAGCCGATCCGGATACAGGTAATGTATCAGAACATAAAGGCGATGTAAAAGATTCTAATATAACATAACTGCAATAGCATTAAACGTCATAAATATTAGTAGAAGGTTACGCATAACGGTTGATTTGTAATGTTATACTGAATGTACACGCAAGTCTGTCATGAAGAAAATTATATACTTTCTGGCCAACAATGTGACCCGCTGCAGTATAATTATATTCGGGATCCTAGATACCTTATCGGACCTTATTCGTTCGAATTGTCGGTTTACGGTTAAATTTACGTTCGAAGAAACTCTTTCGCCCATATATTTATAATAATAACCACGTCCGTCCACATAATCATAACATGACGATATCCGCCCAAATAAGTTTCGATAAAGTGGGAGGAATGTTGTACATAAGAAATGTTATATATTAGCTCTACAAGTACATAACAATAATAAAAAGCTATAACATGGAAATAAGAGGGTGGCTCAAAATGTGGAAAATACACAGAAGAGCGGAAAAAAGCTGTGGTAGCACATTAATGAATAACCGAGTACAGAACTGTTGATCAATGGTCATCCTTCTTCCAATACATTCATCCTTCTTCGCTTCATATAAAAATAATAGACATAGAACTAGTAGCTGCTCTAATAGGTCCTAAAGCTCAAAGTTTGCTACTCAAACCAAGATTCTACATTCTCTATTTTACTTCCATCAGTTCTTTCTTCAAGTTCAGGAAAACGAAAATAAACAGCGGGTTATTTTTGATTCCCTGAACTTTAGTCCGGTTCATAAAACAAAAATATTATCCAATAATTGCGTTAATAGGCTTATCTGTTGTTCCTTAGGCCAAATAACTACCAACAAAATTTTGAAGCTTCAACTCCAACCGGAACCACCCCCACATGCCACGCCCATTTGTTTCGTCAATTTTTAACAGGTAAAAATCTTCATATCATCAATTTAAGCATGAAGGAGTGCTTTTAGTGCTCCAACAGTTTGGGATCTAATAGTAATGGTAAAAAAAGTTAACTTTAGTCAAAGTCTCAAGTCTCCACGGCGCTTGGTTTAGGCGCACCGGATCTCGCGTCTCGCGCCTCCGCTGCGAGATTTGTTGCGCCAAAACTAAAGGTCGTAGAGACATGAGACTTCGACTAAAGTTAACCTTTTTCTACCATTACTATTCAAGTATCACAGTTTTAGAGCTCTAAACACATTCCTTCTTCCTTAAAACGACAATTTTAACTCTTGAATAGGCTTATCAACAGATAACTATATTAACGCAATTATTGGATAATATTTTTGTTTTATGAACCGGGCTACTGAACTTGGCAGTAAAATAGAGAATGTAGAATTTTGTTTTGGGTAGCAAACTAAGCTTTAAGAACTATTAGTGCCTATTAGGACGCGTCATTTTATTTTGCAAAACTTCACATCACATTTCGACAAACGCATCAAGACCACGCCTAAAAGTGATTTATCATTTAAAGTTCTATTTTCAGTGATATTGCGTTATTGGTGGCTTTGAACAACGTGGCATTCAATACCTTATCCTGGTGCTCTGGCTTCATGATCAAGTACGTTTTAAGAACATCTTGGAAAACCTCATTAAACTTTCTGTAAGAATCCAAGAATATTAATCGAGTATCTGATCAGTGACCCTCGTTCTTTTATCTGATATTATTCTTGTTGCAGTGCACTGGGGATCAAGCAAACAGCAACCTTAGCAAGCATATTACTCAGCATATCAACTGGGTTGTGTTTCTTTGCTCTGAGAAACTACTGGGCATTTGCAATACTTACCTCCGCTGTCTCCTTCTTCAGTGCCATCATTCAAGCTACCATCATAGGTTTGTTATAAGTCATAAGTTATAATTATTACTATCTTCTTAGGATTTTCTCGCACATTTTGTCTTCTGATCGCTTATCTCTGGTGGCTGTGTTCGGAACGATATTTAATTGTTGTGCCCTTATACTTGTTGAAAGGTTTCAGCAAAGTTATACTAAATACGAAATTTGTCATTTCTTCGTCGGTTTATTTCTTTTCTAATATTGCTAATTTTCCAGTTGTCTGTATGGAGTGGGGTAAGAGACATCGAGGAACAGCTGTGGGCATCATTAGTTTCTCTGAAAGTATCGGGTCAACTCTTTTCAGCATCATAGGAACAGCCGTGATAAACCCTAACAATTTACCTGTTAGCCCGATATCAGGCTACTTCGAAGAGCCGGAGATACTGGACCGGATACCCGTATATTTTCTGGGGCTGGGGGTAGCCACTTTCATACTTCTTATCCCTACATCTCTGGTTATATCCATGCCTAAACAGGGTGAGTTATACCTGGTTTTATTGAGTGATAAGGACAACATGTGTTTTACATGTGATTATAGGCAGTAACCATTAGTAACCAGTAACTATGGTGGCATGGTAACTATCCGTGCCCAAATCTTGATCTATAAGTATAACGACTTTAATCATCTAATGGAAGATTATCACTGCAGTGGATCACGAAGATTCCAGTATGGAGGGTACGTATTTGATAGAGGAATCAGATGATATAGCGTATGTGCGGTCAGTGCGATCTATGAACTACGATCTGTCTCACGCATCATTCCCCGACTATAAGGTTTGTAAAACTCTCCTCAATAAATCATTATTCTCCTATTGAATTTAGCGCCACTAATTTACAAGATCTCCTTTACATTAATTCATATCTTTAACTTTCAATATGATTGTTATAAATCTTTCACAGACTGATTGCCGCATGGTGATATGCCTACTAAATGTATACATATGACTATGTATAACTATATCACCATCTTCAACCTAGTAAACTTTTCAGATGGTCAGAAAAATCTCACAATCCCAATCGTCGTACAAGGCGAAACCAGATATAATAATAGACGAGGTGTATGAAGATGAGGAGAACAGCATTACTAGCACGACTAGCACTAACAGTGAGAAAGATCCTGGCTGGTGGGTTAAAGTTAAACACACCCGTCACACAACATTTGTTATGTTTTTAATGAAACTACCCTCTCAAGAAAATTTCAGATTTATGACAATGTTTTTATGACGATAAGTAGATAAATAACGATTTATGTTTAATTTGAAATTACAGTTTGATTATTTTACAGGAAGGAAATATTCTACAGCAAAGATTTCTATCTGTTAACTATTGTATACAGTGTGGCAAAGATCTGCAGAACAATTCTCATGACTTATTACAAAGCTTACGGCCTTACAGTTATTCCAAGTTAGTTATAGCTCTGGCCGAGTTCATTGTTAGTGATCCGAGAGCTAGAAAGAATTTTAATGTTTTGATGGATTTATAAATCATGAGTGCAGAATACCATGCTCATAGAAATGCTCCAAAAGTTATTTGGAAAAAAGATAGACTTAGTCACTTAGAGTTAAAGTGTTTGCGACTTAATCAAATTATCTAAGTTTTGATAATTACAAATTAACCACGTCACTCCCTCAACAGGTGACCAGTTCCTAACGATGATAGCAGTTTGCAGTAACTTTATGAACGCCCTTGGTCGTCTCATTTGGGGAGCACTGTCTGACCGGTTAGTAAGCGTTCACAAGGCAGTCACATAATTAGCAGTTACATAATTAGCAGTTACATAATTAGCAGTTACATAATTAGCAGTTACATAATTAGCAGTTACATAATTAGCAGTTACATAATTAGCAGTTACATAATTAAGAGTTGAGACACACGCTAATGCCCCCCCCTCCCCTCCCTCCTCCCCCACCCTGTGAACTAAATAGCTCCTCCATAATTGACGTCATCTTTACTTAAAGTTACTGTCAGTGTCACTGTCATGTCCACCCTAAAACCCGTACTTGCTGCAGATTTTAGAGTTAAATTTAAACTTTAAGTACACGTCACAAGTGTGCGGTATTCTTTTTGGAGCTTTTGACACTTGAAAAAGGTTAAAATTTGTTTCACATTTTAAAACTTTGTTCCATCATAAATGATTTTTATGTGACATTATTTATTTTATCATTTACATAATCCTTAGGTTCCGAAGCAAGTACCTAATAATTGGTGCAGCAATTTGTGGTATCGGAGGTGTTGAGGCTACTTACTGGTGTCTTCACAGGTTTGAAGTTTCAGCGTTTATTATTGAACACCTTGTGTTAATGTTATTAAAGCGAACGCCCCAAAAAATAAATTATGTACATTTGATTTTAATTGTAAATTATGATGATTTAATATCGCATTGAGCTTGAGAAATAGCTTGTTAAATATCATTTAGTGAGCTACTGAGCAGTGAGCCTACCTCTGATCTCATCGACAATCGGCATCGCGTGTATATAACGTTGATATTGTTATTTCCCCAACTTATCTGCCATCCGGGCACTACTACCTTGAAGTTGAAAGGATCAGTGAAATAACTAAAACGTTAAAATTGAAATATATTTCAGTTCACATGCTCCAGATATACTGTACATGATTACGATCTGTCTGGACGGTGTGATATTCGCCTCCCAGATCCTCTTCACAACCTGTCTCTATACTTACTTCGGGAGAAAAGACTTTGGCATTAAGTATGGTCTGGTAAGGGCTGGTCCTGGACTTGCAGTCCTAGGTTTTAGTTTCCTCCTCAAATACGTGGACTTGTTTGACAGTTGGAATGTCATTTATCATTCCATGGCGTGCTTATGCCTGGGTTCCGCCCTCGTGTCCACGCTACTCACCAATCACAGAATCACACCCCTCAAATAGATCACACTCCGAAAATATAATCCTCATTATTACGTTTCACACAACGCTGTCCACGTTTTCATGTTTAAAATAAGCTGTATTCTATCTCGGGGATACGTTATTGCCATGTTCACAATCAACTTCTGGGAAATTCGGAAAAAAATTTTCGCCATTACATTACACAATATCGCCATAAATAAAGAAAATTCGCCAAATTGTCTTTAATTTTTCGTCATGGATATCAAAAATTCGTGGCGAAAACCGGAAATGCTTGAATATATGGAGTGACGTATCCCCCTTCATAATCATTGATGCTTGATAAGATTTTCCATCGATAAAGTGCATCAATCACATACACTTTCCTAATTTAACGCAAATCCTGACCTCATCACCCTTTACCTATTACAGAGTAATTTTAAATTATTTGATATAGATGTATATTTATAAATACATAGGTGTTTATATGATTTATTTTTGATTTTACATTGGCGACCGCCGGGATAAACAGTCAATCGATTCCTGAATGAATATGGGCGGAGACACATTTAAAGTTTTTTCAGAGCTGTTTTAGAAGGATGTTGATGATACCCTTGATAGTGATACATATAATATAAAATGGTGAAAAATATATATGCAATTCAAATTGAGGGGCGTGAATATGAAACTGAAAGATAATGATCTTAACAAAAACAGGGTTTAGAAATTGGTCGAAATACTGACTATTTGGCAGAATGTTAATTGTTTACACGCTGAGCTATCAGTATCATTTTATTATTCGTTATGCTATAAGATTGTTGTTGATAATCATCACCTGAATTCAGATGTCCTTTCATGAATTTTTAAGTTTGTAGCGTTATATTCTTTTAACTGCAGTGCGAGATTGTTTGGAACATATTTCGATTCTGTAAATTATACGTGGTTTTTTATTAAATTGTGGAATATGCAATCCAATATTATAAGAATTTTATTTGTCCAGACAATAAAATTACCTGAATTTTCATGATAACAAATTGCACACGAACTTGCCATCAAACAAGAATTCTATTATAGTTGAATTTAGCTTGCTCAATCTTGCCTACGTATTGCTCACATTATTGCTCACATAATTTGAAACGGAACTGGATGCGGCATTTAAAAGCTCCATTACCGTCGCAGACAGGGAAATAGGGTGCCTTGCTGGAGTTAGACAGTGAAATAATGCCACTTAATTTATATACTTTAAAGACAGTGAAATGGGAGCAGGACTCTAGAGCGGAGGACTCTAGAGGGGGGACTAGGACTGTAGAGCGGACTTGGTCGGAAGTAGGATCCTAGAGGCCGAGCGGAGTCAAATCGCCAGGGTAGGACTCTAGAGCGGAACTCCCTTACCGGACCCATACTCATAGGCCATACTATGACTATGAGGACTCTAGAGCGGTATCCAAATGCAGATTTTAGAGCGGTTATTGACTTGGTCGGATGATTGAAATCAGATTAGATACAACTCGTGATTGATTATTACAGTAGTGACATTAGAATAAGTCATGGAGTTGTTGAAGCAGAAAATTGTCCAAGATCGATTTATTTATATTATACATCATATCATATTGTAATTTTTAGATACGTTAGACAATTTTTCGGTATAAACTTCTTCCATTTGACTGAAATATCCTCATGCTACTCTAGAATGCAAAAAAATTCTTTGATAAAGAGGTATAATTGTGAACTGGTCGTATCGATGTGATTTCGACCGAGTACGTGCACTCAAGCAGATCAATGATCTGAGATCATTTAGGAATGAGGATCTCATCGCGTGACACTTCAGCACCTACTAAGGGTACCACATCTCATGTTCAGTCTGGTGACAGGGTATGATCCAGACCAGATCCATCGCATAGCGTTTCTTGTTAGTGATTTCTATAGTGCAGTATAAATGTCACGGATAATTTAGTGTTAGTATATCACAAGAGTATTATACCCAACATTGACCGGCGAACTGATAGCTACTTCAGAAGCAATGAAACTACAATCTTCTAGATAAAATGAGTCATAGTACTTTCAGCCGGAGCCATCATAAGTGACATAAATCTAAAAGATAGTATGGTTAGTTTCTAAATATAAACTCAAACTCTGAAAAGGAAACTGCCGTGAAATATGAAACATCAATAAAAGGACCAATTATTTAAAAAAAATAATTTATGGAAAGCCCCTCAGACAAAATAAAAATCAATTATGCAATAAAGGAATCTTAAAAGGGTTTGTACTATTCATTCCTGAGGGGCGGAGGGAATTTAAGGCTTGTATATATCGGTGCTCCTTAACATCTAAACTACTAGGACTTGAATTTTCTAGGATACACACTGAAACACTATTGTTAAAATTTTCCTTCTGAGTCAGTCCATGCTCTATATGGAGGTGGAGTCCTACGCAGTTTGAGTCATCATCCGTGTCAACCTTTTGCCCACTGATGATCTTGTAGAATGCTCTTCTGTGTTCGCCAAACCTTACCCGTAGCATTCTGGTGGATTTGCCTACGTATGGTTTCTCACACAGTTTACATCTGATCAAATATATGATGTTGTAAGTGATGCATGTACCTGGTGCTGGTTTTACCCGTTTCCCATTGATGCTGATTTGTGTAGCACTATCAATAGACTCACACGTTGCACAGTTCTTCTTTCTACACGGCCTTGTTTGACCATGCTTATTCCCCAGAGCTATTTCTTTCACCTTAACCAACCGGCTTTTGAGGTTGCTTCCTGTTTTCTTGACAAATTGGAAGAACTTTTTGCCATTCTTCTTTTCTTCAAGGGTGTTACTCTGTTGTTTTGAGTCACTCAGGTTACAAAAACTTCTGGTCTTCTTTAAGTTCTCCTCATACTTTTTCACTGTGGTGACAATGTCAGAGTCACTTCCGTAGGTTGAGACAACCCTTATTGGTAGGATCTCTGGCTTCAGTGTGTTGTCCTTGGGAGGTCTTCGTTCAAGGTTTCTTTCGGAGTTGAGAACTTTTTTGCTAATGTTGTTCACCATTTTTGAGGGATAAGCAGCTGCCTTGAATGCTTGGCTTAATTCACTCAATCTGGTTTCCAGTCGTTCTTGTGAGTTGATTATTCTCCTGAGTCTGATACACTGGCTGTAAACTATTCCACTATAAATGTGGTTTGGATGTGCACTGCTAAAATGTAGATAGCTCCTTGAATCTGTTTCCTTGATATGGAGGTCAGTTTGTAAGTTTCCCTCAGGGTCGAAACAAAACTCGATATCTAGAAAAGCCACAGGCGTGCCAACTTCCTTCCATTGGGATTCGTCAATGAGTAGCCCATATTCTTTCAAGGATTTGTTTACATCGGAAATCCACTGGTCAAATTTCCTTTCAGTGCTGTAGAAGAAACCTGCACCATCGTCAATGTACCGTCTTACAGTCCTGACTCTCTTCATCATGTCAGTGTTACTGTAAACGGATTTGTTCATTACATAAAATACAGTTATGTTGGCCAACTGCACACACAGACTTCCACCTGTAGGCACTCCGTTCTTTTGGACGTACCACTTGTCTTCGAAGCATCCAATAGAGGATCTTAGACTGATATCAACGAGGTCGACCAGCCAATCACAGAGTGCTGGTGTCCAGTCTGGTCTGGTGGTATTCATTGCATGATGAACGGCTTCCTTGACAAGTTCAGGGTTTAATGAGTCGTAGAGAGCTTTGAAGTCGAAAGTGAAAGCTCGGAGGGCTCGTTTGTCTGTTTCAACTTCATTGCATACTTCAAGCCATCTCAGTGCGTCCGTTGAGTCAGTCAGTAAGTCTTCGCAATAGTCCTTTTCAAGATTTTTGAAGTACTCACTGGCCAAGAAGACATCACTCCTTTTTGCTATTCCTTCCTGTAGTGCAGTGACTAGTCTCACAGGGGGCTCTATGCCTGGCACAAGGTCTTTTCTCTTCAATTTGTGGATCTTCAAACTCGGGTAAAAGTAGGCTTTTCCTGGCTTGAAATGTGAAGAAGTGCTCTTTGCATTGGTCTTATCTTTCCCCTCTTTTGTGCTATCATTATCAGAAACACCCATGACACTTTTTGCAGTCATCGGATGGATAAAACCTTTCTCTTTACCTTCAACCCATTTGAGGAATAACTCATGGTGTAATGTTTGGGTGAGATCTTCCTTCAGTTCAGTATAGATATTCGGGTTTTGGAGCTTCTCAAGTGTCTTCTTCCTTAGTGTCTCTGGGTTGATAATGATCACTGCACCTCCTTTATCAGCTTGAACAACGGATAGTTTTCCCTCATTGTTCATGCACTCAAGCCATTTTAGGCCCTCAGTCTCTTCCTTTGACAAGTTCTTCTTTGTGTCGCCTCTTGTAGTTTTCTGAATGGTCAATCTCTGGTCAAGGTCCGCCTCCATACTCTTCACAATATCATTAACACTACTGTCATCTGATGACTGTGATGAATAGTATGATTTTTGGTAGAGTTTTGGTGGTATTTGGGGCAGATTCGGGGTTTCAAACTGGTCATTGCTGTTAAGTGACTGATTTGAAGACTGAAGGATCCTGTTCGTTGTTAAACGCATGTCCAATCTTGTTCCTTCAACATCAAGAGAAGGTGTAGGTACAAAGCCCAACCCTTTTCCAAGTACACACACAGCCCCGGGTGGGACAGGTTCATTCACAAGGATGACAACACTTCCGTCCTTTATGAGTCTTTTGGCTTCTTTCTCAGTTCGTCTTCTGTTTTTCTGCTGTCGGTTCTTAAAATTCACACGCTAGTGTATATATCACATTCGATTCCTACTTCTCTTTACAACTATCTACAATTAAATATGCAGAGTATCAGTAACAGTCATTCCTAAACTCCTCCTGTATAATAAGTTTTATCGATTTTATCATCATTATGTGACGACTATTATTAATCATTGATTAAAAAACATAACTCAATCTTCAAAATTAACTTTACTCTCAAATTTTTAACCGCTCTAAAATCTGCATTTGGATACCGCTCGATATAGAGTCCTCATAGTATGGGTCCGGTAAGGGAGTTCCGCTCTAGAGTCCTACCCTGGCGATTTGACTCCGCTCTAGGGTCCTACTTCCGACCAAGTCCGCTCTACAGTCCCCCGCTCTACAGTCCCCCGCTCTAGAGTCCTACAGCCCAGTGAAATATGTGATAACTTTGAAAAAAGGAATTTAAGTTGATATTAGATTATCAATATCACTTAATTCGCTATAATTTACCTCCAACAATCTGCTATCGATCCCATCTGACACAACCACGTATGTACTAAATAAAATGTAGCATTTGTGTAAGTTAAAATAAAACTGAATTATCTGTTATAAACATGTTCAGTCATGAAAATTTCTAATAAATCGATCGCATTTTACTCTTTCATTTCCGAAACGTTCAATGAAAATGACTAATTCCAAGGGACTTAATCACTTTTCAAAAAGGAGCCATCAAAAGCATCAGCAATACCACAATTATCAGCCTTAGTCATTAATTTCGATGCATTAAATAAGAATTAAAAGGGACGTTTAAAGATTTAATTGTTCAATTCTAATTTTACTCAGCTTTCAGCCTAACATGCCGACACTTAACTAACAGTCTGTTGGGCTATAAAGTTTTAAAAATACAATAACAATTCCTTACGGGGGTGTTCTATGAGTCAGTGACCCCAATCTCAACAGGGCTTGATAAGCTTAATTAACAAAATATTTAAGTGGACAGGATTCTCAGCTATTTCTGGCCATCAACTGTTTGTTTAATTTGTCCTGTATCAACTGAGCTTTGAGTTGTTTGTCCTTTGCAGAACCACTCATTGATTTCTCGTCCCACTTGGTTTCTTTCTTTTTCTCCGCAATTATAGTTTGCTTTATCTTTGAATTAGGGTCGTTAGCAGCTTCCTTCTTCCGCTCTGACTCCCTCCTGTCATAGTCTTTCTGTTGTTTTTCTGCTAATTGTTTGTAGAAGGATTCAGTGCGCCACGAGAGTTTGGTCAAAGTTGGATCAGTAAAATTGGTCCCAGTTTCACAGATTCCCGTCATATCGATTAACTTATCGTAAATACTAGGATTCCTGAATTCCTTGTTATCTCTCATCCTACTGCAGAAATCGTATCCAAACTTCCGACGTTTTAGTAGTTCCGAAGCGATTTTTTCTTGAAGTTTTGATGAACATTTTCCTTTTGCTTCGGAGGGAATTTTAGGATTTCCTTCGTCATCTGCTTTGCCCATGAAATTTTCAGAATCAGACTCCGAATCAGAGTTTTCAACAGTGACGTCATCTGAAATAGAAGATTTGTTATAATATTGTCACACGGAATCAAGATTCCTTCATAGTGTTGAAATGTAAAGTAGGCCTCTAAGATCACAGGTAATAGGAGATTACATTATCTTCTATATCCTAGTGCGCATTTTGATCGTGGAAGATCTTGGAAACAGCTAAACTCAGAAGCAAAATTTGTATAACAACACTTAACTCTTATCAAAAAGTTTACGCTGCATTATCGCGATAACAGCTTCGATAAGATGATCTTTGTTCGAATCGATCTGCACAGTTCGATAATACGCAATACCTTACAAGACATTTTTGTGGCGGACCAATTTGCGACGACCGAAATTTTGGCGGTCCGAAAATATGGCGAAATTGAACAAAAACCGTCACATTTCGGACGTCACAGAAAATAAGGGTATTTTTCATCATTTTGTTTTCTGACACAAAGCTAAAGGAAATTCAAACTTTTCTAAAAATCGGTAAAATCATGTTGAAACAAAATGAAACTTATAAATCGATTTCTTCATCTTCCTCTAAGGGGTCCGGCTCGACTCTTTCAGTTTCACTTACTGAGTTTGGTATTAAATTGTTTATCTTGACTTAGTCTCTTATAAGACGTTTATGTTAGCACATAAATGTAATTTATTGTAAATTTAAAACGTATTACTTGACATTAAATTCATCATGGAATATTGTGTTTATTTGTCCCACCATCATATCACTAACTTTTCAAGAACAAAATGAATCGATGAAGCCACAATTATTGGAATAAGCTAAAAATAATGCGACGGATTCTATTACGACGACCGAAATTTTGGCGGTCCGAAAATATGGCGAAATTTCGGGAAAACCGTCGCATTTCGTACGTTATAAAAATGTCTTGTAAGGTACATTAATCACTGTTAATTCTATGTCGAAAGTCGATCAATAAATATATCGATATATATTATATATTATATGCACGCGCGCAGGTTGACAATGTTGTCTTGCATTCTTTCAACATAATTCGGCAACCGCGCGTTACGTAGACATAACAGTTTTTGCTTTTGGGAGGAAACTCTTGATATCTTTTTAATGATAACTGATAAGATTATGTACTACTAAAATGGTCCTATTGCTGAGCGGTAAATAAACTCACATTGCTTCTCAATCTCTTCTTCGTTTCGGTCCTCATTTGTTGTTTTGTCTAAGTCTTCATATGTGCTGAGTAACGAAGTGAGTGCCGTCTTACTTTCAGATGATCGGGTCTGAAAAGTTCTTCAAGTTAATAATTAGTAATTTATTGTGATGAGCCCTAGTTTTAGAGTTTTAGGAATACTCGCGATAATTCGTGAAACCACGGCACTCACAGAATATTAGACATTTGGGCATTTGGCAGGCAAATATATTTCCAGAACAAGCCTCAACAACAATGAACAACAACAACAAATGATGATTGGGTAATAAATTATATATCAATCAATTATAGTTTAATCAATAGTAACTGACTGGGCTATGAGAGTTGTAAGACACCAGACCGAGTGCATTGTTGGAATTCCCGGAAGTATTTATTGAAGTGTCGGACTGTGGTGTTGTTCCCTCTCCTGATAACTTCTCTTCTTCTGAAAAAAATGGTTTTTTAAGTTGAACTAAGTTTGTAAAAATTATCAGCAAAAGGATTACTTTCCATTTTATGTGAAATGATAAATTAACAGAGTTGAAATGTAAGATGAACTTACTTACCGATTTCAATATTTTCAATATTTTCAATATTTTCGTTATTTTCAGGTTCCTCCTGCTCCTCTACTTTGGGAGCATCTTCGAACTCCATTTCTTCCTCATCACTAACACCACCATAACTTCCTATCAAACCGTCCATTCTAAGATGTAATGAATTTTTAACTGTTTTACAAAATATCAAAATATAAGCAACGCAATCTGTTACAGTTTAAACATTTGGTTTAGGTGAATTCTAAATAATCTTACTTTATTATCAGTATTAAATTCAAAGTAGCCAGACGTAGAATTAAGTGACGCTGACATGAGTGATAAAAATGTAAAATAAAATAAATGTAATATGATACATATGTTACAAAATAAATATTATCTGATTAAAAAGATGTAATAACCGGGTAGTAACATGCTATGAAGTATAATAAAAATCTGCTGATAGGAACCTATAAAACTTATGTCCAAAAAATGTCTAGATATTCATGAATATTACAATAATTTAGAAGTGGTTCTGAGCTAAAAAGTTGGGTATCCTAGGTGCAGGTCTGTTGTTCTTTAACGACTTAAAACCTTCATAAAACTTAGGAGTTTCTACAAAACTAGTTTTAACAGACCGAATGTTTGTTATCAGAACATCACGGTAGTTTTCCTTATCATTTCTTATCAGAACACTTGTAGTTGGACGGCGTGCGCGGCTCTTAACAAGGCTGCGCCAGTGTCTCCCCCACTTCAAGGCGAGCTCGTTAGCTCGATAAGTTTGTTGTGTTACAGCTAACAAGGCCACACGTGATCGGCTCTCTTCTGCTAATGTCACACAGTTAATCCACTCTCTCAAACCTGAAGTTGGGGGGTAGTTAGAAAGTTGTAACAAACCAACTCATTAGCTAAAATAGTACGTTTTATTATACCAAAGTCGATAGTTGATACTCGTAACGACGAACGATTACAATTTATTAATCCCTACAATATTGATATTTGTGTCGTAGACACTAATAGCGGTAAGGCTTTTAATGATTCATATCAAGTGAGTTCCTTGTTTAACTTTTAAAGGAGATTTATTCAGAATATAATAACTTCACTGACCGGTGCGTGTAACACTAAAATATACGAGACTGCGCAAAGCGCTACTATCTAAACATGGGTTTTAATTACAATACGTTAGTCTGCACGGAGCCTATAAGTTTAAATTCTTTGTTCAGCTATCTGAGGAAGGATATCTACTGTTAGATAACATTATCTACCTGTCTGGATGAGATACTGTCGTCTGTCTTGGAGAGCAGTTCGGTAAGTCCTCTGTTTCTGCTTTCTATACTGAGAATAACTCAGCCATGCTCGCAATGCCTTGTGCTCTAATGTCACACACCTGCAAGTATAAGAATGAATTAGTTCGACGAAATGTTGGAACATTTCGAAGATAATTATAAACATTCATTAATAAAATTCTAGTGAATAAATTTCTCGCCAGAAATATAATTGATTTATGCAATAGTTAAAGAACTAACCAGAACCACATGGCTCGCTCTGTTTGATTCTTCTCGATCATTCTCTCCCTGTAAGCATCTCTCCACTGAGTGAACATCCTCTTAGTCATGTGATCACGTGAGAAGTTATCATGCTTCCTTCTAAGCAGCATCTTCTTAAACTGTAACTCTTCATTCTGTTTAAACCCTTCAACAACCTTAACCATGAGTGTTCTAACATAATGTAAGTCAGCAGCTTCACACATCTCCCTGTCTCTCCTCTCCGCACCAGTCCTCTCTTTCCACTTAGCAAGTGCTTGTTTCTTCCTCAGCCTCTCTAACATACACTTACCATCTGACAGCAGCTCTTGTTTAGTCACGTGGTCTCTGGCTCTTTGTTCAGTGTGAGATAACCATCCTGATAGCACCCTCCTTGATAGTGTTTCTCTGTGGTGCAACTCAGCTCGCAGGTTCAAATCTGATGCTAGTCTCTGTATCTTGATTTGAGATGACCAACGAGCCAACACTTTTGACAGGAGCTTCTTGTTGTACTGAGATTCGATATCATGGATTGTGTTCTTAGCTTTACACACGATATTGTGGTGGATAATCCAGTGTTTCATATGAGAAGAAGCGAGTATCTTATTGTAATGCTCGTCAGCAATCCTCTTTTTCACTTTCTTGACTTGCTGAAGTCTGCTGTACTCGCTCCACGCCTTGCTGCATCTCTCAAGTTGTCTCCTATTAAAGTGATCCTCAGCTCTCTTTTTAAACACAGCCTTATCTACGACATGGTGTTTATTTCTAACAAAAGCGTTCAGCCCCCTTCTAAGAATTTTGTACTGATAGTGCTGCACAGCAGCTTCATTTCTAGACTTGCTATCAACATGTTCAACACTCCTCTGCTTCCACAAGTTGAAATGTTTAGTTAGCAGTATCTGACTACGGTGTAGGACAGCAATGCGCTCATCCTGTCTCTGGTTCTGAGAGACGTGATACATAGTTAACCACGTGTAGAAGTACTTGTGGTTGAGTAGCTCGCTGTAGTGGATTGCTGCAGTGTCTTTCTTAACTTGGAGGTTTTTACGGTAGCAAATGTGAAGATGCCAGTTAGTGAACAAGTGCTGGGTTACAGTGGAATTGTAGTGTGTGTCCGCGAGGGAGTAACATTCTTTCCTGTCTAATCTGTACTCTTTGTAGCCAGCCCATTGTTGTAGGGCTACGTTTAGGAGTTTTAGTTGGTAATGTTTTCTGGCCATCAGCGTTCTGTACTTCAACTTATCTTCTTCTACTTGATCTTGTTCTGTGACCCACTTCCTAAAACAGGCAGATAAAACGTTTTTTCTTCTCAAAACATCTGCAGTATTCTTGTTAACAAGGGTTTGTTTCTGATGTTCTGTATACAGCCTTATCTTATTCAAGACCCTCTGTAGAAGCTTCTTACGAGCATGTTCCTCTGCTATTTTAATAAGTTCTCTGTTATAATTCTGAACTTCACAGAATTGTTTCCAATGTACTAACGCTCGTCTGCACTTGGCTTTGTACCAAATCATCTGTATCTCCCCCTCAAGTCGTTTAGTTTTAGCTGAAATGGCAGCGTGATCACTCCACTGGTAAAAGAATTTGTGCTGCATTTTCGATTTTAAGAGTTTTTCGGCTTTTCTTTGCTGTATTTCTTTGCACTTTCGATGTTGTCTGTACGCAACCCATGTTCGGAACGATTGTTGTACCAGCTTTCCAGCATAGAAGTTCGAAACGACGATAACCATCTTCTTCTTAAGAATCTGCTCATTTTTAAATATAAACCACTGTTCGAGACATTGTCTCTGTAACGAAAGAGACCAAAAATGAAGTGCTATATTCTCTTGTTCGTGGGCTATATTTCGTTGAGCCATGGCAAAATGCCACTGATTGAGCATTTTTGATGTCAAGTTTCGATGATACATTGACTGAGCAACTACATTATTAGCATTGACCTCCTTTCTAATCTTAACAGCCTTTTTCAGCCTGCTGAAATACCTTCTCTGTAGTATTCTAGAACAAGTTTGATCAGCAAGCTGTCTCTTCTGACACACATTCCTGTTTTCTGTGAGAAAGTTCCTCCAACATTCCCACGACTTCTCCTTCAAGTAGAACCTGTAATGACAGTCTGCCCTAACGATTAGTTTCCATTCTGTTTGTTTTGTGTAAGTTTCACTTCTCCACTCTGAGAGATACCTTTGAAGAAGCTTTGTCCGGTAAAGTAGTGTTGCTTTGGAGAATGCTTGTTGATCCTCACCAAATGTTCGTTTTTTCCATATCTCCGCATATTTTCTTATAGTTCCATATAAATCTGGTTGAATGGGTGATTGAGGAGGAGGATGTTCTATCCGGGGAGTAGGTTGTGGTATGTGAACACGTTTCCTGGCTGCTGTTAAGGAAGAAGATCTCGAAACACGGCTAGCGCTGGCTGCATTCTGTTTACTAGGAATACTTTCAACGTGTTTCTGTGCATCAAAGTTTGACTTAACCCGTTTAGGTTTATGAGCTTTACGGAGGAAGAGCTGGGTAGGAGGAGGTGATCTTGTGTCCGAGGAGGAACATGACGTTTGTGAACTGATCTGGCTGTTGAGAGTGTCTTTGTCTTTTTAGACAACTCTTTATTCAGCTCAGCTAGGATAGCTCGTTTTACTTGGGCTTTCTTATCAGCTGACATGTACAGATAGCTGGAAAATTTGACCTTTTTAAGGAATTTTGTACAGTAAAAATTGCGACTTTTCATGATTACAAACTTTAATAATGGCAAATATTTCAATTAGATAAGATTTCAACAAGTCTCTAAATCATTTTTGGTACTCCATTAAATGATTTGGGGCTTTTCTAGACGTTCTACAATTAAAGTCGATTTGTCAGTTAAACGAAATTCCAAAGGACGAAACAAATTGATACAGTATTTAATAATTTAACTTAATTTACTCGCTCGAAAAAATTATTTAATAGCAAATTTTCTTATCTTAACTTCTGTTTTAAAAATAAACCAGGACACATCCTGCTTGAACCGAGATTGTTCACGGCAACTGGCGATGGATAATTTCCTTGAAAATATAGAAAGGAGCAGTCGGCCCAGAATTAATGTAATGAATACTGTAGACTGTATGCAAACACTTAGTAAGATCCTGATCTCCATCTACTTGAAGATACGGCCTGTACAATGTACATTGTACATTGGAAATTGTAGTTGTACAACCTCAGTTTACACAATACTCATGTGTTATGTATAAATTGCATTAATTCTGAGCCAATATTCACTTCTATAATCCTCATTTAACACCTTAACAAATTCATCGGAATATACAAAAAAATTTCAAATGTTCGAATTTGGAAAAAAATCTCAAAATACGACATAACTGTAGCTACTATAGCCAAAATTTAAAACAACAAAAAATAGTAAAAATGTAATATCGATATCACGATAAGCCAGGGAACTTTATAAACTCTAATTTCTTTTCAATTAAAACCAAAAGTATAAATATTAATTTCTAGGTGTAATAACGTAAGAACATGGATATAACTAATTTATAATTTTAATTTAAGCAACCTGCCTCATTTCGAAGGGCCATAATTTAGTACCGTCTGATAATCAATAAGTGCTAGTCGCTAGATTGAACTGTTCACAATGTCAAAAAAATCTTGATAACTGCATTAAAATATCAGGATCCTAGTCCCTAGAGTCAAGGAACATAATCATAAAATCCTAGATCCAAGGATCATAATCATAAAATTATAAAGCGTTTAACATCCGGTAACATGTGGAAACCACGATAAAGTTGCTTAATCATCGATTTAATAAATACATGCAAAAATGCTCAAATAAATAGCATCATATCATAGAAAAAGCCTAACATAGGAACACCACCGTTCGAAGTCGATCGGTTCAGTATCCTTAAATCAAATTTAGAAAAATAGCTAATAATTTACCCCCATTTTTAAATATTTCAAAACTTAACTACTATACTAATACTATTGTTGTAATTAATAATAATTGCATTGCAACATATCTTGAACCAATGAAGGCGGGAAGCAGTGGTATTATAGCGCCAGATCCCGCCAACCCGGCATCAGGAAGGTTACTGGTTGCAACACGCCTTGTAAGAATACTAGTAACTACTTAAAAAAACTAGCACTGTTTTAACCAAGAAGAAAATACTAAGTAAACTCTCGAGGTTATTGAGTTTTTATGATTTTTTCCGAGTTTTTGCGACGCTCTTGCCTAAGATGCGAAATTACACGATAGCTGCGCATTACGAACTCTATTATAGGAGTCCAGGGCCATTCGTACTCGTTTTGAATTTTACAGTCGACATTCTCTTCAAAATAGGAGTACAGGGGGAACCAACTCCATGTCAACTCCTGCGGAAGTTAATTTTATAATATACTACTCATTAAAAGCATACAACTAAAGACATCATAAATGTAATGTACAAAATTATATTATAATTATATTTATATTTGCCGCTTGAAAGTCGCAATTGTGTTGTACATCTCGACGCCACATCACCTCTTACAGAGTGTACTTTAATCTAAAATCACGACCTGTAATTAAAATTAAAATAGCAAATACCTGTGAATTCCTTTGTTTGTGGGCAAGGGAATTAGCTAGGACATGGTAGTAAGCAAATGTTCTGGAAGTAATGTAGAACGCTACAATAACATCAATAGTGTAGTGCTCGTGGGCAGCTAGGATGAAAAACGCTCCGAAAAAGTTCAGAGACCAGCTTATAGTTTGGATGAACTTCAGTTTCGACGAGGTATCTGAAATGTGGTGAACATGTTGATGGATATTTTACAAAAATCGTATGATAATAATTGAAATTAAAGATTTTCCAGTTTGAGTAGCTATGAGCAACTAGAGTGAAGTTACCAACCAATAGCTTTTAGATGTCTGTTAACTGTGATTGTTAACTGATCTTTCATTTCAAGTTCTAGCGGATGGATTACATGACAACTTGTAGGGTGATATAATCCCATCGACCGTCTACATTGACTACAAGCATAACTTACACTCGCAAACAAATAGATTGAGCACGGTAAGCACGGCTGTGTGTCCACTAAACATGTAGTCACCACAGGTCCTCACCCCTGATATCGACATTCCAGCACCTTGAAATAATTACAGTTACAACTTTGCTCAGCAACCACTTTCTCTGCATGGTTCTGGTAACTAAAGTCAATCACTAGCATGGCAATATAACTTGTGAAATATTACACCAGTTTTTAACACTCTAAAGTACTTTAAATGAGAGATTTAAAATAAAACCTAACATTATTGACCGAGAGTCGACACATGTCTTACCTCTCCAGATATAAATAACATGTTGTAACTTCTCATCCCAGGAGTCACCCACTCTTATCTCACAGTTATTGAGATGTTCTCCTGGTACTGACAATGTAGTGGACATCATGGTTAGGGCTCTGAGCAGGAACACTGTTCCTATGATGGAAAAATACCGTCTGAAAATTACAAACCGGTGCTTGTGCACCAGAATCAGGCAGAAGAAGGAAAAAGTCAGTGAGACAGCACACGCCTCGGCTGCCTCAAATGCGTGTGGTATGGTTGGAATGTTATCAAGGAAAATGTCAGGTAGTGGCGGAATTTTCTTCATATCAGGGACACGATCGTGAGCTACTGTCATAGCAATACTGGTAACTATAAGAGAGGACAACGCGTAGAGAAATGAAACAAAAAACTTCAGTCCCTCATTTTTGGGGATCAAACTAAGACCACTCCTCACATCATTGCTGTAATCATTTGAATCCGTGCGGTACATTCTGCGGTGCCTCCTCACTTCCGCCACGTTGTAAGCCCTCTGGAGCTGCTCCAAGATGGAGGACAGTCGTTTTATTTCTCCCAGTTTTTGTAGGGAGAGAGGTGGCTTCCTGAGGTCCTGTTCTGTCAGCATCATTAGTACTGGCCCTGAATTATATCATTATAATATTTATATAATATTATATAGATATAATATCAGTTCAATATTAAGGGGGCCGGGGGGGTCTTCATCAAAATTCTCTCGAAATTGACTTTATAGTTGTTTCTGGTAGAAGGGAGTGATATCTACCAGCTGCTTTTGATCCCATGGAAAAATATTGTTCCTAGCCGAAATTATTGCCGGTCTAAGGTCAGCGCTTATGTGTATTTGTATTGCGCGAGCGATTTTCAATCGCAAATTCTGAAAATCGAGTCTAGAAATCTATCTTCTCCTACATTTTTTGAGCAATCACCCTGAAACTTCAGGATATGTTCTAGGGACCATTTAGAAGTTTTGATCGAGCCAAAATTTTGAGATAGGCCTTTAAAAATTTTTTATTCAATTTTGAAAATCTTGGACCTGAAAAAATCGTAAAAAAACGAGGTCCAAGATTTTCAAAATAGAATAAAAATTTTTTAAAGGCCTATCTCAAAATTTTGGCTCGACCAAATCTTCTAAATGGTCCCTAGAACATATCCTGAAAGTTTAAAAAAAAAAGCAGCAGCTGGTAGATATTACTCCCCTCTACCAGAAACAACTATAAAGTCAATTTCGAGAGAATTTTGATGAAGACCCCCCCCCCCGGCCCCCTTAAGAATAATACCATTTTTAAGTGCGCAGTAATTATGATTACGAGAGATTCAAGAGAGTGACCGTTTTAGTATTTCGTTGTCAGAAAAAGTCTGGAATATGTACCTAACAATAAAATGTGTGCGCATTTAAATTCATTTGCAGAGACTTGACTTGACGGCAGAACGTTTAAAGGGACGAAGCAGAAAAAACAGCAGTCTAGGCAGAATTAGAATATCCGGAAAAAGGTCGGTGTCGTGCATCGAAACATGTTGGTAGCCTCTAATTTTGATAAGGCTAATGAATATATTCTATAAAATTGAGATGTTGCACAGTGCACTTGCCTGATATGTCATGCTCATCAAACTTAACGGAAAGATGCTCGAAACCATTAACTTCAAGCCACCTTCCAACATCCTCCTTCGTCCAAAAATCCGGCTTCAAGGATTCCAGATTTGTCCCACAGCAAACCATCATGAGAGGTTGTTCAGTTTGTTCATTACTACCGGAAAATTATACATTTTAATAGAACATAATATAATATATAATAGAACAATAAATAAATTCAACAATAGATTTCAAATTAAAACCAATCTAATCTTAAATTCGAAGCACACATCTTTCGAATTAAAATATTATCGACAGTAAAAGAGTTAAGTTATTTTCAAGAATAACTGCGAGCACGAAGAAAATATAGTAAGAGAACAGGATACAAACAAATTGCATGATAATCGTGAATACAAGATGAACACATTAATTCCCACATTCAGAAACTTTTAAATTTCCTCGAAGTTCAATTTTCCCCCTTAACATTTTCTTATTATGCCCTAAAAAAGTCAGGAAATTTCCTCTTTGGCACCAAGTTTCCTCGAAAATTTCCTAGCAGATTATCTGCCACCTTTCTGGATGTGGGCATTAATTGGAAGAATGATAGTGCAAGTGATACTGAAAACTAATTGATGTAGATGGTGGAGCTGCTTCGGAAACAAGAATACCGGACAGCACAACAGGTTCCCAGGGATGGAAAACAACCTTTGCAGCTCGGATCGTGTCTCTCAGACAAAACCGCGTTTTGTTCCCACGCGTCAGAAAAATAATGTCATTTTCAACTTGACAGCGTTCTTCTAGACATTTGCCCATCTTGAAGGGTATTATTTCGTCAAGAGACCACTCGAAATATTCGTTATCAAAGTAAGGTGAAACTAGATAAGATTGACAAGGGAAAGGGAGAAGTCTGCTACAATTCCCTCTACCGGTATTGGTGTTGTGAGAAAGGTGGTGGTTTATAAACATTTCGTAAAGTCTTCTATTTTTCGTGCTAATTTGAGATGCTTGAGTCCGGGTTAAGGTGGGGATGATAAATTCATAAACATTTTCAGTGAGAACTTTTATCAGATCAGGATCATTATCATCGAAAATAGCCTCAATTTCAGAGGATGCCAGATTGTAAACAGCAAATACATAAGTATCTGTTTTAGCAGAATTTTCCTTCACTTCATAGATGATGAGAATAGTTTCACGATCGAGGAATTGGAAAGATGCCATCTTCAGAGATGAGATTATATTGTACTGTCGGAAGTAGTTACGTAGTTTGTCTTCATGAGTCATTCCTGCATTTCGCCACCAAAACACAAGCAATCGATGTGTCAGTGCGGAGAAAGCTTCCTTATTCGGATACATGCTGGCTAACTTCTTATCACTCAGACAGCTGAACTCACCCACGGTATCTACTAAAGACAGCTTGCCACAAGGGCTTAAAGTGAGTATTTGAAACTCTTGCTGCTTGCCAAGAAGGATTGTTAATCGGTCTAGATAAAGATGAATGTTAAAGCAGTCAATATATCCTCCGTGCACAACGTAAGAGTCTGAAACAGCACCAGAATCTAAAGATACAGAATATATTACTTGAATGCCGTCGACTGGTGAGGACAGCAGAATAAGATGATTTCCATCCTCACTCTGTAGCATTACCTCACTCTGTAGTTGCCTCCCTGGTGTCACTTCATACTTCTTTTTAAATACTCTTTGGAATGCTTCCTCGCTCGAAGTGATGCTATAAATGTCGGCTAAGGATTCCACACCCAAATAGGCAAAAGCAACTAAAGATTGAAAATTGTTTGTAAACCCAAGGAGGATTTCTCCAGAATCAGAAAACCGTTCAATAAAAACCTTTTCCTTGATGAAGTTAGTGATGGTAAGTGATGGCGTGAGTGAAGTGAAGACTTTCTGCCTTTTTGTTTGTCTTCCATACAACCTATCGTCGAGAAGGCCGAGTATGGGAGGTGGCATATCTCTGCAAATACTAAGTTACTTACATTATTCAAATACATTTGCAAACATGCAAATCTTAATGCAATTTAAACTTAATGCAAAAACGTGATTTTTAACTGTGACATGCAACATCATAATATGATCATGATATTTTACTCGTAAATAAAACGAAAATTTCAGAAAAGGTTATCGTATGTATCAATCAAGAAACATTTCACATAGTAAAATTAATGTAAGAATTAAAACAAATCTTAAATTGTAGGAGATTTTTGAAACGACATTTTTGCCCAAACAACTAGAAGAACATACAAAGATAAAGAAGCAGAAAAGGCAAACAAATTCATAAATGTTATGAATAAAACTATGCACTTTGATGTGATTATTCCATTTGAAGACATTTCATGACGTTAAATCGTCAGATTTCTTCCAAGGCATTTTGAAATATTTTCTGGGAAGAGGATTGTTGTGCCCACCCTCGCAATCTGTGAGATGTTTACTAAACAAGTAGTAAGCCAATATCAGTTTCTCATCACGAGTTAACCCTGTTCCCAGCTCCATATCTGGGGGCCCGGTAGATTTGCTGAGCTGTTCTTTACAAAATTCCAGGTCGTATCCAGGCACACTGTGTCTTCTAGGTACAGGACTGGTCTGATCCAGCCAATCCATGGCCATGTTTTCAACCTCCTGATCCTTGAAGAGGACGGGGTATCGGGACTGCAACACAGCCATAAGAAGTTGGTTGCCTCTGTTGCCCGAGGCATGTCCGTTTGTGGAGATTATCTCGTCACCGTTCCGTCTGATCAGTCTGATGGGACCCTGGTACTTAGGCAGCAACGCTACGTTATGTAGGTTAAAGTACTTTCTGCAGCAGTTTTTCGTCACCGATCCTAGCCATTCTGGCATGCGAGGAATTGCCAACGGGAGGATATCATCGAAAGAAGCATCTATGATAACATTACCAATATCGGGGTGAGCGTTAGCAAGGTATGATGCTGAGAAGCCACCAATAGACCAACCATAGACCGCAATATCTTTAGGAGCAAATCCTAATTCTTTAGTTGCATACTCATATACAGCTTCTATGGCATTTCCATCAGCGGTTCCATATGGTATACCTGAGAATTTAAGAAATATCCATTATAACATTAACAAAGATCATAGTTTCTATTTAGAACATTTTTGATTTTAATAATTAAAAATTTCTCATTAACAGGATTAATGTCGAAACACACTAACCACAGTTCTAAAATAAAGAATTTAAATTCAAACCTTTACGAAGTTCTTCAATAAAATCCACTAAAGATGTGGCCAATAACACAGCTAATAAGACAAAGCAGTAATTTATCAGAACATACCTGTGCTGTAACTAAATCCTGGATGGTTCCAGCCCAGAGTGGAATAACCCTCTTTCAGTGGATACTCAAATGCACCGACCTCATAGTACGCGGCATTTCCTTCACAAGTGATAACCTGAAAAATATAATACAAATTAGATTGAAAGATTCAGAGACATATTGGCATGAAATGGCCACAACATTTAAAACATAGCCTATAAATTGTGTAATTCTGTTGTAATTTCGATTGCTTTTCTAAGCCGTTTCTAAGCCGTTTCAGAGCATCATACCAAAGTCTGTCCGGGTCCTTCAATAGGTGTGCCATCCTCGTCCTTTGCTCTGTTGTCAACAAATACAGAGTCGATATGATTGTTGTCTACTGTTTCAAGTTTTGCTCGTGTCATGTTTCTCCTCATTAACATGTGACTTGCTCTTCCTGCACTCAAGTGTTTCCTGACAACATTTACAGATTTTTATGAAGAAAACAAAATTTAACAATAAAAAATAATCATATTTTATAATTACTGTTCTGTTTTACAATTTATGTACTGTATTGTAAAATTAAATTTCTCTAATTCATGTGGCTCAACTTGAATTTGTAACAAATTTTACAAATAACAAATACAAAGAATAAATATAAGATATCTAGAAAGTCTCACCTCATGATAGCGTTGATGGGATATGTCGCTCCAGGATAGGCCAGAGGTTTTGCTATCCACGTTGCCATGAAATAATAGAACGGCTTTAATATAAACGGTACATAGTACTCTCCTGAAAGGAAACAATTCTTTAGTCAACCTAAACGGTGAAAATTTGAGTCATAATTATGATTATGTAGTCACGTATCATTTTAACTTACATAATGTATTCTGTATCTTAAAACGGGCGTTTAGGTTTTGAAAATGTGCAGCTTTTTGATTGATGTTCGATCACATGATAACTATTTTACATTTAACATAAAGTTATACAAATACGATAGACTATCATGCCACTTCTCCTGTATTATCTCTATCAATTACTTACCATGAATATCACTGTCGGGTGTTACACCAGCAGTAGCTTTCATGTCCACATTCCATTCACTGAAATCAAAATCGTACTTGTTCAGGAAACTTTGTCTTATAATGTTGGAATTGCTGGAAATTGATTCTGTGTGACTTTCCAAAAATTCTCTGTATGCAGGAGTAATACATCGAGATGATCCTCTCAGTATGAAGGCAACAACTGAAAAGTAGCGAGTTTTTAGTTATTTTAATGTCACAACTACAAAAGAGACCGTTCAAATTTGAAACACAAGGATAAAGCTCTATATTTTACAACATGTATCAAAGAAATGGTAACTCTTCTTTCAAAATCATGGAAGATTTAAAATTCAAGGTCTACACAACTTGAACCAATACCAAACATTTATGTTTAATGGGATAAATTTATTTAATAACTTACCATAAAGTGATATAAGAGGTGTGATAGAGAACTTGCCGATGGCAACAGGACCTTCTAGTCCATGTTTGTAAGCATTGTAAACAATAAAAGGGGAAAGATATGTTACTATAGTGATGAGCCAACTGTATCCATCGAACACCATATTAGTCCATCTGAAAGTAGCAAGATGACTTTTTAGATAAATGCAAATTTGATGTTCTTCCATCGTGTTTTCACTTTAATAGAATTTTAACTGAATCATTTAATGTACATAATATAAAGATCAATTTAAGAACCTTAAAAAATCAATCGAACGGAAACCTTTAGCTTTAGTTTGACACATTTGATTTGAACAGACTTACTTTTCCATAACTGTTTGTTGTGTGGCATAATAATCCACACACAATCCATCTTTGCATATCTGATATAGCCTAGGACTGTTAAAGCACTTGATAAACAGCCCTACTTTGTCCATACCCTGGAATTTGCAATTATTCAGAATATTCATCAACTCTTGATAAATTGGTAATCATTCACTGATGATGTGGGTTGTTTTAACCCTTTAAAACAGATATGAAAAGGGAAAAAGGATTCTATTATTGAATTATATAATGTATATATATACGATTCAATAATAGAATCCTTTTTCTATTATTCATTTAGTCTTGCTAATTCCAAGAGATAAATGAAGCATCGAAGAGATATTTATACTTTAAACTTCCAAATTATAGAGGCAAAACAATAGGTAATTTATTTTAAGATCCCAGATCCCAAGATCATGTCATTCATGTCTAGTAGTTTAGAAAAGATCTTCTCCAAGTTGTGTTATTGGTTAAGTGGATATGGCAAAGGCACACTGTTAGATTGTGCATGCAGTAGTTAAAATAATTATGGATCACTCAAAAAGGATTGGAAGTACTTAAAGTATACATGTACATTTTTATCAATCAACTTTCAAACTGTTACACAAAGTAGTACACAATTTTAATACAATGAAAATTAGCCGAAATACATGTTCATGCTTTGACTAGTGATAACAAAATAAGGAACACCGAATCATGAGATGGACAGTAAACTGATCATAGCAATTACATCATTTAATAAGAAAGTGCACAAAACAGTGGCGTAACGAAGGGCCCTATCGGCCCTGCTGTGCGGGGAGGGGGGCACCATCTTAGGGGGGGCGCCAAATTGTCCTTTGAACGTGGGAAAATAAAACTGTGTGTTTTGCTCTAGAAACACACTTAAATTTAGAGATTTTACCGGCGTATCCTCTAAAATCATCTAATTTGTTCAATTTTATGGAAAGGGCGTCAAAAGGGGATGGGCGTCAAAAGGGCAGGGGGCACCAACATGAACAGGGGGGTGCTTTTTTTGGCGGGGGCGCCAACAGGCAACATTACGCCACTAGCACAAAATATTTATTATTAGCACAAAATAAGAAAATCGGTGCTGTGTCCTCTAAGTCTAATGCATATAATCGCATAAGTAGTTGATATAAATAAAGAAATAAATTCGAATATTTATACCACACGTTAAGAACATACCACAAAAAGACATATTCAAGCAATTCAAGCGATTTAAACGTGACTTTCATTCAAAATTCAAATCAGTAGTGCAGCTTTGCATTGATTATTTGAAAAATAGATACCAAAATGTACGATCACCAATAGCATGATATCGAATGATTTAAGGAAAGAATATTACATTGATGATTGTGGATTTACAGAAAAGAATTTGCAATTTTTATATTTCTATTTGTCTACATCCAGGGAAGTGCAGTGTGAAAAAAGAAATGTTACATAGTTGTAGAGCTAATAGGAACCTTTTACTGGATGTACATGTGGCTGGGCCTGGGTCAACTAATACTGTCAACAATGATGAAAGAAGAAACATGATAATAAGGTTGAGTTAGAATTACAATTACAATCAATATTGGTAGCAGTGGAAAATTTCCCTTACCTGTGTATTGTACTTTGACAATCGCATCACTTGATTTAATTAGAAAATTCAATCAATTATTACGTATATATAAATCAAGCGTTACATTTTAGCCATGCAATATTACAATATTATGAATATTTATGGCGCTCTGCTCATTACCAAACGCACTCTTATTCCTATTACCTATGCATTGTGCTTTTTCCAAGCCTCTTGCAGAGCTTTTTTATGAAAGAAATTAAATTATGAACAATAGATTAGCAAATTAGGATACACGTCAACTACAAATCAATCGGAATGCATTTGGAAGAAAATAACAAACTCGATCCAAATTAAACGCACTATAGCTATAACTGCCTTTTTTATTTTTACGTAGTTTGCTTACTGTCACCAAGATGCAGTTAGGCCTAATATAAAAATAAAACATTTTGGGATAACTTAATAAATCTACAATCTTTTTATTTAAGACAAACATTTTGCAAAAAACCGGATGTATCTACCTCTTTTACTTTCAAAGCTAAGTTAGACCCCAGCCAGTAAGGTTTCCTGGGTCCGTAAAAAGCACAATAATAGCTAAGCTTGTGGGTATAACTGCGTATTAGTTTTTGTCAATATGTTTTATAATACCTCAATACCAAATTATTATAGGGCACAAGAACAAATTTGTTTACAATTATCAAAATTTGTTGAGCCCGGCAGCTTACTTCCTTTCCTCTCTTTCCCCGTCGTCTGGAGTGTGTGATTTTTGTTGATATCCGAGCTCTTATTTTTATCTTTTGGTTAACTTTCTGTGATTGGACTCGGTATTTTCGTCCCGGCCGAGTGGGACGATGCTTGCTCGCCAGTTAAGCTATACTGTAGATAACACTAATTTCTACAAACCACAAAATATTAAATATAAAATGTGTCCAGTATGGCGCAAATGCATAATTTGATAATTTCTCGACGCCGTCGTCGGGGTGAGAGTTATCTGAACCAACTGCATGCCCCTACGATTGCGTCACCACTGGTGAGCAAGCATTTGTTTGTTGTTTAGTTGTGTTGAAAGGGAACATTACTTGATTAATTCATCCATTCGGATTTTAATAACGATGAGCTATGATATACCGTTCATCTTAGATTATTGGATCAATCTTATTATTATTATATTATATGATTAGATTTTATAAACGAACTTGGCACACAAAAGATTATAATGCGGAGGTTGGCTGGCTCTTCTATAATAAATATGACACTTCAATTTACAGAATGCTTGCTAGAGATAAAACAAAATATTATCAGACTATACATTCAGCATGAGTAACTGGTGGATAAGCCTTCGGTAAAAACGGATCCGGAAAAGTCAATGCGGCACTCGGGTCCTTGGTATTGTCGTCGGTATATTGTCCATTATCTACGTTCTGCTTTCGTAGTTTAAACAATAGTGAGTTCTAAATATACAGCTTTAAACCGATTAAGTATGAATGAATGAAATACCTGACAATCCGCACTCTTATAATCATAAAGCATGAGTAACTCGTAGTGATTTATGATTTCTAGAAACTTTAAATTAAATTTGGCGCTCACAGGTCCTCATGAATATGTGATCGCCGCATAAGGTTCTGTTAATGCGCAGGGCACCTTCAAGCTTCAATTATTCACCTTACTGAGGCAGTCAACCAACGCGCGGCTTTAATTTTATGATATGATATGTTTTGATTGTTATTAATAAATACCAAAATTTAAATTTGTTTTCCTAAAAAATACAGTGGTTTTAGTCATTTTTGCTTCCCATCACAGATCTTGACATACGTTGCATGCCACTTTTCGCGCGCGAAGCGCGCGCCGCCGACACAGGGGGAGCTGAAACCAGGTTTTCGATCAAACGCTGCCATTTGTAGTCAAACGTCGCCAACAGTTGCTCTCGTCCAATGAAATCGCTGCATTATGTAAGCCAAGCTTCGCATACGAATATATGTAATTCAATTAAGCATAATGACTTGCAGAATGCAGCGATTTCATTGGACTTACTGGGCCGCGCTCAGCCTGTCATTCCGCCTAATCTCTATTCTGTTGTTTACCAACATTAAAGCCTGGGGTCCTCAGGTAACATTGGACGAGAGCAACTGTTGGCGACGTTTGACTACAAATGGTAGCGTTTGATCGAAAACCTGGTTTCAGGCCCCCCTGTGCCGAAGGCGTTGCTCTATTTTGTAGAGCTGCGCAACGATCTCGATGGGTTGGCATTGACGAATGTTACCCGTAGTGCTAACGGGTGATATAATACTCGTAAAATATTTGTTCCATATATTAGGACCGTCGACGAGTCCAACTCGGCGCGCGTCCTAGTAAGTTGTAAACCTACAAAGCAATTCATGAAATTATTTCATTTGCGCGGTTTAAATTAAATGTGCTTTTATGAAGATATAGTGCGCATTTATAACTTTGTATCATTCATTTAATTATTAATAGGCATATAAATGGTAAATTTATTAAGTTTATTAATTAATGGGACCATATATTAACAAAAAAAGCCGGATTAAGGTAACAAAATTCAAAGCAAAACATGTTTGAAGTTACATTACATGGGGACCCCAGGTTATTATGTTCATAAACATATAGAGATTCGGCGGAATGACTTACTGGGCCGCGCTCAGCCTGTCATTCCGCCGAATTTCTATAATAGCCTGAGGTCCCAAGGTAACGGAATGACAGGCTAAAGAAATATACCTTGCCAGAGGTATATTTAAATGTTAAATTGACCATTATTAATTGGTCTGGCCCGGCGCGCGCTACTTCGTAGCACTTGCCAGCATATTTCGAGAAGAAAGCGGCGCGCGCTACTTCGAAGAAATTTAGACGAGTAACATCCGTCAATATTTGAAGAAATATACCTAATTGCCAGATTCCCAGGAAAAATGACTGGCTGGTGGTGGTATTAGCTAGTTGGTTTGTAGCGCGATGCACTACTTGGTCGCGCGCGCATCAAATAATGCTTCTCGCAACCATTCGGTAGATCGGCGGGATGCACCACTGTGCCTCACCGAGCTGCGAAGGATTGACATCGTGAATCAACTAGTTGGTTTAATTAAAACAGACGGCTCGACCTTGCGCGCGACATCAAGCATGATTTGCACGCGTGGCGCATTCCAATGATCAAGCAGCTACCACGCGTGTGACGTGACACAATTCAGCCAATCAGAGTACAGGAATCCGCAAAGTTAAAGTTGCAAACTTTTGATCGGCCCGAAATGGGACTTCTCTGGAGATTTTGAGATAACTCAACAACTACGTTGTCTTGAATTTTCCTCCTGGAGAGGTAACGTTACTTTTAAAAGAGTGTTACAAAAAACCGGAAGTCTCCAACTGTACTCTTTTACTTTCAAAGTTAAGCCCCATCCAGTAAGGGTTTCTGTGTGCAGCTGACTGACGCCGAGTAGGGTGTTTTGGCCGTTCTAGCTTAAGACTTTTAAGAATTAAAGGAGCCGTATTGATCTTCCAAACCTACAACTTTCAAGGGCTAAAATTAGCTGTATTTTGTCGTTAAAACACAACTTGTACTGTTTTACTTCATGATTGGGCCGTAATTCAAAAGCCAATTTGACAAGAAGTGGTGCTCACGGTCTCACTTAACATCACTTATCGCTCAGTTAAGATCAGCATCGATTTCTTGCGACCAGACAGCCTGCAGGAATATGATCCGAATACGAAATATCCTTGTGTTTGGCATTTAGTAGCCCTAATTGGTAACTTCGTACCCAGGAAAAGTTACTGGCTGGTGGTGGTATTAGAGTTGGTTTAATATAAACAGACGGCTCGACCTCGCGCGCGACATCAAGCATGATTTGCACGTGTGGCGCATTCCAACGTTCAAGCAGCTACCACGTGACACAATTCAGACAATCAGAGTACAGGAATCCGCAAAGTTAAAGTTGCAAACTTTTGATCGGCCCGAAATGGGACTTTTCTGGAGATTTTGAGATAAGTCAACAACTACGTTGTCTTGAATTTTCCTCCTGGGGAGGTAACGTTACTTTTAAAAGAGGAACATATTACAAAAAACCGGAAGTCTCCAACTCTTTTGCTTTCAAAGTTAAGCCCCATCCAGTAAGGGTTTCTTGGTTGCTCTAACTAGAGCCCTCTCGCTTGCAGTAGCGCGTCACGCAGTACACGTATACACATGGCTTTGTGAACTTGCCAGACTGAGGTGCCCTTTCCTCAAAAAGATATTTCTCTTGCTACTCCAAGTCCCCTAGGATATCTGATCTAAATTTCGTGCTAGTTATATATATGAAATATATTAATTGACGATGTCAATTCTTTGCAGCTCGGCGATTTAGCGAGAAGCATAATCGAGTGTGCAGCGCTGCACAGTAACGCATAGCGCAACAATGAAATATATTTTTGTCTGCTTTAATTGATACTAAATAAAATTGTTGTTTTCTTGAAATTGTTGTTTTCTTTATTCTTCCGTCCTCATAGTACTCACATAGATTATTTGATTACCCGTAGGGTGTGTGTCGTCTGATTCTGATGTGGAAGTGTGTTCTCACAATGTCACAAACTGTACATAACTTCTAACAGCATAATGAGTAATTTGAACATTTGAAAGATTATATTTTCTTTCTGGTAAAATTGTATAAGGCTTAAATATCACTGCATTTCAGAATTCTCTAAGATTATCAAGTACCACTCAATGAAACAAGAAATTTTCAATGAAACAAGAAATTTAATTTTAGCACATTTTACAGAATAAAAAGATGTAAAATAATTCATAAAATATAATGCCCATTTGGTGTATGACTTTTTGTCCTTGACTGCCAGTTTAGTTTTGGAAGGACAGGTAACTCAAAAATATACATTCATTTTATTAAAACTTTCTCACACATACTCTACTCACAGGACAAGACTTGGAAAACAGTAGCCTAGGGTAATTTAATTGAGATGTGTGTAACCAGCCAGTTATAATGTTTGGAAAATAACATTTGTGCAGTCAAATTCTCTTACGGTCCAATCAAGCAGGGCGTGGTTATGTTGATTAGCTACGGTTATTCTTCCAAATTAAAACAAATACCTTTTTGTTTAATGCAGCCAAGCTTTGGAATGCTGTTCATAAAAAAATTCTAACTTCAAGCAATTGCCAGAGACCAGCTCGAATATGCAATCCCCTTAATTGTGACCAGCAGCTCAGGACTGGCTACATCAATCCATAGTTTTGTTTTAATACAGCAGAGATTTATTCCTTCCCTATATAAATAGACTGCAATTTTAAGGTATGATCACATCTAATAAAATATACAGCAATCACGTTTCTTAAATTCGATACTAGAACTTGGAGCCTTGAGCCTTCTGTTAATGTGCATACATAGAAAGATTCAGATTGGTCAAAAGAGTTCCTGGTAGATCAAGAATTTCAGACCTTCAAATTGTGGTGTCACACGTACAATCATGAATCTTCATATATACCCCTTTTTAATGTTTGACTACTGATCTAACATATTAAAGGAAAAAGGAGACGTTTCTGTGTTTGTAAAAACCAATCGATTTCTTGTGATTTTCCAACAATGGTCTAATTGCAGTACTAGACCAAAATTTAAAAGAAATTATTTCGACCCCTTACTTTTGGTGATTGTCTACATTGAAGTTTGTCAAAGAAAAAGATATTAATTGTTTCAGGCCAAAACTTTCGAAACAATAATTTAATTTCGAGCCCTTATTTACGGGTCTTTAAGAGATGGACAATCTGAAATTTATCATGGTGAATGATGAGATGCTACATCGTAAAGAGTGTTTATTTCTAATGATTATAAGTTAAACATGTAATAGTAAGTACTCTCATTTGTAATGCGGTAGTTAAGATGTGCCAGTTCGCAGTGGCTGTGAACCATAAAATCCAAAGTTACAATGACACTTCTATTCGAACCAATGACCATGTACATACCTACAATTGTCTATTGTGATGAAGACCATTCTAAGATCTCCAACTCAGTAGTTTTTGTACATTTAAACCAAAATTTACCTCGCCCTGGGAATTTTATCAACAATCGAATTATTGAATTGTTTTCTGATTATGCAATCTTATTGTCATGTCATGTAATCATCATCGTGACAAAGAGGCAAAGCCATTATTGAAGGCAATCTGAAGATGGTACAATCTGCTGCAAAACTAGTTCTTGTTTTATTATTCTGACACATCAAAATTAAACCGACCTTATTTGACACATTATAGTAAGAAATAATTTAAGATAGATGATTCGCTTTCGAGTAAATTACGGTATTTCTGTACCAAAAGATGATCTCATTGACATTAAGTCCCGTTCAGAAATTTCGAGTCTCCCTTTACTTGCTAATCTAACTTTGACTTGGAGATTAAAATAACATTATTTAACTATTTCTTATTTATCCATTAAATATAGTGATCTAGAAACCTCTCGTTAGATCTCCCATCCTATGCAGTTCGAAATCAAGTACACGCGATCTGCAAAATAATGTTTTTCTTCCCAAGCCCCCGACATGATTGTAAAAAGGATGAGTTAGTAATAAATCAGTATATTTGCACAGTTTAGTTGCGTCATCGCACAATTTGCCATATATTTTCCGCATCATTTAATGTTAATATGTAATGAAACTAGGAAAATTAGCGAAGTCACATAATTTTTGATTTTCATCGCACCTAAAAAGTCCCCCTGAATGCCGTTTAAATTCGAACTCCTAATCTGGACAAACAATACGTGTTATGCGCGTACTCTCGAGCATAGTTTCTTATATCAGGTGTTAAGGCGGTGACAATGTTATATATAACGTGATAACGCTCTTGCAACTGAGATTCGTGTCACTGCCTTTCAATTCCCATATCGCTACTCGGTAGGATGGCACATACTGTGATCCGAACAAAGCGTACAATGTGAATACATGACCAATGACCATCTGGTAATATATAAGGTGCTAGACAGCAAATTTCTTGTTTCATTGAAAAAATTTCTTGTTTCATTGAGAATAAATGTCATTATTATCCTAAGTGCAATCATTTTGAAACTTATATTTGTATTAACATTCTTTAATTTATGGCTAAAGTCCACGCAATTTTTGCCCACTTTACCCTTTAGTTCCATGGGCAAATAATACAGTGAAAAAATTTGAGCAAATTTTATTTGCGAAATAAAATTATACGGGTGACCTGTTCCATGGGCAAATAATTTTCGCACAGTATCGATACGCGTATTGGTGGTGTCGGGTAGGATCAGGACTGCAGCCACTCGAGTTTTAATTAGGATACACAAACACAAACTTGGGTGCGAGACAACAAAATGCAATTATAATATCGATAACGACCGCAGCGACTATATCATTTGAGTGAGAAAAATTTAATACGTGAGCACGTTCACAAATTTTTTAGCTCAAATATTTCAGTGAATCGAAAAGAGAGAGCCAAAAATTCGGAAAAAATTTGAGTGAAAATTCGCCCATGGAACTAGAGGGTTAGTGAGACAATTTAGCACATCGTCTGGAAATTTAAAATGTCATCGGCGGTGGTGGTGGTGGAAAAGTAAGGTGGCGGCAGAGTCAAGACGGTGGTGGCTATTACTTACTTCTGCTCCAGGAACATTATCAGAGGGTTTTGACATATATTTTTGCCAGTAATTTACAGAAACTTCAACCGAGATCTCTGCAACAAATTACGGAACCCGGAATTTCCATCTTTTTTATTGGGAACATTTTAGATTAACCTTTTCCAGGAAGTTCACCGACTATCTATCTCGAATGTGGGTGCTGAGTGCTGACGTGACATTTATTACAATATTTTTTCCTTTTCACCCTTTTGAAAAAAGGCAATAGTGAAAGGTTACGAATGGACGTTTTTGCAGAAAAACGTGGATTTTGGAGATAGCGGTAGGTGGGTCAAATATATGTCGTGTTCCTTACTTGCTTGCTTCCGTTCGTTACCATGTCAACTTGCCGCGCGCACGCGCACGGGGATTGCTTGCGGAGATGTGGTGTATAGCTAGTCTGTGGTCAATGAATGCGCGGCACGAGCGTATTTTAATGTATACTAGTAATGTATAGTATTTTGTAATAAGCCCAACTTGAATGTGGCACGCGTAGTCTACTGATGTTTCAATATTATTATTATAAGGTGAGCTGATTAGAGCTTATATTAATAGTTATAGTGAAATGGAAATCTAGCGTCCGCCAAAACGAAACAACGGGCGCAATTCTTGTTACTGTCGTAAATCATTAACTTTTACAATTAACAAACTTTTTCTCAGTCTTGTTGAATGTTGATGATTACCAATTCTCTCTTTCGATCACAAAAAACATTTATGTTCGGTGCCTGAACCAAGTTTCACCACAGCGCCTATAGTATCCGTTGCACCCTGTAATGACATTCCTTAAAGTGATATCTGTAACCTACTTCTCACAGTATAGTCGCTCCAAATACCAATGAATGACACTATTAGTGCCTCGGTATGAGGGGTTGCCGATTGGGACTGATTGGTATTTATGGTGAAATCGCTGAAATTACGCTACTGGAGTTGGTGTCATCATCATCACCAATGATGAGGGCAATTGCCATAATTCCTTATTATCCCTTTTATTCGTTCATACTTCATTTTAGCGTGAGATGACCATTTAAACTGTGTCTAGTTTTAGATTTGACAGTAAATTATAATTTTGACATTTGAAACTGAGCTTTTAACCGGTTGTTTAAACTGTCATGCTACGTCTGATTTCTTACCAATTTAGTGAGTATTTTACTGTAAATATAAGCCTGCTCCATTTATTAGAATATACTGTCCCCTTCTACTACCCAATGTTCAAAATTACATTTTATTAAGTTTCCGATATACTGCTCTTGCAAGGATAGTATTGGAAACTTAGTAAATATGATGCATAATACTTGCTTACAAACGACCTCAATTGATATTATGTCCTTGTATATTTCCCTGGCCTTGTCATTTCACTGTCCGTAAAACAGGAAACTTAACTTTTTCACTTGAAGTTTATAGTATGGAAGTATTCATATTTTGTATCTTTGTATTTATAATTTATATTCTATTTTGGTCCAACTACTACTGCAATCCATTTAAAATTCAACATAGGAGATGTTTTACAGTTTTAAGTTCACCAATAGTAAATTTAATGACTCTCTTACCAGTTACCACGTGAATAACTTACATTCGGACGAGGATAAACAATCGTGTAGAGCAAATTTTCTAATTATACTAGAAGATTATTTTATCTATTCCTGGAAAACTGATAATATTTCGTTAGTTTTTGTATCAGTGTGTTTTTTTGTGTTTTTCCGTTATTTCTGTACAATTCGGATTGTGATATCACATGTTTATTTTCGGCTTTTTATTATTTGATTTAGTTATTTTATATAATTCACTCCAGGATGTAAAAATTGTTTATCTGAAAATCGTGTCTGTCACATCGTGGTTTGAGTGTGGGATATGTAACAGTGCTCATTATATTATACATTGTGATCATATACATATGATATAGTTAAATGATTTTATCAGCAAACGGTTGTCTCATTTTTTCCTCAATATTGAAATTGTTGAACAATTTAGAAAGGAAGTAGTGTATATTATATCCTGTCAGCTAGAAAAGAACGTGGGAAATTGTAGAACTAAAAGCTATCTCATTATTTGCAATCATTACACAGTAAACATATATAACTAAACACAACTGGATAATATGGTTGAAGAGTAGAGGTGCAGGATGATATTGAAAATATTAATTATATCAAACATGATACTGGTACGTTTATTTTATTAGTCATTCGATTAAAACATGTTTGCACATATTTTTGTTATAAAATATCATGGGAGAAGTTTACACTTTTTGTGTGAATCGTGGCGAGATATTGTCACGAGTTATGATTTATGCGGTTGCACGTGAGCTATACATCATATTACATACCTACATTTTAAAGCTAGGAAACTGCCCTTCGTGTCAACTTTTCTTCCAATTTATTTCGTTCTTGTTTGCTGTTCGGCTTGTACTTTTTATAATAATATTAACAATAGACATGTTGACTATACAGGTCATGCCAGAAACTGGACGCAATTTAGCCATATTACTTCGGAGTACAGCACTATCAGTGGATCGTCCCTTTGAACAATAAATTAATCTAAAATCTAGATGGTGTGTCTCTGATTGTTGAGCTAATGTTTATGGACGACGCGACCAGATAGCAGTTAACACATCCAAAGTCATTGTTTTAGAGAACGCCGGATTTATTACAGGTGTCGATATACTATACAATCAAGTTAATGAAGGTGGACGTCCCGCGGGCTAATGGAAAATTCGTCGAATTTCCGCACGCCAATCTGAACATGCAGGGGGGAGAGAGATTGGTGGTACAATAAATTTGTTTGACCTTTCCCAATTTCATGAGACCGCGGGCACTCTGGTACTTGGGTATTGGCATCATGCTGGGCTTTTAAGCGTAGGTCGGATTTGATGTTTTCTTACTGTATGTTTCAAACGGAGAGTCACATGTGACAATATGAACTTGTCATGAACCTACTCCTTCGTATCATCCAATTCTTTGTCCACGACGATTTGATTAAGAATGCATTTTAGGATCAGTGGCCCATCTTTATTCCTAGAAATGTGTTCCTTCAGCTAGTATTAAATCCCGAACAGCTTCAATCTGTAAAGCTTCAATCTGTAACCTGGACATTTTGTTAAAGCGCATTAGTAACTATTGTCATTGTTTACAAGATGTCTACCCTTAATCACCGTCCTAGGGGTGGCTGGCAACTGCGTCTGAAGACAGCAGATCCTCAATAAAAGTCACTTTTTGCTGACTCACTGATTAAGTCAGCACTGTGCAACGTAATGACTTTCAGCGTTCTTTGGATAAAAATGTCTGCTAAAACAATTAGTATAGTAGAAGCATATTAGTTCACTATTATCCCAAGGACAATGGTCAGACGGTGCTATCAACCAATACGACCAGTTGTTTGTTATTGCTTTTAGAAGTGAGACTCACGACTGTTACGCCGACTGATGTGCTCACACATGTGCACCTCTCAGCCCCTCTCGAGGGTCATTTTGTGAGAAATAAGGAGCTTCAGGTGTAGGATTTAAAATATAATTGAATTTGGGGGAACAACTGGAAATTTGGGCATAGCTTCCACGTGAGACACACCTTATGAGCTGGCTACGTTCACTGGGCCACGACGCACTTGCTAAGGTAGGTAAGTGAATGAGGATTGAGGACTCACCTCAGAATAGATACAACGTAGAATACTGTGTTATGGGACTGTGTTAACTGTTTCTAGCGACAGACCTTGGCCACAAAACCCCTTGGAAGCGTTGTAGGATATTATATTATATCATGCTCTTCAAGTTCACGTGTGACACAGTAGCCTTATCAATCAGTAGCACCAAAAGGTTTCTACCGAAGGTGACCTTCAGTTGTCCATTTATCATATGTTCTTTGTTGTGCAAATGTTCGTTGTTGTGCAAATTCCTTACGTCTCTGCAAATTTGTTGGCCGCTCTAAATTCCGAGATTCCTCGGCTTTATCTCACTGATACGAGATATGTGGTGCTACTATTTACCAACTTTTCATCGCACCTTGATTTACAAGAGTCAGTTAAAATAAAAAACATTTAGCGCCTCCATTTGAAATGATTACGGACGCTCGCTAACATATGGTTCGTTTTAAGAAGCGTGCAGTGAAGTGTGGTGTAGTCAGTTTCAACATGGACTCTCGGCTACCTCAATTCATAAAAATTGTAGCCGGGTGCCAAATCAGCGGGTACCAGAATTAAAAGAGTTTAAATGGCGAGGCACCTGTTAACAGGGGGCAGCGTCCTCTCCAGGGTCCCTGTCACGTGGGTATCACGTGACATCATAGTGAGCACTTTACGCTTCTCCTTCTCAGCGGTCGATTGAGTTTATTTGTGACTTCAATTGATTGAATTTCTTTAAATTAAGCATTTGCTTGTTAAAAAAGATACGGCGCTACTTAAATAACGTTTATGTTTTCGTAATATTATTTTTTCAAATTATGCATGACTAGGCCGTTTTGGGTCACGTGATACGTGTGTTTTATTTTGTTACGTGTTTTAATGTACGTTGCAGCGATCTGATTCGCAGCTCGGCTTTAGGGGCATTGCTGAGAATGCTGACTGATTCTAAGTTTAAAAAGACACATCAAAGAAATAGTTTAAGTACCTATTGAAGATTATTCACATATATTCAGACCATTGAAACAAAGGAGCTTGCTTGACGAATTTAAGTTAAAGTTGTAAAACACGATTTGAACGCGGCAGCTTTTTCTCTCACAGCTCATTCATTCATCACAAGTACTCCAACCAGCTCCTCTCAAATTCTCCTCCTCATCAGTCAGTCAGTGCAGCCTGCTCATTTTATGATGAAACTATCCGACTCTCTCCATCTCCGGGCCGGGGTAATACCAGCTACGTTACCTCACCACCCTACTGTAGTACTAATTGTCCTTTCTCACGAGTGTCCTGTTCCTTAATATATATTATGTGCTCCATGTTAAAACCAGTAAACAGTCAAATTTTAGTCGTATGATGGCAAAACATTTTGTTCAACACCGATTCTTCAGGTACGCGGAGACGACCGTCGTTTGTAGATCCTAGAAATTTGTTAATGGTAGTTTTAATGGGAAATAAACACCACAGTCGCGTTTTTTGACAAAGCCCTGCCACCTCGAGTTTATTGCTTGTTGCCATGGGAACACGTAAACGCTATCTGATTGGTCTGGTAAGAAATTTCTCAGGTATGAATCGTTATACGATTTTAAACAGGTTTTACGTATAATTCTAATTCTTAGGTCTAAACGTTCAATAAACCTGCATCACTAACTCTATTTGAGTATTACAAATTTTATTGAGACGATTTGAAAGTTCTCGAGAAATCAATATAGCTACTACCGTAACACGTGACTTCCTTACCTGAGATTTACAGGTTAACGTTAACCTGACTCCCGATTGGTCGTATTTTCTTTGATTAACTCGCGATAAATTATCATTATTTTTGTCTAGCGAGCACTTTATTGCTTTTACCCGCAGTCACGAGACTGTACATTTTACCGATTTTGAGTAATTTTACAGTGAACTGTCATGACTCGTCTACATGGCTGTGTTGACGCCCTCAGGAGATTATCACCCGGCCACCTGACATTTGACGTTCACGTGACTTGGCGAGGAGAGATCACCCAGTCAAATGGTTAACGGAGTCATGTGATCTAGCAGAGGTCTGGAGGTTCGGGTCCCCTTCCTCCTTTGGTTCGATGTAGATTGTGACCAGTTCCAGTTTGGTTGAGATTCAGTTTGTGCATCACGAATTTGCCTGAGCTAAACGTGATAAAACTTTTGCAACGTCAATATTTTTACGTTGTAAGAATCTCCACTTGTCAATCTTTTTACATTATAGAAATATAATCGTCACTAGTGCTCAGAGAGTGAGATCCTTCAGTTTCTCAGTATGTGGTCGCAAACTCTAACGTAGTTTTGTTTACTATGCTTATCTTTTGCGGTGATTCCCATATTTTTCGCATTCAGTACGCTTTTCCATGCCACTTCTTTGTCAACAATCATCAATTGAAACTCTTGTATAAACTGATCGCTGTTAGTTGTTACTACAGTAACTATTCAACATTATTTACATTCCGGAGTATAAAATATGCTTCTTGAAACGCTCAAGTATTTCTATAACTTGTTATTGTATATATTTTAAATACTATTCACTTGAAATTTTAATCATACATATTCGCCAGCAAACTTACTGGTTAACTTTGCAAAACAGGGATATTTTATGTTGTTGTTAATGGCTATAAACCAGCATACGACGAGTATATCCCACTTTTAATACTGGATATTTATAAGATTTGCCATGGTCATATCACCGTGGAAATATTTATATTTAAAAAGATAAATAAATACATTCCGTAGAAAATATATATATTTTTACTACTCCGTTCTTTTAACATTTACGTGACATAGTCACGGTGCTTATTATTTATCAAAATACACTTTTTATGTTTTATTTAGCTTCTTATCTTAGATAATCGTTCGTTTAGGAATATTCGATAATTCGTGCATTAGGTCAGTTTACAACGCCGCTAAACACAATACTTGACGTAAATTTTTGATTTGTTCTCGTCTGACCGAGTCACGATATAGTAGGACGTTTATTAAAGCAACTTGTGATTTGGTGGTCCGTAGATCGTTAAATAGATCTCTCTCGGTGATCCAACTTTACAAGCTTATCTCCTAGATACCCTATTGTCTCATGGTATGACAATTAGCTTACCCCAGCGTGATTGGTCGAATCAGATCACTGAACCGATTGTGTTTTGATTTGAAATGGTGTTATCGGGCCGGTCTAGCGTCACACAGGCAGATGAAACTATTGTTTTCATAATATAAAGCTCTGGTTCACTGGCCTTCGTTATGCACGTGCAGGATTCTATCACTGTCTGTAGCCATGGTAACAGTGCCTAACCACTGAACTGGGTGATTAATCACGTCCAAATAAAACGCATCATCTCACTGTGCAACTAGTCTTGATGAAATTGTGTGTACAACTCCCATCCGACGGGAGTTCGACGTGACTGAGGCTTGTGAAATTTTCATGCTCCGTTTATTTTGTTATTTTGTCTAAATCGCTTTAAATTTCAAGACAGTTTAGAGTTAGCAATGATGCAGTATTTAATTGCGATTTCGGTTAAGGCCATGTTGTTTAGGTAAATTCTTTACAGCGTATTCAGCCCGTCTTGAAACAATATACATATCTATATACTATGGTTTAGACGTTAAATTGTTTGAATATTACGCTGTCCCTCATTGAGTCTATTGGGAGAAAGTTCCCGATTGTTGCAGACGGTTCCGCTAAATAAATTCATCTGTTTCCTTATCTGTAAACGGAGACATGTCATGTGACGTGACCTGGTTTAACTGTGCTTTCTCCCAGAACTACGCGTAGCGCATGAAATAGGGCTGTAGTTTTAACAGCACACCAGCGTTACCATAGCAACGTGAAAAGGAATTACAAATACTATTCGCAGTATGTATTTTAACCAGTTAATTCGCGTTTAAACCTGTGGTTAACTGCACTGCCGCCCAGTCAATATGCCATTGTAACTGTTCATTATTTTCAATTATGTCTCTCTTACTATACGAATTAATTTCGTTTATTTCATGTGGTTACCCTCTCCACGCATTACTGTACAAGCTAAACTGTTTGAATATTTTCTAGCGACTTGGTTTTGTTTTGAAAGTATTGGGAGGATATTGTAACTGTTAAATATTACAAAAGGAAGGGGGGCCAGTTAGGGAGGTAATATGGGGCCGGGTCCTGTATTTTTATTAGCGGGCACAATATTACGGCCAATGTGAGTTGCGTGCATGATGTGGATGATGCTTCCTGAACCGATTCCATTGTTTATAACGTTGTATTGTTTTAGGTCCATCCTATCTTTTTGTGCCATGGGAATTCATATTAACTCCTTTTATTGAGTTATATATATTACCTTTCAGCTAATTTAAACCATTGTTTCGATCTATTGAAAATCTTTTCACATAACCTCAAAGATGTGATGTTACTTTATTTAACAGACTAGCTTTTACTATTAGGCGCCGTTACAATTATAGCAATAGATTATGTGACATTAAAGTATAGCGATATACAATAAATTATCAAGATTCCACGTGTTGCAATCATTTTGTTGTGTCTATTTTACCGGTTGCCTTGCAAGCTGGTTCAAGATTTGCGATCAAACCTCAAAGTTTTTATACCGAAAAGTGCGCGATCATTCTATAGAATTTTGATCACCAAAGTTTGACGTTTGCAGTTATCTAAATTATATCTAATTTGAAGCCTTGCTTTGAAACCTTACTGTTAGCTTTCATTTAATTTTATTACGAATAGTGGTGCATTTAAAGCAGTTTGAAGGACGTAAATCAAAATGTGAAGTTGTCAAAAGCTTGAGAATTCAACAGTGGTCATCTGAGGAGAACGTGCGTCACGTGACCCTGAGAAAGTAAAGGTGTGTTTCCTGCTAACGATCGTGACCGGTTAAGTAACCATTTTGATACTACCAGAGCTTATATAAGAGAGAGCTACAACTAAACAATTCAAGATCGTGTTAATTACTATTTAAATTTTAATACCTTAACGCCTGGAAGTTAGCTGTTAAATCCGGTCACGTGTGGAACTGGATCACGAGACAGGAGCAGCCAATCAGGAGCTGCAAATCACCGATATTTACACTGTTATCCTGATTTCAGCTTTGCTAGCTGTCACTCCGGAGACAATATATATCAGTCACGTGACGCAGTATAAATATGTCGACGGAAATATTTATGATTATTTCTCAAGCGTGATACTAGTTTATGTGTTTACTGTTTAATGTTTACTGTTTAATGTTTTAATGGCAAATATTTTATTGTAATGGTATGGGATTTATTGGAATCAGACATCGAATTGGTTATGACCGTGACTTTGTTAAGCTTGTCTATAAAATTGTGTTTTGGCGACAACCAATGGGTTGCCATGGCAATTCAGTGGGTTGCTGTGGAAGTATGGTAATGATCACGTGACAGCTATTCCACTCATTCTTGTTAATGGAGGATTGTTGAAGTTTCCTCTTTGTGGTACTGAAATGCAACTTTTTACCCGTCGCCTATCCTCGTAATGAACCAATGCCCGATGTGAGTTTCCTGTTACGCTGATAATATTAATTGCTCCCAGATGCTTTAATTCAAAATATTCCACTAATTGATCCCCGATTTTCCATATGAACTAACGACGTTGATTAGGATTTAATTTTAGTTGCTGCTAGTTTCGCGAATGGGTTTACCACAGTTTTAATTAACAAATACAATGCATCGGATTAGTCGTTTCAATCCACGATTCATTATGAGATCTTCTTGCAACTTTCGTAGAACAATAGTCAAATATTTCTAACGGCATATTGTGCTAGGTACCACTTCAAACTGAGTTAAGTTTCAGATCATAGAGATACATAAGCATAGGATGAATTGATCAGTCGATTCGATCTACCATTCAGTGTGTATGATCTGTCATCTGCAGCAATTTTCATATCACAATTGTCAAATATTTCTAGCTTCATGCGGGCCAGCACTTCAGAGTTCAGACTAAGTAAAGTTTCAGATCATAGAGATACATAAGAAGAATTTATCAGTCATTTCGATCCACTATTCTGAGTATTCAGTGTGTATGATCTGTCATCTGCGGCAATTTTCATATCATAATTGTCAAAATTCCAACGTCATGCGGGCCAGCACTTCAGACAAACACTTTCAGATCAAGAAGAAACATAGGAAAACAAGACCCCATCAAGTACAGACCTCATGAACTAGGCGTCAGGACTAATAACAGTAACTGCTAGATGGCAACTCTCCCACTTTTTCATTGTCCCACTTTCTGATTTATACGTGTTAATTTTGCAGCTGAAATACCACCGACTTTTTCAGTTTCGGATAATTTCCACTCAAAAGATCCGTTACATTTATTTTTCTGTTGATGATAAGACTCATACATAAAAAAGGTTCGAGAATGAAAAAGTAGAACATAACAAGACCTATCTTCTGTAATTACTTCTAGAATCACATAAATATCACCATTAATTTTTAGAACCACATAATACATACATATCACGACAAATTCCCGCATGATTAACCCCTCGTACAGTAATTTAATTGTTCCACAGAACTCTGCTCAGAAGTAGCCTCAAACCTACCTTCAACATAGAGCCGCTATCAGCACACGTATTTAACTTGGTGCACTAGTTGCACTGCTTTCATGTCGATTCAGTGCTCTGTATATACTTGTGGCATCAGCTACAATACTACTGCAATATAACTAGTGCTAACTGCTACTTATTATCTCCTTACGAACATGAAAAGTTTTTGTTTGTTCTCACTTTTCTTGTGGCACGTATTTTGACAGATTTCCGCGAGTACTACATGATGCAGATGGTGCCTGTGGCTGTTTATCCTAACCATTAAGTTAACTTGCTCCAACATGCGTAAATGCGTAATGCCAAGACTCAAGTGTGTGTGTGTGTGTGTTCAACTTCATAATTCATGAGTTGAGGTAGGTGCTTACTTTCATGTTTCAACCATTTGATGAGACTATTTACATTCACTAAACCACACGTAATATCATCTTGTTATATCTAATTAGTTTCTGCTTAACTGAGATATTATGAACAAACGAGCAGTTGAAAAAACGAGCAGTTGGAGCAGTTGGACTATGGATATTGGATATATGTATTAGTAATCCTTTATAATTTCTTGAGAACGATCTTTCTAGTTGTTACTTATTTACTAACGGTTGCATTAATTATTCAGTACGTTTGCGATTTGTTTATAATGTAAATATATGTAAAATCGTGCATCTCAATTGTAAATTTCTCCAGTCTCTTCGCAGTACTGATTACTCTTGCTGATAATTTTATTAAAACCGTTCGCAATGTATCCCTTACGATATCTTCGAATAATTTTACCCTTTTTTCTAGTGAATATGTCAGTGTCTGAGATTTTACCCAACGAGACGGATCAGAATTTCCTCTACCAACTAATCTGCAGGTCAGTACTTCTAATTACTTCTAATTTTATTGTGACGAATAACGAGTATTTTGTTGCTTGATGCGTGCTCAATTGTTTTAATCATTTAACGGACGAGACACATCATGAATCATGAAGAAAACAAATCCCTACACCGGACATCAGACGAATCTAACCATACTGGAGTTTGTTTCTAATTTCAGCTGTAAAACTCGTTCCACAGTCCGACCGTGAATCATATATTCTCCATTCATGCTTTGAAGCGTGACTGATGGATTAACGCATGACTTGCTATTGTTGCAAACAGCTCCTCTCGCACCAGAAGGGGCTAACTTTTACAAATTAATACGATTAAATGGCTGGTATATGACACATATCCTATTTTGTTTGCCCCTTTCTCATTTGAATACTATTTAGTTAGTTTGTTTTCTATGTCCTTTATTCCATGGACTCTAACTTTAAAGATTTAATATAGGAAAACTAGCAAGTTTCCCGTTGGTCAGCCCCCGTCACGCTTCTATTTGTTAGGACAACCCCAACTGGTCTAGCTTAGTCACCTGACCACATTCCCTGTCCTGATAGGCTGTGGGTTACTCCGTGGCTTAATCATCTGCCTCTATTGGTCGGGAGATGATTCTCGGATCTAATATAGGAAAACATAATAGGTGTTGTAAGGGTAGCTGAAGGCAGGCTAAATCGTATCAGTGCTGAGTGCGGCGGATAAACAGTACCCCCACCTCCATTGGAGGTGACTAATGGAGGTCGGTCTGTGATTGGCAGTCCACTAATGGACCTTCCCTTATTGGTCAGGTGGAGAATTAGAGCGGTATCCATACACCTGCCACCTTAATGTCATCCTAATTCCCTTATTTTAACTGTAGTACCCGGCCCCAGAGCTAGACGTTACAGGATTGTCACTGTAACCCCGAGACGTAGCGGGGAACACGGAAATCACATCAAGTGCGGTGATGATGATAACCTACTATTTATAACGTTTATACTACAAAACAAATATTACCCGTTTTATTAGGAGATGCACCGGCATAATTTTAACAGTTAATTTTAAGTTAATCAAATCTCGAAACGCTTTGATCTCACGGGCTCAGTTTTAAACAGCAATATTAACTCCATAATATTTGGTGTTATGCTGAATGAGCCTCTGCCCATGCCCCTTCTAATAATGAAGTTTTGATAATTAATGGTCTCCAATAAAATGTGTTGATAATGTATCTAATTTTACCTTGGACATTATTAAAAAGTTTCTCCTCGATTTCCAAATTAGTATTTCTTATGAGATAAAATTCAAAAAGCCATGATCTAACAATTTTCTATCCAAGTTTGAAGACCTCTCTTTAGAGTTAATGTAACTTGTGGTCCCCTGATTGTATAGCCCTTGATTATGTACTATAAAATTTCTACAGATAATGAATATTTTACGCTCCGCTATACCTTCTTGTATGCCTGGTCAGCCTGTATTGAGTAAATGTGCAGCAACCAATCGCAACGCTCTGAGGAGCCCAGCTTAACGTACAGAAAATAAACAATATCAAATCCAAAAATATAATTTTGCACATGATCTAGAATCGAAGTTCGATTTCGCAAGTCTCAATCTGGTATCTGGGTTTAATCACATACTCAGATATAGCCACCTTTATAAATTTTCCGACAAGGTAATACTCCTAAAGTTGTATGTTAACCACGGTGACCAATGTTTGGTCAAACTTTGAAATTTATGAGACAGCTCACAGCTGCACCAATATTATATTCACGTCTCCATTCTCCTTGTCTCTTGTGATCAAGAGCACTGACAAACCGGTATATGTCTCACTCTCAGTAATCAAGTACCCATGACTACTTTACATGTCAAAAATCGCAGTCATTACAGAATCTCTAATATCGGAAGCTAGTTATAAATTTTGAGGTTACCAAAACCGAAAAAAAATGTCGTAATCATAAGACGTTTTAATTTCCCCACCGTCACAGCAGACGGGTAAATACTTGTATCCGTCAGTACTTTTAAACTACTAATTTTAATCGAGACTCTAATTTGATTAGTAGGTGATCACAGTCTTGAACATGGAATTGGCTAGACTATATCATTTTACACATGCTGGCAGGTTGAGGATGTCTCAGGCACACGAGGATGACCATAATCTGATGCGTTCAGCTCAAGATTAAAGTTTTTGTGCGGCTCCTGCCATCAATATCCCAACAAATAACCAAGCGTTACTATCTCTAATTTGTGTATCATCAAATAGCGGTGTCAAAATTTGTGGGGCGATTGTTTCACAATATCTGATACACTCCCACGATAATTCTGATACACTCCCACGATAATTCTGATACACTCCCACGATAATTCTGATACACTCCCACGATAATTGAAACTGTCTCACAATATCTGATTCTCTCCAGTGATAAGTTATGGTGTTTCATCTCATGTATGCTTTTAAGTAGACACCAACAGAGAGACAATTCGTTATCAACTGTCTGTCATCTCCCTACAGCTTATTCAGCGTCGATTAATAAATGATGAGTTAATATCACCGAGCCATCACACAGAGATTTGTGATCAATAAGCAAGACTGGTTCTAGCGAGTATTTCTTTATCACAAAGGGAAATATAAATTAGATTTAACTAACTTTATCTCCTTTCAGTCAATTGGAGAATGATGGTTATATCAAATCAGCTAAGTGTTTGCAGGTAAATTAAATCTTGATACAAACTGTCAATACGTTTTATATCTAACTATTGCACCATGTTTCTAATTACAATAACCACGGTATCTTGATTGACTACAAGCATTAAGGATTTGAATTATGCTTTTATAATGCCTGAGACCTGATCATAGTCAGTATAATAATCGATCAACGATTACAAATTACGTCCAAGAAATGTTACCATTATTACTGTATTTGACTTGGAACATAATATTTCTGTGGTTCTAAAAACATTTTGGCTTCAGGTGGAACTAAACACTCTGGAGCAGGCGGTGCCCGGCGACAAGCTTGAGAAACTTGTAAACATGTGTATCCAGATAAAGAAACACATCGACGTGCACTTCAACAATTCCATGAGTAAGTCCATAATCTTAAATTAGTAGTTTCTTTGTTTGACCCTCATTCCAAGTGGCTTGCTGAATTTGAAACGTTTGAGAAATTTAGGGAACCAAATTAGCAACCCTTTAAAACTTATAAGATCTTTATAAGGAGGCGCAAAATTTCCGTTCAATGATACCAACGATTATGTCGTCAAAATAATATGCAGAACTCTGAATTTATAACTTTTTCTTTAAAACTCCTCTGTAATTCCTAATTAGCCCCACCACGTCTGGCTACATCTTTGTTTAAAAGCATAGCTTAACTTAACTGCGTATGTTTATTGTTTACAAATTTACACACCGTTAACTAACGTCAAAAAGTTTTAAGTTGTCTAAACGAAGTAGGTCATTTGCATCTTTTCTCGGTCACACGGTGCCGGCGTTTCATGTGAAGAGTAAATTTAGTAAGCACCCTTGCTACTTGACTGGTTAAAAATGATCACATGACCACAACAAAGACCTGTGCTTGGTCGATTAAATGCGTGAAAATTCAGCGAAACATTAAGAGTTGGGGTGAGTTGGCGGAGTTTTTGTATTATGTGAAGTATAGCCGATATAGTGAGGAGAATTAGCTGCTGTGGTGTGGAATGAGAGAAAAAGTGACGGAGAAAGCTGGGGAGATTAGAGAGTTGTTTTGTGCAGATCCTTGATCTAGATTCTAGATTCTAGTAGTCATGAGTCTTGACTAGGTTCATCAGTATACTACTCAGTACTACTCGCAACTCTCTTCCAACTAAATTAATCTCTGTGGTCTATAAATAATCACAGTCTACTAGTAAATGCTAACCGTTTCATGATAGATGGTAAGGGCAACACCAGTGTCGGATGTGGAGAGAGCCAAGGTTGATGACCCAGACTAGGGTGACAAATGTCTCATTAAACTTCCTCTCTTCCTCTCTCCACAGTCAATATTGAACCTAAATCGTTTAATTTGGAGCTCTTACTCGAGCAGTAACGTGGCTAACAGTAAGGTTTACGATGAGGTACTAGACAGTATTTGCACTAATTCCATTGACGGCATGCTGCTGACTTGACCTACTGACCTAGACAGCATGGAGCACTTCAGACTGGTCAGACTGTTCAGACTCGGGACCCGCTCATGAAATACTCTGAATTCTTGCATTCCTCTAACACAGTTTCTTCTCAGACAAGAGGAAAGGAGGGGAGATGGATCCGGACTCAACCAATCTGACACATGACACTGATGGTGGGGATACTTTGGCTTCCACACCTTCGTCTGAGTACAGGTAAAGATTCCACCACAGTGAATTTCGTGGAGCGACCTGAACTAACTCAAGATCTGAACTTGAAACACTTCTGTGTATTTCGGTCAGATTATTCTGGCCGTATGTGATGCTCATAATTAACTACATTGAACCGATCATTATGCTTTTGTCTTGTAGTTATAAATATACGCAATCATGAATAATTGACTGAATCGTCTTAAAATAATAACATGATATAAGCTATTTTAAAGGTCCTGAAATCTTATCAATTTTATGTTTCCAAAACCCCCTCCAGCACAATGATTCATTTCAGAATGGTAACAGAAAGTACACCGATGGATCAGGACGATGGAGGAGACCCAGTGATTGAAACCTCAGACGCTACCTCCTCGTCTGAAGTGATCCAGAAACAAACCTCGACAGAAATGGTGAAAACTGAGGAGGAGAATGTGGCGCCAGAGCAACAGATAGATATAGAGGGGTGTAGACAACAGCTCCTTCAGCAGCAGTTGTTGTTGCAGCAGATTCAGTTACAACATCTCCAGAACACGTCTATCGACGAACAGGTCTTAAATTCCGCCAAATTAAACTTTACGTTTTCTGTTTTATCCATGGCCTCATCATGTGTAATGTGTATATCTGACAAATGCAAGCCAACTATAAACACGTACCCGTTTCAACAGATGCGTTGGAATTTTAAACTGGAAATTAGTCTGTATAGCCGTGCACGTCTAGATTTTAATGTGCATTCGTCTACAAACCGCCTCATTCCTCTGAGTAGTTGAACACAGATCTGTGATTTATCCTCAGGAAACTAACTAAAACTGTGTTACAGGCTAAGAAACTAAGTGAGTACATGATGAAGTGCTACAAGTCGGATATTTCGCTGGTAGGAACCGGAAATAAAGCTCAGGAACCCTTGCTCACCTCGTTAAGTCAGAGTATATCCACTTCTCTAGCTAACCATACTCCTATTTATTCTCAGGTAGACAACTTTACCATTATTGATAGTATTTTGTTTTGACAGCGAGCATTGTGGGTTGCGATATTTGATGGGATTGCTTTTAAATTTCTGATATGTTTGGTAATATATTACATCAATTGATGGATATTTAAAACCATAAATTCTCCCAGAGTTCCCCGTCGTCGGTGTCTGGGATGTCTTCAAGTTTCACTTCCCTGAATTCCAAGATTAAAAATGGGATCCCGTCGCCGGTAACACCACGTGATCACACAACCACGCCACCTGTGACAACCCCCGACTGGGAGGATAAACTGAAACCTAAAGTACCTGATCAAGCTGAGATCGATAGGAAAAGGTTGGTAATTTAGATTAAATATAATAGGGGGAATATTATAAGTAATACGTGACTCAGCTGAAGCTGTTACCCAGCTAAATCATGACATACAAAGGCATAAAGTATCCAACTTACCTCGCTAAGGCGAGTGACAGGCCCCCCCTAATTGCCCTTTCCCCTGAAAAATGACTCTGTCTAGTCATGTCGAGCTCCCGCTACCTGAGGGAACCCTCCAATCCCCGAGCAGGTAATCCTCCCAACACGGTTGACGTACTATTAAAAATTACCGACGTTAATTTGACATTTCCATATTATTGTCGCGACACAATCCGAATAAACAAAACCTGGCAGCATATTATTTGATGTTTGCTTGTAAATATTTGAGCCCTCTCTCCCTGCTCAGTGGTAATCATTTACAAATCAGCTCTAGAATAAATCACTACATTCAGGACTAAAGAGCTCCCCCTCTACTTCACCCCTAACTGTAATGAATAATAATGAACCCGGTCGGTGGTCATGAAATAATTTTATCATCTTGGCAAGTTTATAATTGTAAAAGTTATTATGATTATTGTCTCGAGCACAAAATGGCCTAATGAATTAATTACGTTAAACAATAGTTGATGAGGTAATAAGACAAAGTGGCCTAATAAATTAATTACGTTAAACAAAAGTTGATTAATAAATAAGACCCTGGATTTATTATTTTTGCTTTGGAAGAATGCGGTAACTTTTACACCAGCGCTTCGTTAGGAGCTAAATTTGAGTACCGTTACCAATGTTGGATTGCATGATTTCCAGATGATTAGAGAAAAGAATGTAGGAATGTTCTGCTAACCCTGCAACAAGCGTGTATCTAGGAGGGGATAGGCGGGGGTCAGGGTAGCAGCGTGATTTTACACCTGGGCTGTTGTTGCCCGTGGGTATTTCAAAATATGCAGCGATTTTTCCAGATTTTATTTGGCTAAAGTTAATTTTGAGAGTGATGTTACGTGAACTTCAAATGGGTCTTGTGAACCGGTCATTTTCACATTTTATGGTAAATGATTTGGTCATTCGACGGTTAATCAAGAGGCTTAATAACAATACAAGTTTTAAAGTGATGAATTTGTGGACGGGAAATCACCGAACCGTTATGAGTTATAAAAATTACGCAAATCTAATTCTATTACTATTAAATTAATACCTTAATCTGGTAATCTGTGCCCGTGCAAATAATCCACTCATTTATAAATTTTATTATAAGTTAATCAAATTGATAACATTGAGATTTTGAGAACTAAAATCATTTCTTAAAACATGGAAAAAATTACTTCCAAGTTCATAAGATAATTAGAGGTGAAAACTTTACTCAAGGTTTTGATTTCGGTCGCTAATACGAGCTTTACGTACTGTGATGACAACACCAACCGCACGGAAGTTATTACTTATTTTAACCAATCTTAATTTCCTTGCCTCCCCGGGTACAAATAATTACTGTCCCGGTTAATTTGGACAACAAAGAAAAAAGTTCAGGTACTCCTTCAACCACAAAATTAGTAAGAAATGTCATCATCATTATGAAAATTTCTGAATTTATAGACTCATATTATCTACCTCCGGGATAAAGCTATCTAGGGTTATCAGTTAAACTGCGGCTACATAATTTCTTTCTGCGACGAAATATACGTTTTAAAAAAGAATCCCACTAGTTTAAACCATGTCGATTTTTACAGTTCTTATATTATTATTGTGTCGGGTTTAGGTTATTTTGGGTAAAGATCAATGTTAAAGGAATGTTAAAATGATGATGGAATGTTAAACTAAATTTTGGTTGTTGTGCCTTGCACCCAGGCAGCAAGGACATGATATTCCGGACTACGGAATTTCGGGGGGGCTCATTTTCACTTTATGATTAAACATTCTCTTCTTACTAATAATTACCATATTAGCATATTATTATTTGTAATCTATTATCTTGCAGATTTCCCTGTCGGTATTGTGGGCGGAGGTTTACCCAGCAGAGTGCTCTGCAGGTCCACGAGCGCACCCACACCGGTAAAACACCATTAGTGGATCACGTTTTTTGAAATATTTTCATCAATTTATACAATAAAAGTGTGCATGTCATCGGTCTTATTGAAGTAAAAAGAGCGTCTGTCTCTAACAATAGTGTCTATATTCTGTGCCTGGCTTGCGGTATCAGCAGATCTTTCACCTATTAGACAAGCACTGGGCATTGTGGAACATATTCAAGGTATGCTCGGGGTGCTTGCTGGATAACAAAAGAAAGCACTAAAACTATATGTCTTATTTTCCACCGCTGATATTGTTTGTTAGTTACGTGAGGGTTGCTCGTACCGTACAAGCCAAACAGTAGCCGCACGTGTTGCAAGAATATTGCCGTTTTGTTACTCAACCAGAGAGTGACTTCCGTCACCCGATTTTAAACGTGACCTTGCTTTTTCACTCCAGGAGAAAAGCCCTACCATTGTCACTACTGCGACAAAGCTTTTACTCAGATCTCTAATCTGAAGTGCCACGAACGCCTACATACCGGAGAGAAACCCTACCGATGTCAATTGGTTAGTTTGGAACCTTATCATTCACAAACATTATATTGGTTATTGTCACCAAGATTTTTGAAAAAAAACAATGACTGTTATCTGAACAAAATTTGAGGATGCTGAAATTGAAATGACGACAAGACGAAACCAAAATGGTTCAGTTTCTGTTTTGTTCTGTTAAATTTGGTTTAAACCCTGTTAGTGACTTCATAACACTACTAATTCCTGAAATATCTGGTGTAATTAATTGCACTTCCTAAATTTTGCAACAGAATAGTCAAACACGTTTAGGTGTTTAGATAAATATGTAGTACGTTTTTTTGGAATAATTAGTTCACGAAATTTAAAATTTAGCAGCGTTCTAAACCAAATCACCCTCAAATAAGATATTTTCGTTTATGATCTGCTATGTAACTGAGTTTAAAACATTGAACATTGAAAGGAACACATTTTTCTTGATTCCGTTTTCCTTAATTATTTTTATTGGCCCTAAATCAAAGCCATAAAATTGATACTCATACACTGATTTAAGTTCGAACTGTCGGACAAATGATGAAAACTAAATTTAACCGTGAGTAGGCTGAACTATTTTGGGTCAGTGGCGCCTAACATTAACCAAATAAAATTAACCAAATAAAAACCAACATTATTGACCAAATATTCGACTTCCTCAGTGTGGAAAGAGATTTACCCAAAGTGCGAGTCTACGATGCCACATGAGATCCCATACTGGGGAGCGACCCTACGTTTGCAAGTATTGTAACAAGAGATTTACCCAGCCAGCATCTCTCCAGCATCACATCCGCATCCACACTGGTAAGATATGACGTATCTTTGACAGATACCACAAAATATCATGATTATAATTTGGAGCGTTGAGAAGTGAGATAATTTGAAGGGAAAATCAGTGACCTAGGTTTATTTGCTCCAACCTGTGAAGCGTGGAGTAGGAACCCTCTTAAAAGAATTACTGGATTATTGTGCATAATTTTCAATTAATCATTTAGGAGAGAAGCCGTATAAGTGTGAACATTGTGGAAAGTGTTTTACCCAGCCGTCCTCGTTGGTGGTGCATCGCCGCCTCCACACTGGCGAGCGTCCCTTCGTCTGTCAGATCTGTGGTAAGAGCTACACTCAGGCCATGCCTCTGAAGGAGCACATGAGGACTCATCATGTCCAGGAAAAATCCCCGCTGTCCTTCAACATCGGACAACCCTTCTCTCTTCAGATGAGCCAACTCCAAGTAAGTTATCTTCTACTCATCCGCAAACAATAATAATTATTTTGAATACTCGAAATTAAATCGGAAAAATTGATGTTACAATATGAAAACAGTGCTCAAACGAAATGATTATATATGTTTTCCTTTCAGAGCACACTGTCAGCTAACATTGGACCCCTCCCATTCATCCTGTCTAACAAGTTCATTCCGGACCTGAGTACTACCTCTACTGTTCAGGATACACCCTGCACAAGTGTGGTTAGTATTTAAGTTACTTAGTTAGCTTAGTAACCTTAGTTAGCTTAGTAACCTCAGTTAGCTTATTTAGCTTAGTTAGCTTAGTTAGCTTATTTAGCTTAGTAACCTTAGTTAGCTTGGTAACCTTAGTTAGCTTAGTTAGCTTAGTAACCTTAGTTAGCTTAGTTAGCTTAGTAACCTTAGTTAGCTTAGTTAGCTTATTCAGCTTAGTAACCTTAGTTAGCTTGGTAACCTTAGTTAGCTTAGTTAGCTTAGTAACCTTAGTTAGCTTAGTAGCCTTAGTTAGCTTAGTTAGCTTAGTAACCTTATTTAGCTTAGTAACCTTAGTTAGCTTAGTAACCTTAGTTACCTTGGTAACCTTAGTAAGCTTAGTTAGCTTAGTAACCTTAGTTAGCTTAGTTAGCTTAGTAACCTTAGTTAGCTTAGTTAGCTTAGTTAGCTTTTGTTTTAGATGGAGAGGTTGAATCAGATAAATATTTTAGGATAAAAGAAAGCTCCGCTCTTAAGAAATGAACAATTTGTCCTATCAGTCAGGCGAAATTTAACGTGTTTGGTGTTTACAGTGGTGATTTAGATATTTACATTACACCTTCTTGTCACTATTTAGGAAGGGTAAATAATATTTACCCTCCCCTAGTTTTATGTCTGTCTACTAACTGGTTGATGACGGATAGAGGCTATGAATTATGTCGCTATTATGTCTACAGTCTGCCATCACACTCTAAAATAGAAATATTTAATATTTATCTTAATCTGTCACATCTCCTGCTAGCTGACTCGGTCAGAGAGGAAGTAAACATTGAATAAATTTAAACTTGATATATTGAAGCGTTTTACGTTTATTTAAATGTTGTCAAGGAAGAGCTCGTTACCACAGCTTTATAATTTAGGCTGAAGTCCAGAACATAAAAACAAATTCCGGTTATTAAATCACGTCCTATTCTTTACAATCCAGAGAAATCCCTCCCCTAATTTGTAACTTTCATTAATATCCATGAATATTTACAAAGGTGACGAATTTGCCTTAAAATTTTCATTGTTTTCAACATTTATGTCTGAAATAATAAGCGTTATTCATGTGCATATACTTTTAAAGAATGGGATTTGAACGATAAAACTGGTCGTAAGTGAATAATCTGTTCCAAAACGTGGGATTTTCTGAATAATTTATTCAGATTTTCCAGACTATTGGCAATCGAATTTGTCATTTTTAAACCCCTGTACCATTTCAGTCACAGATTTTGTTCAATCGACAAAACACGGCGTTCCAAAGCGTGTTTCCTAACCTGTACAAAGATAACAACACTACTACTGAGAAACCGGCGGAGTGACACTGAAGTACCCCGGAAGTGGCGGAGATTCGGAAATGCAAGGAATTTAAAACTATTTTTGTTATTAAGTGATTAATTCTGTTGAATGAAGTAACAATAAAGTTACTATTTTGACGTTGAAAATTCAAAATGGAGAGGTGACGAGGTTAGACTGATTTGTTAAGATTGCGTAAGTGGATGAAAGAGAATTTCTCCGGTAGCGTTAAATGACTACTTATGCTTGAAGAACAATGTCCATTCATAACACGAAAAACTTTGCCATTTCTCTGTATTGGTTACTCAGGAGAGATTGTTGGTTACTCAGGAGAGATTGTTGTTAATAAATGCGAATCAATTTGAAGTTATCTATCGCGTTTTCTTTCCGGTATTTTGATGCCGTATAATTATCACACTTCATGGTATCGACCGACTGAGTTTCAGTTTTAACAAGTACGTGAAAAGATTATTTTTGAATATTCCAGCGATACCATGATGTGATTGGTGCTCTGTGAAGAGCGTAGAGTGTGTTACTAATTTTGTAAAATCAATGCTGTTTGATGCAAGTTAAACCCGTGATACGTACGATTACAAGAAACCTTCACAATATTATGAATGTGATGTTATCTTTTAAATTGAATGATAACGTCACACCAGTGTTTGAAATGTGTTTATCAAGGGAATATGCTTTAAATGAGTTTTATGTTTACTAATGTCATGTTTTACCACAATTATCCAACCCCGACCAAGTTGTATTGGTTGAAGGAAAATAAAGTTAGTAAATTTGTAATCTCGCCATTTATTTTAACCTAGATAATCGGTTCTAGAAATTTGGTTACTTGTTGCTTCACTTAAGGTCATAAACAGTTGAAACCGTAAATATACTTTATCTTGTTTTGAAAGGTTTGAATCAATCCCTCGCAGTTTAACCAGGGGTTATAATAAATAACCACTTGTTATAATTAAGTTGTATTATTGTGAAGTCTCTTATTGGTTCCTCTCATAACGTATTGGGATTGCTCATTGGCTTTGTGAAATATTATGCATTATTTTAAAACTTTGGTATGATTTAATGATTAGTTAAATAGCTAACATTATTTGAATGAGTTATGTAATCCTTTGAAACCAAAGGAAGTTGAAGTTTGATCACACGATTCTATGAATTTACTAAGCTCACAGTATTCCGCCATTATTAAACGGATTGTTTTATCTTACTCGCGCTATCCTGGGCACCAAATTTCAGCTCACACTAACAATATGTTCGAATGATTTAAGATATGAGGGCTGTAATGATACTCATTTACTCGCTTTGAGGAAGTGATACATTTTGCCCTCTGGTGATTAGGTAAAGGGTAAAACATTTTACGAGACTGACTTCCTCCTTTATATGTGACCTGAAAATTGGTTTCCAGTGTATGGCACTATTTAAGTATGGTTTCAATTATTGTAATATCTTATCATGATTGTGTTTGATGAAGCGCTAGTTTTATTTTTCTTGACGAAGAAAACGTCGATAATTCTCAAAATTGATCGATATGAGATCGGAGGAGACCTGTGACTGTTAGTTAAGCAATATACAGTAAAACCCCGAATTACCGCACCCGATTTACCGGGGCCATTTCCTTCCCCCAGATAGGGCTTAACATGTACAATGTAAACTAACAAAACCACGATTCACCGCAAACCCCGATTTACCGCGGCTGTTTCATTTCCCCCAAACTCTGCGGTAGATCGGGGTTGTACTGTACTGAAATTTTAATGAATAGTTTTTAACCCTAAAATGTTAAACTGTCACAAAATTGGTAAAACTGTGTATTGGGTGGAAGCATCGTGGTTGAAGGAACCCAGTCCCCATGATTTCACCACCAAACCTCGCTGCAAACTAAGCAATCTTCATTTTTGGAAACTTCGAACGATATTTTATAAAAGCAACTTTGACAACGTTAGCATTATAACGCGCGCGTTTAACCGCATGGTGCGCGTTTTCTCATTTTAATCGTGGTTGAAATTCGAGCATGCAGCACCTCGAATGTGTAAAAAACATATTGAACCAACAAGAAGATAGTTAAAATCTATGCTAAAAAGCTGTCCACTCCAATTAAAGATAACTGGCATTGAGTACAGCCTCAAAAATGTGATCGATTGTTTCAGAGTTGTATAATTAAATTTTCTTCAGCATACTCACTTGGTTTTCGATTCCCAGTTTTCTTGTTTGTTGTTACAGCTTAAACACTCACAAACAACAACATCGAAAAAATATGTCTTATTCTTCACGTTCCTAACTGATTTTTAGCTTGAAAAACATCTTTATTAGATCCTTCAATAAATAAATTCTTGATTAGCTTAAGTCCATCACGAATGTTCCTAATTGTTATATATGGATATAATCAAAAGATTGTGACTGATTTTCGGGATCGATGAGAGCAACTAATAAGTTGGAACGTCGCCCACCTACTTAAAATAATCTTATTGCCCCTATAAAAGATAATTAATTTGTAATGATTATGCAAAATGGTCCTCAATTAACTTGTTTTTATCATTATCTTTTGTTTGTGATTTCTCTGATCCGCCTTGCATTAAAACAATTAGAATTAATCTATAATAATCTGAATATGCAGAAGTCGCAGACTTTGTCAAAAATGCGTTTGACTTTAATTTGTTCACGGAAGGTGTTAATAGTTTCAATTACAAGTTCATGGCAAGATTTTATAGTTTTAATCACTACTAAATATGACCGGGATGGTTCTTTTGTGTTATTTTGTTACTCTAATTCGAATTTCATGCCAAGATTTTATAGTTTTAATTGCTTCTAAATGCGGGCGAGACAAGACAGTGATCCATAAGGTTGGGGTGAAGTATCAGAATTCAGTTGACGCCTGATTCTGCTTGTAAATAGACATCACTATTTTCACGTTCCCAAAAAAACGACTCCGTATTAAATGAACATGATCTCGGAGAATTACTGTGATTATACCTGGATACAGTTACTACAGATAATGAAGTTTGCACTTTGTAATCTTTAGTTTGGCTTATTTTACCTCACTTTATAATTATATAGAAAATATAAAAAGTTGCGGTTTTTTAAACAGAAACAATCAACAATCCTTAGCTTAATGAAGGCTTCTGCCTTTTCACTTTGTCGGCCCGTGAACATCATAATTATCGTTTCCATAATAGTTTCTCAGAAAACATATTTTCTTTTAATACCCGGAAACTTTTATTCAATTCATTTTAAAACTTTCAAATTTTGCAAACCTCAAAATTAGACAGTATGGAATAAATTAAACGGGCTAAAATGTATCACCTTCATTAGAAACAAGTTAATAAAAGGCGACTTATTACTGAATGAGATTAAATTAAATTCAAAATTGCTACTATTTTCATGTGGTAAATTATGTGTAAGTTAAAGTTAGCTTGTCTCACCTACGGCGGTTCAGGAGCACATAAGGAGGAGCACATATTATTATGGCATAAGCAGAGTGATATCGTTAAAATGGTGTAAAGATTCTATGATCAGAAAAATAGCAGCTGTACGTGGAGATTGGATAATAGGCCCAATTGCCCAAACGACATTAAGATTCAGAACTATTTAAGAACCCTCGACACTACATTTTTATTTCAAAATTCAAATAATTTTACATCAATGTATTACGGTTACATTTACGAAAAACCAAAATATCTACTAGAACTATATCTACTAGTACTATGCGGCAAAAAACATGGAATATGAGAGTTAGAAAAGTTATCGTGATACTCAACACTACCAGACTGCAGCTTGAGTGAGAAAAATTATGTAAAACATCACTGTAAAATCTATTTCGGCTTAAACTCCTTGGTCCCATCACGAATACATTTTAACGCTCACTTGCCAACCATTTTGAAACCTCCTGTGGGGTAAAACTATGGAACTTTTTTCTTTGGGGCCATCCACTTAGGACGTCTGCCAAAATTGCAGATTTTCAGACGCAATCATGGACAAACCTACCTTAAGCAATTATATTTTATCATGGTTCCTACCACAACACAATTAGACAATAGGAGACCGCAGTTTACTATTTACCGCGCACAGGACCCTTCGCAATATAAGGGGTTATGGGATGCCTCACGCCCCATCATATTTGATAAAATGATTGGAACATTTCAGGACATTAAGTCAGGTACTAAAATATGGGCGGTTAAATGAGGGGGCAAACAATTAAAACACGGACAGCTAGTAAGAACGGTGACTTTTTCTTCTAAACATACATCTATCATACACTTTTTACAAGTTTTACATTTTAACATGGTTTCACCAGCCACGGAAAAAAATAAAGTGGTAAATTATTATTGAAAAGTTACAGCTGTGATTCAGAGTAAAGATGAACCACTATTATTAACTCACAACACAGTTGGAAAATTATAAATTTGTAGATTGGTCATAGGAGATCCGAACAATCACCGCACTGGCTGTTTGGCACCAATGTTTCCACTCGGGTTTCAGCAGCAGTTATGAAATTGCAAATTGCTACCAATGCAATGGAACCGGTTCCATAGAGCGATTGGCGTTAAGCAGTTGCGATGCCATTTGTGCCGCCCTTATGAAAACCTGATGGCGGTATCGGAAATTTATCAGAATTCTTCCGACCCATCGACAGGAAATTCTTCCAAATTTCCTCGAAAAAAAAATGTCCTCGAAATTTTGACTCCTAGTGTGTATTCATTATATAATAGACAATATAATAAAGTCTTTACATCAAGATATACTTCTTCGTTGAATATAAAAGCTAAAATTACAAGTTCTAGTCCAACACGCAGTGAATTGTAGATCAAGTTTAGACATTGTGGGACACCAGCAGTAGTTTCTGACGTTTGGTCATGCACCTTTCCTCCAGTTCAAGAGAGTTTGACTTGATGGACCAATCCTCGTCCAGACGGTTGAGAGTTTGCTTCAACTGAGTGTGAGCATCCCTGAGAGAGAGAGGGGACGTTAAGATCTTTTAATTTGGTGAATGTTAGCTCGTATCATGGAGTAAATATACAAACAAGAGTCAATAAAGAAGAAATATTGCTCAGAAAGAATCGGAAAGTAACAAAGTTCGCTGTAAGACAATAACATACTCAGCAATGTTGTGTTGATCAATAAGAGTGGAGACAGTGTTGAGCAGATCGTTTCTTTCAGCTATGATACCATCATGAGGTTCGTCCCTGCACAGCTCAACCCTCGGCCTGTACGTTCGGTTCTCAGATCGGGTCTCTGCAACCTGTCAGAACATGATTATTAGACGGATCCAATCGAGTAATTAATCGTAATGGTACTAGTGTTTAAGTATAAGGTGTTGCAGCAGATTATAACGCCTGTCTTTATGGAAACGGGTAAACGGGCAAAATCACTGACGTAGCGAATCCGTACCAACTAATCACCACTAGTATGGATATATTCCGCTAAAACTGTTATTTTATATAAGGAAGGTTGCCCATTATACTGACGAAGTTTTATTTTATTATAGCAAAATTCTGTTCTTTATGCCTACAACACCGACCCCGAACCTACAAATGTATAAGTGATGGAATGCCACAATTTATCATTACAAGATACGTGTTTTTTCAAACATTTATGGAGGTTCCACTACAGGACCTATATTGGTTAAACTATCTCATAAATTGAGAATTCTCATCGCTATTAGAGCAATATTTCGTGACGTTAAATGCCATTGAAGCAGGACATAGAAAAGCCCCGATTTACTGTACAGTTTTGGAAAGGAAATTATCACGGAAATTGGGGTTTTGACTTTTTGGTAACCGTCGGATCACATATTTAGGAACATCTAATGTCTTTTCTCGCGGCTCTTCCTCCTTTCTCGCCCGCTCCTCGAAGACCTTCTGCACCAGGTCGATAATTTAATTTTAAAATTTCAAGAGTTATTGTTATCTGATTCTTGATCGCTTAAGTGTTATAATTTGGAGTTCATGGAATGTGTCAATAGTTTTACTTTGAAGTTCGAGGAAAGGTTTTATAGTTTTAATTTTCCCTAAATATAGCCGAGTTGTGTCCTTAATTTCATTGGTAATCGATTGTTTGACGTTTAAGTGTTTTAATTTGGAGTTCATGGAAAGGTTTTATAGTTTTAATGACTTCTAAATTGCGGGCAAGACAAGACAATGATCCGTTCCGTTTAGAATAAGTATCAATATATTTATAAATATAGTAAGTTTTTTATAAAAATGATCTGTATGAATAAATTTGCCACAAGCGTTTCTCTACAGCTCAGGAATGTGTTCTACATAGTACCAGGAACCACCCAAAAGATTTTTAAACTCCGTAGGCGGTGCAAAATGACCGCAATGGCTACATCATGCCAGGCGAATGAGGTTTTTAAAAATGAGGCCATCACAAATCGAGATATTTTAATTTTCTGGAAAAAAATTTAAAGCAATGGTATTTTTATTCAATTTTTCTAACTTTTGACCGGAAGATATTAAATACTGCATTCAGTATGCAAAGGGGTCAAAATTGTTCACCCATACTACATTACTTCATATAGTATGCAAAATATTCGCAATGGCTATTATCATATAATACATATAATTAATTATGGACGTTGCGAACATTTTTCTCCTATTAACAACAACAACAACAACAATGGCGAACCTAGCAAGCTAGGAACGAGGGGTGCGGCCACGGTCCTTTCGGTACAGATTTCCCTGCAGTATAGTCGGGACGCAACCTCCTAGATTAAGAAGTCTATATACGTATAGCTTTCTAGCCCAATATATAAATATTTTATATACTGGGAAACCAAGCAACAACTAATCATTATCTCACATGTATGTACATATTTTCGGTAATCGTACTGTAGTGCGACACGTACTCTAGTGCGACACGTACTCTGGTGCGAAGTCCGACAAAAACACCCTCTGTCGCACTAGGGTACGTGTCGCACTACGATCCAGGTAGCGTACTCTACTGCGACAAAATATCCTGACTTATTTCCAAGTTCAGGTCACATCCTATCCTTCTTATGGACCATTAAGTGATTCGTCGGGTCGGTTCACGTCACTTATTTCGAAGTGATCTTGAGAATACGATTCGTCGGTTCACATCACGTGTTTCGAAGTGATTCACTGATCACAATTCCTTCGGGTCAGTTCAAGCCACGTTATATCCAGGTAACGTACTCAACTGCGACAGTGTCGATCTTGGAGGTTTCGCACTAGGGTACATGTCGCACTACAGTACGTGTCGCACTACAGTACGTGAACCGGCACGCACAGCTCGGACGAAGGCCATGAGGCATCCTGTTGCTCCACGCTCTTTGGCTGACCTTGTCCTAACTCCTGACTACATCAGACTTGTTCACGCAGCTGGTGACTATCCACTGACTCTATCCTGACAGCTGGAGAAGGAAGATGCAGCAACATGATCTAGTGAATGTGTAAAGTGCTTTGTCGCACTTTAGTTCGTGTCGCACTACAGTCCAGGTAGCGCACTGTAGTGCGATAGTGTCGGCCTTGAAAATTCTCTGTCGCACTAGGGTACGTGTCGCACTACGATCCAGGTAACGTACTCAACTGCGACAGTGTCGATCTTGGAGGTTTCGCACTAGGGTACATGTCGCACTACAGTACGTGTCGCACTACAGTACGTGAACCCATATTTTCGCTAAATTTCAAAGAAAAATAACAGTTTTTCGCCAATAATTTTAAATTTAAGTGTTTTAGCTTTTAGATCATATGTTGCTTAATGCTTTATAAGTTGTAAATAAATGTGCTAGTTGCAGCTTTTTTATACCTATTCAGAAGTATTTAATAACTTCCGATCTAAAGTTAGGAAAATTGAGCAAAAGTACGAGCGATTTTTTTCTGCAATAAAATGCCATAATGTGACCATTGCGGTAGTCACGTTAACTTTCCCTAACTATATAATAGACTAACACTGATTATTTAGCAGACGCGTGCTTTACTTGTAACTATAATATTTTAATTTTTTCATATTACAATCAAATAACTATTCCCCATTGATTTAGTATGGTTTTTTAGAGTTACTTTGATTATACCTGGATACAGTTACTAAAGATAAATAAGTTTGCACTTTTTAATCTTAGTTTGTTTTATCTCACTTTATATACAGAGTACAGGAAGTAGCGGTACATTTCTACTATTTATACAGAATAAAAGCAGGAAACAGATTATAAGCAGTTTTAGACGTATATTATCCATGTGAAGTTGCAGTTTAAGGAAGTCTGATTTAAGGAATTAAATGAGGATGCTTCAAACAATTAACAATTGTAGTGATAAGAGATATGGATTGGACTTAGATTCCGAGATAGCTCTGTAAAATATCGTTTCCATCTTTTTCAATATTGATGCAATAAAAAAACGATGCTTTGAGATAAGTTGGGGGGGGGGGAGTTTCTGAATGGCTTCGGTTATGACTTATGTAATCGTGAACTTGCGCCAATGTTTCAGAAAATGATTTTTAAATCAAGCCATCTTAACGGTTACAGTCTTGAGTCTCATTGTGCAGTCAGGTTTCTAGACAGCATGCTAACAACCAATGAAGCAATAAAATTGAGCCAAGCACGTTAGTACAAGGGGCACAAGGTTCTGTTACATATAACATATACTTAGGGTGGCCCATAAGTGACTGCCCACACGCAACCTCTTAATAACTCACGTAATTCGTCTCCAAATTGCACCAAAATTTCAGAGATTATAGATATGGGTCAAACTTAGATTTCCTGAAAGTTTCGTAAGCCACGCCCAATTACAGTGGGCGTGCCCAATTACAGTGGGCGTGGCGTGACACTCCCTCTTTTTCACTATTGTCTTCATAAAATGAGAACGCTTTAAGCTAAGAACTCAAAATTTTTTGCACACTTTTGGCTTGATAATTGAAAACTTTTCCAAAAGTTTCAAGTTCATTGGTTAAAATATGGCTGAGTTATGACCATTTTAAAATCCATCGGATATGTGATCCGAGCACTCAGTCAGTGATATTTGCACTCAATTAGTGATCTCGTCACCCAATCTGATCAAGAGTAATGCGTTAGCGTGTATTAATGAGGTTCATTAGGCTTTGATTGGATACCCGGTGATTCGGTAGGCCCGGTTAGAAAGGTCTTGCTTTAGGATTCGCTGAAGGGTTGTTCTGCTGATGTCTAAGGCAGGAGCTCGTTTCCGGGTGCCAATCTTAGGTGTGTCCATCACGTCACCAACAACCATCGTGATGTTTTCCACAGTCCTCGCAGTTCGTCTTCTGCCGACTCTTCGCCGATCGTGTGCAGAAAAGGGTAGAGGGTAGAACTCCCCATTTTCTTTCTTCAGGTAGACGAACAATCGTTGTTCTGCAGTAAAGGGAGGATAGTGAACCATTTTCGATGATTCAATGGATGGTTCATTCCTTTTTATTGATTGTAAGGAACCTGTGACTAGCAGGGCTAACAAGCCCTGAAATGGTGACACCACCATAAATTCGTGTGATAGCGTTTTAGGTGCTGTCAGCTGTATAGGCCGGCCCATAAGCAGGCTGCAACCAATCAAGCGGTGCATGTGAGCCAAACAGGCCATTAACCAAGTGACGAGATCACTGACTGAGTGCTCGGATCACGTATCCGATGAGTTTTGAAATGGTCATAACTTTGTCATAATTTTATGAAGACAATAGTGAAAAAGAGGGAGTGTCACGCCACGCCCACTGTAATTGGGCGTGGCTTACGAAACTTTCAGGAAATCTAAGTTTGACCCATATCTATAATCTCTGAAATTTTGGTGCAATTTGGAGACGAATTACGTGAGTTATTAAGAGGTTGCGTGTGGGTAGTCACTTATGGGCCACCCTGTATATATTAACATATGTTGTGAACCATATATAATCAGTAATATGAAGCGCGCCATGAAAAGCTTCACGCGCGGCGCGCCATCTGCTGTCATGGTGAATGAAAAACTTGATTGTTTTTACGCAAAATATATTTAGCGCGCTTCATAACTCGCTTTGCTTGACTAGGCACCTAGAACTTTCGTTTAAACTGTTCCAAATTGCAAGTCGAAATTAGGAAGTTCTCAGTAATAACATTGAATAATTTTCGATTTAATCTCTAGATCTGACTATAGGACTTTACCGAAGCTTTCCAGATAGTAAGATGGGTAATTGGTATATGAGTGACATACTGTACAAGTTTGGATAAAATTCTATGCGCTTAATTTAAGATATCACTTTAACACAAGAAAATATCTTAAAATCAGTGTGTTTTACGGAAGGCGATCCATTTTCTTAGAATCTGGATAGTCTATCCTCCTTATCCTTGTCCTTCGATTCTTGTATTTTCGTCACTGTCCTTTTCCCTGTCTGTCCGAATAATACGGACACGGACAAGAGGGACACGGAAAAGAGGGACACGGAAAAGACGGACACGGACAGAGACAAGACAGATAGGGCCAGGGTATTATTTGAACATATCTTTATGTGTTTGTAGCAAACTCCGTGATTCCAGTCATTCACCATGAAACCATCCAAAATATCTTCCGCGTGAGGTTCACGGTTCACCATTTCCCATTCAAACCCCTATATCATGAGCAATTATAACAATATCAGCCACATTGATAGGATTTACTCAAGATATTTTGGGGAAACGATACTGATGAGAAGGGACTCAATGAGAAACTGGACGCCCTAAAAACAATAACTAACAGACCCGACTTATTTGAGTACAGCGAACTATCATTTTACAGTTGGGCACCAGTATGTGTACATGAGTTATATCACTGTATATGACTACAGTGAGTCATTGCGTGTGTACAAAGTGGTGTATATTTCTTGCATTGTGACCGTACTGGTCAGTCTCAGTATTTCTTGCATCAAAATTGTACACGTCCTCACCAAATCCAGAAGAGCAGTCAACCAAGCTGAGGCAGACAACGATGTCGAAGGGGCAATTAAAATTAAAGTTGGTCTTATCATCGGGACCAAACTGATATCCTAACTAGAACCATTATTATGGTGATGATTTACTACAACATCACTAAAAAGTATGTTCCTGATGGTTGGTCCCAGGCGACAGCATTATGCATCATCCCCACTAACAGCCTGATGAACCCTATCTTTAACTCCAATATAGTGCAATCACTGACTAGTTATGTAAATAAATCTACAGCTACAGTCTTAAAATTATTTAAGAAATCAGGAACCCCAGACCTAGAATATCGAAGTTCGAACATTTAATTAATATTCAGTTAATCATAATTAACAGAATTTTAAGAATATTAGCACTAGTGTTACTCGGCCTCCGGAATTCCACTGTCGCAGTAAAACTGGTGCAATAGTATAAACCCGCTCAGTTGAACCCGTACTAAGTGAGCAATTAATTTATTCTGAGTGCCCTCAGTCTCAAGTATCCAATAAAATATTAAAAATAATCTGACAGGAACTTTCTCCATCACCGATCAAATGGATTTAAATAGCTCCTAAATCATGAACTCTCCGCCTAGAGGTGAGTACACTATTCTATACAGTACATCGTACGGAGTGTTTTGCAGTGCAATATAATGATAGTCCAATTAATCTCTAATATTGTGCATAATAGCAAAAATTTGCTTTTTACCCCACCGCCCTATAATTTTTGGTATATTCAATCTACTTCTACATCTGTCCACTTCACTAAGATAATTTTGATACGCACATATAAGTTATAATAAAACAATGCGATGTCTGAGTTTTCATAAAAAGTTAAGTCATTACTATATGCACTATGTTGCAGCTCAATTGCTTTGATGTGATAGTCACTGGAGCACATTGCTTTGTGCAATGCAGCACAAATGTAACATGCTTCACAAGCATTCATTTTATAAACTTGGAAATATTTTTATTGTCAATTCAATGCTCATTATGTGCAGTTATAGCATCGAAATAATTTGGCAGATATTTATTGCAAGGATCTCTACACTGAAGTAAACTTGCCCTAATATTGGCAACATTTTAGTCGTTCTAAGCTTCTGAGCACATTGGTTTGCGATCCGATTATGTGATCAACTTTAGGTAAGACTTTGATATAAATTCAAAGTTTTAATCTTGGAGTCAACGTTCTCCACACTCAGACAAAAATAGATTTTTGCGGTCTGTGGTTTCAAATAGCTGATAGTAACAAATTTTGCAAGAACTATCAGAAGAAAAGTAAGCAGTGATTTGTAGAATCGTTCGTGGCGTGCTAAACATTTTAAGATAAACAATAGTTTTAAACTTGTAAGCTCAATTGACCAGTGGACTACAGCACGTATTTACAAGGCGTTAAGTAATACATAAAACTTGGAGTTCAACATGTAACAGTCTGGATCGTCAATTCAGTCTTAAGAATGAATAATCGATACACCAATCTACAAAAATATCTCCATCGATTTTTTAACCGGTTGCATCACGTTTTCCATGCGTGGAGATGGACTTTTTACCGAAACCACTCAATACAATATTTAGTGGTTACAATGAATACCAGTGCACTTAAGATCGGTAACCACTGCAGTGGTTACCGATCTTAAGTAAGGCTTTAACAATAAAGCTTGTCATTAAGCTTGCACAAACTTATGTAAGTTATTAGCTGGTTTTTTACAAACGGCTCAAATTATTGTTATCAACAGGGCTTTGTATCTAGGAACATTTCGCAAAAATATGGTAAAAGCGAGGAGACATCATACAGAAGAACCTCCATAATATAGCGTGCCTCTCTATAACGATTACCTCCATAATATAGCGTGCCTCTCTATAATATAGCGTGCCTCTCCATAATATAGCGTGCCTCTCTATAACGATTACCTCCATAATATAGCGTGCCTCTCTATAATATAGCGTGCCTCTCCATAATATAGCGTGCCTCTCTATAATATAGCGTGCCTCTCCATAATATAGCGTGCCTCTCCATAATATAGCGTGCCTCTCTATAATATAGCGTGCCTCTCTATAATATAGCGTGCCTCTCTATAATATAGCGTGCCTCTCTATAATATAGCGTGCCTCTCTATAATATAGCGTGCCTCTCTATAATATAGCGTGCCTCTCCATAATATAGCGTGCCTCTCCATAATATAGCGTGCCTCTCCATAATATAGCGTGCCTCTCCATAATATAGCGTGCCTCTCCATAATATAGCGTGCCTCTCCATAATATAGCGTGCCTCTCCATAATATAGCGTGCCTCTCTTAGAAAACGATTACCTCCATAATATAGCGTGCCTCTCTATAATATAGCGTGCCTCTCTTAGATAACGATTACCTCCATAATATAGCGTGCCTCTCTATACCGATTACCGCGGGTATCTCGATAAACCGATTTTTAATTAAACCGTGCACTTTTCGTTCCCCCCGAGGAGCCCGGTATAGAGAGGTCTTACTGTAATACTATACTAAATACTTGTCGTGTCTGAAATTCCAGACATCTTGTTGAATATTAATTTGAACAAGTGAATAGTGCAGGTGCAGTGAACAGCAGGAGTTCACATTTGTCACAGTCTCCCACCAACAACGGCACGTGACTACTCAAGTTACTAGTTAGGTATTGTTCAGTTAGGCACTAATTAATTACATTACGCTGATTGACCACAACTGCTGAGACACAGTTTATATGATATCGACAGATTGTGCTTGCTTTCCAATGATCATGCGACATACACGCAGCCAGAGCAGCTGGAGCAGCTAGAGTAGTCGCCATGGCGTGTTTAACATACACTGCACAATATACTTTAACAGCGGTGCTTGCTGCACAACTTAGATAATTTAAATTTACATACAGGAGTAAGTTGCGCATTATTAAAGTTTTGTGACCAATGTGAAAGTAGCTGACATCAGTACGGGAACTGCACTTGAATACACACGTTAAATACTTTGTTCTGGAAACTCGAATATATTCTAAAATATATTAGTTAGTTAAACTTCCTTATAAATATAATATGATAAAATTAGTTGAATATTTTGTATATCATCATTCAGCTTATCTGAGATACAGCTTAGAAATGGATTAGTATTTCGTGGTAGCTTCTACAAATTTCAAGAGACAAAGTACAGTACATGCTGTATTACTGTACACTGTGGACTCCAATACCTACTCCTGATAACTTGATATAACCGTGAGTAGGGTTGCCAGGACAACATCTAGAGGCAGATTATTACATTAGTACCCATGGCAACCTCTACAACATGATACTTCAAACTTTGGTAAGCGAACACGCGTCTTCTTCCTACACGAATACATTGTAGTATTTACCGACAGTGTGTACACTAATTACTGATAATTAAATGATTACTGATGAATAGACTTTTCAAACCTCAAGGGGTTTATCTTTGTCGGTGATGGCCTGTTTAAGCCCTCTGATGTCGTCACTCAAAACGTCAATCTCACGTTTGGTGTTCCTCTGTTGCCACTCAAGCTCGTCTTTTGCCATCTGTACCTGAAGATAATTATATCAAAAATTTTGTCTAAGTTAACCACTTCATATTTTCGATATTAACAGAGCTAATGAAGAGAATTGCAAGATCAAAACTTGTGTTAAAAACATGCAGGAGGCCAGTAAATAAAGTTAAAAGTGGTGATTCTACCTCATGGATACGTTTCCTGAAAGCGTACTCAGTCCTCAAACGCTGAGCCTCCAGATCGTTAGAAGTCTGCTCAATCATGTTATTAATAGCCTCACGAAGTGCGGTGGAAGCTTTCATTTCCGCTACAGCACGTTGGGTGTTGTAGTTGCTGTGACCGTCCCAAGCATCAGGCATCACGATACCCTCCTTGATGCAGTTGGCGCCCGCGTGGAAGCCAATGTTAGCGGACTGGTTTGTGAGACTGTGGCACGCCTGGTCCACGTCAAGACAGTGCATCTTGTCAGCCAGATCGTCACACATTGCATTGTACGCATCTTGCAGGGCACTGAGCGGGATATTTCGTTTACAAGTCAGCTCACGCATTCTATGATACCCTCTTTATTTTCCTTAACACTAACAGACATTTTATTTTTTATTTTATCTGATATTTCAGTTGAAAATACAACTTAAAACAGAGAATAGAACTTAAAACAGAGAATATAACTTAAAAGTGAACTCACCAGAGTTGCTGGAAAGCTTCATTGACCTTTTGCTGCAGTTTCTCTTTGATACCATTAATAACTTCAACCTCCTGAATGCCGACTGGGTCAACTGAGTTAGCTATAGTTGAGCGATTCTAAATCAATTTCGAGATCAACGGTCTAGTAATGAGTATATTGGTGGCATGTTATTTTATGGTCGTGTAATTGGCCGTGTTTCAAGTAACAACCAGTTCAAAAATACGAACCTTGTTCAGCTCTTGGTTCACTTCGTCATCGACAAGGTCGATAGATACTCTAATAGACCTAGTTGCAAGGTTGTCGTGCACTACCTCAAATGGAGTGTTCATATTCGTGAGGGCCGTCTCAGTTCTGAAGAGATAGATTTATATAATGAGATGCTCTGGAGTCTGGACCAGTAACTCCTGATATAATACTGGATCAACAAAATTTCGATTGAGTTATTTGAAAAAAAAAAGAAAAAGAATCCTTAGAAGCTATCCTACCAATAGCTAAGGAAGTCTTCAAGGAGTTTAACCTGTTCATTAACACAGAGAAAACAGAATTTACCCATGTTTTCCTCGCTCCTGTTGGGGAAACAATCCCTGGTCGTGATGATACCATGTTACGTGGAAATGAAGATTGGCGGAAGAGTAAGATTCTTGGGTCATTGTTGTGTAGTGAAAGTGATATAGCTGCTCGATGCATTGCTGGGAACAATGCCTTCTATAAGTTCACCAAGATCTGGTCTCAGCAGAATATCTCCGTTACCAGAAAGATAGCAGTATACGAAGCTCAAATTGTATCAATCATCATGTACAATTGCAGTAGTTGGTGTCCTACTGCAAAGTCACTAGAAAAACTAGACATTTGCCATAGAAAACACCTTAGATCATTACTGAACATTTATTGGCCTCATGGAACAATATCCAATGCAAACTTATACCTAAGATGTAACTCAGTAAAGCTATCAGATCGTGTCCCTAAAGCAAGGTGGAAGCTCCTAGGTCATATCTTGCGTAGTGCTGATGACTCCCCCGCTGCATTAGCGTTAAAGTTTGCTGTCACAACAAACTGTACAGGGCGCGTCGGTGCGCATCGTAAGAATTTGTTCAAGATTATTGTGAATGATTTGACCCGTAGAGGTTTAAAACTTAACTCTTTGAATGATCTTAATAAGCTTAAGATATTAGCCGATGATAGAGTTGCTTTAGGGACTACGGGTGGAAGATGAATAATTGATATTCCAACAGCATCTTGTTCCCTGCATTGTGCTGATTCCGGGAAGCATTTTGTTTACGCTCTCATCATTCTGTAGGATGAGATATCGTTCATTTAAAATTGGGTAATTATAGGCCTGTCAAGGATTTCAGCCTAATTAAGAGCTGATCAATTGCAGCTAGTTGTGCCATATAAGGGATAACTGAGGTCACGTGACATTCGGTCCTATCACGTGACCGCTAATCCTATCACGTGACCTTGATTCGTAAAGCCTCGGGCACGTGATCACATTCGTAACGTGTCGTATGCCGACTAGGAGATTTTGTGACGTCACCAGAGCTGAATAATATCGTGTATCGGGTGTAATTGGACCCAATTAGAGCAGCTGAGCGCTCAATTATAGCAGCATCTGGTACCACCTTCTGAAACCCAGCAGACAGCTGGCCCAGAGAATCGAAATTAGAAGGATTTTTTATTGATGGAAATCGAAGCGGAAACCTTGTAACCCTATGTTTTCGATGACGCCGAACAAGATTAAACAGGTTATAATTGTCCTACTCTCGTGTAAATTGCTCTAAAACGTGATTGAAATTGTAATGATGCTATCAATTGTAATACAGTTTTTACATTAAGCTGAGCGGCGTAACGGCTGGCATTCCTGGGCCGCACTCATCCCAGATTGTCATTCCGCCGCAGCTTCAATTTATCTGGATATTACAGCCTGGGGTCCCCAGGTAACGACTGGAACCGCTATATCTGCCTAATCTCAGCTATTGTAAATAACGAAGCCTGTGATCCGCACATCAGGTATTGACCACATTGAACGGGCTTGAATCGAACAAGCCGTGTTATTAATATTAAAGATATTAATACCAAAAATCGTATTACTAGATTACCTTCTTGTCATTTGTGCGAAGTGCGTACTCTTTATACTGCAGTTTGAAGTGCATTACAGAGTTAATGTTATGTGTATTATACAGTTACAGTTATGTAACTGTTGCACACAGTAAAACTTACTGCGATCGCGCTGATAAGAAGTGAACTGATAAGAGTCGAGTAAAATTGCAACGTAACTAAAATCAATGTAACACCGCTATATGAATAGTGATCATTTCTCAAATAGTTTTCTCAATATTGCAATGAAGTTGTCCGATTTTATTGATGGAACGTGTGACAGCCTTCCATGTCACAGTCCTCCGTCAAACAAGGACATCCTTCGTTTTCTTTTGAGCCACAAGGAAAACCATGCGACTCATGTCGATTTAATGCTGGCCGAGGTTTCAAGTTTGATATTAAGTCATTACAGTACCATCGAAGTGAGTGCTAGTGTTTTTTAGGTATTTACCCTACAGCACAGGTTGTTCACGATACATCAGTCCGGTTTCAAACATATATTTTCTGCGGGGGAAAATAAGAGAAATATAGCCGATCGATCTTTCATAAATTAATCTACAGATGTTTAAAATTTGTTGCTTGGAGAAACAAATTTTAACTCTAGCTGTCTTGATCTGTACTGATCACCATTTTAGGATGACTTGATTTCTTTTAGGGGTTTTGAATATTTTAATGGTGTAAACAGTTTCTTAATAGTTATTTGATGTTTTTTTCTTTTCAAAATATGCAGACGTAGCGGGTCTGCGAGGCCGTTTGTTATGCCACTGCAACTGTTTTCCATATATGTAATGCAAATGATTGGTTTGAATATTTATTTAAAACTTGCTGTATTATACACTATACAGCAAGCATGATTATTTATTCATTTAAAGACAAAATATGGGTACAATCGTGTCGGTAATTCTCTAACTAAAGAAAGGGGCGATAGAAATCATTAAAGTATATAATAAAATAGCGTCACCTCTCCTTGTGGGTGGTCAGAGCCGCTATTTCAGCGTTAGTATCAGCAATAGTCTGTTCTAACTTATCCTTCCATGCGGTAATATCACTCATTCTATCGTACAACCTGCAGAGTATTAATAGTCAGTTTCAAGTCACGTTGGGCTTAACACACTCGTCAGTAAATCACCTGGGTTTAGATATGTAGCTGACAAGTTTTCTACTCATCTAATAGACCTTATAAATAACTAGGGAAACTGGAAGACCATGTGAAATTTACTTTTCAGATAGATGACATAATCTATGAATCTGATCAATCACTACAAGCTCCCAACATCCAGTCAATTCTATAACTTAAAGCATAATTATGAACAGATATAGTGACCTTGTGGTATTGTCGTTCTGACCCCAGTTGGTCTTGTTATCCGTATCATTTCTCAGTTGTCTTGCAGCTTGTCTTATTTCCAGAGAGCCACCTTGCTGTCGGGTAGCTGTAGATGAAATAATAGAGTTGGAGTTGTGCCAATCATTTGGGGCAAATGTTGTGCCTGTCTTCGTTAGGTAAGTTCCGGTAGGTCCATTTCCAGTCTGAAAGAATATTGATTTCAATTCATAATCATACGAAAGGCAACTGTCGAAGATTTAATCTCATAGAGGAATAAAACTAGATTATGGAGTCAAAAAGGAGAGTATGTTTTGTTCTATGATATCAAACTTTTACAGATCATAACTTGATAAACAGCTGCTCAATTAAAAGAGTACAAGTGCATAGTATTATATATACTATGCAATTAACCTTACAAACATTCAGAGGATTACCTTATAGTCCCCACTAGTAGATGTCATGGAAACGCATGTCGCGTTTTTGTTAGCGTATGTTGTCGCTGACATACTAGGACTCTGTACAGAAAGTATATTTTACATTATTAGGACGACAGTAATTTAAATTATAAAATGTTTAATAACAAGAAACACTCAGCACCAGTTGCCTAGGCATGCCTGCTGCCTTGGATCAAATTTTGAATGTTGAAAATAAATATGGGCATATTTTTATGTTAACCTCTGGGATTTGTTTGACATTGTGGGCAAAATATTGGTTTGCAACAAACTGAGACTAAATTACGCTGAGTAATCGCCTTTAGGTTAAACGAGATCCAAAGGGTCTGGGTTCCCCCTTAGCGTGTGTGATTCTATTGCACTAAGAAATTTCACTTTCTAGGGTCTTATCTAGTTTTATCCTTTGGAGGCACCTTCAGATTTTATCACAAACCCTGATATACTTTCCTCCAATCAGGCTCTTGGGGAGAAAATCATTCAAAAAGAGTGCTGCAAACCATTGTTTAAAAAACATAACATCTTAATCTTCAGAAACTACACTTAGCACACGAATACGAAAACCTTCCAAATTTTAAAACTTCGGCAACCTCTGTCACTCCACGAGCAGTATAGTATATCTAGTAGATAGGAAACTGTTTTCACAAAATTTCCACTATCCTCATTCCTCAGACTTTATACCGAGATCAACCAGGCTATTTTTTCCATCGACTTCTTTTTTCTTTAAAAAAGCATAAGATGGTTAGAAGTGGTAGGAATTGAGGATGGGTAGGGTAGGTAGGTAGGTTTTTCGTGGTGTCACAAAGCAAAACATGCATTACCCTCCGCATACATGTGCTCCTTCATAAATGTACACATAGCGTAAAAAGTGGATTTTGGTAATGCTGCGCCTTGCCCATACGTTCAAGCCAGGTTCAAGGGATGTAACTTCAGTCGATCATAATTGCAATGAATTCAGTGTTTCATTAATATCATAGCTACAGTATGCGAAACAATTTCGAAAACAGTTGCCAGCTGCAATTACAAAGACGAAATTTAAAAAGCAAACTGATCGCAATCAAATCCAACATTTTAACCATTTTCTTGACCAAGTAGTAAGTACAGAACATAAAACTAGATTTTGAGAATAACAAAACATATGTCCGAAGAACGTAGCCATCATCGAAAACCAATAAAATCACTTTACAATTGTAGAATTGTGCACTTTAAATGACGCAAATTGCTACTCAGCGGTGCGCATGGCTAGGCTGGCGATCAAATTTTCAACGAAAGCAAACAGAACAGACCGCAACTAAATTGTCCGATTATATGCGCGTGAATTTCCTTTAATAACTGCATGCGTCGCATTACGTGCCATTATTCCATATATGGTCATGCGAATTGAAATCAGGACGGGTATCAGATTTAGTTAGAAATGTGAATGTGAATTTGTTATTGGTGAGTCCCCAAATAATATACCATATTTACCGACCGATCCATGTCAAGGGAAAGATCAGCGGTTGAAAATAACACAGCTAACCAGTGAACGTAGTCATACTGCAAATTAATCGCGATGCATATATTATATTCGAACGAATTTTGCTAAGTATTATGATATAGAATTGTAATTATAGGACTTATAAAGACAGTTGATGGAAATTTAGCGTCCGCCTATGGCCTAACGGGCGCAATTCTTGTTTATTTGAAATTGAATCAATTGTTAAGTATGAGAATCAAGCACTACATTTCTGCTTTCAGCCATACAAAATTACACTGACAACTGATGGAAACAATGGCATTGCAATATAAATTGAATACTGTGTGGCCAGATAACAACTAACTAAACATATTATATGTAGATGTACTGATTATTATTATTATTAAATCTAAAATAGCTAATAATTTAATAAATTATTAACAGGCCCCTTAACGTGGGCAATAATATACGCTTTATAAATTATATAAACAAATTGCAGTCTATTTTTCCAATGTTGTTAAGTGTCTCTTTAGATCTGTTTTGGTGTTTTGTGGGAGTTCCCACATTTGTTGGTTGAGAATGCTCAACATAACATACATGATGCTTGACTGCTTTATTGACCCGGACAGGCACCGGGGGCAGACATCCCAACACCAGTGCGTTGGGACATAGTGTTGGTCTGCTTCAGGACGTGTTAGATCCTAGAGAAGCCGCCATCCCCTCTACTGCTTTAGCTCAGCGGCAGCATGAGCCCTGGTTTCCTGCCACATCGGTACCTCTGAAAGTACAGAAAAGTGGTGGATTTCGGGGTCCAGGATCCTCCCTCTTTAATCTTTACGGTGGTGTTATTTCTCTGAGATGTTTGCAGAGTCTTTATTTTATGATCTTTCTAGTTTAGTTGGATAAATCCTGGAGAGCATCATTTTGACCCCAAAGAAATTCGACTCTTCTAATGAATGCTTTTTGTGTGCTGCTTTTTGTTAACACTTCATCTAGATAGGAATGTGAGTCAGCCCCACCCAGCTCTTCTTTTAGCTGCAGGTAACTGGTGTCTTGCACCTCCAGACACAATAGGAGCTGGTGTACAGGAGAATCATCGAAGCTGTTGCAGAAACGACAGGCCTCACCACTGTCACCACCCATGATCTTTTGGATATTCGCAAAGAGTGGTGAGCTGCCGTGAATGTAGTCCATTATTCGGCTGTCCAGATTTTTACTCGTGTTGTGCCCGAATAAGAAGTTGTTTTTGTCTAGGAGCAGCCCACTGTTTTTGATCTTTGTGATCACACCAAGTATCTTGGTCTCCTTGTTGTTACTGACAGTTCTGCATTGCAGATTTGTTTCGATGCTGTCAATCCAGATCTTATTTTTGTAGCTCATTATGTCTGCCTGAGTGTAATAGGCCAGATCCTTGAAATGTTGCTGCGTTAGGTCTATCATTCTGGTTCCGTGTGACTTATTTTCTTTCCAAAGGAAGTACTTTTTCAGTGACATTGTTAAGACATGAAAGCTTGGTATTCTGCTTTCGTCAACTTGGTAGAGTGTAGCTGAGAGGTTGTCACCTTGTGTGAGTACTTTGCACATGAATTTAACCGAAAGAGCTTCGAGTTGTACTGAAGGGGTTAGGGGGTATCCAAAGAAGATTTTGATCTTTTGGCTAGCCCCCTCCTCTACTCAACATTTAACACTTAATCACGTTTCCGATCATTCGGCTGAGTTGGTCGAAGGTCAACCAGGCTAATGGAACACTATCATGCACATATCACTCAAAAACCAAAATTACGGATTAGTCGCGCAAAAGTAAGTCTTATAAATCTTTACTCTTACTCAATATATGAATGCAAACGATGTTGTTTTAACCTAATATAACCTAATATAACCAGAGCCCTCGCACGACCACCATACAGCTAACAGCGTTTTTCATGGATGATCATTAATCTTACTTGGCCGGCGACGCTCAGCCTGTCATTCCGCCAAATTTTTATGAACATTACAGCTTGTCATACCTTTTATGACCCTGTATCGTAAAAACGCTAAAGGGGGTGAAACGACAATGGGGGTCACGACGTGATACAAATTACAGCTTAGAGTCCCCAGGTAAGATTAATTACTGTACATTTGACTGTCGCGTGAAATTTTTAGCATGTTCTCTAGCGCATGGCCCTAAATTACTTTTCGAAACCTTGGAGGACTTCGCCGCTTCGACGCGCCGCGCAAACTAGCATTCTTGCTTCGCATTGACCATTTCACGGCCCCAACGTTAATGTGGCTGTTGCAGTGTTGCGATTGTGTTGGTTCAGCCGAATTAATTATAATGTAATCAAGTTTATTTTTTCTTTTAGTTAGTTGTCATCCGGCCAAACATTAAGCAACTTATATTGCAGTACCAGGTACCTTTTATCAATTAGTTTATCAAAATATGTCATTGTAATTTTGCATGGCTGAAATGTAACGCTTGATTTATATATATATATAATAATTAATTGAATTTGCAAATAAAAAAAATTGTTAATGGTCTGGCCCGGCGCGCGCTACTTCGTAGCTCGTGCCATCGAGCCATTTAGAGAAAAAATCGGCGCGCGCTACTTCGAAGAAATTTAGACGAGTAACATCCGTCAAGCTTCGCATCGATGCTTTGCATCGACGATCGTTGCTCTGCTTTGCAAGCGGGCGGGCGCGCGCCACTGCAAGGGCAAGGGCTCTGGCGATTCACGATAGAGCAATTCGAAACCCTAACCATCGAATCTAATTCTATTCCTAACCCTAACCTAGTCCCTGACAAAAGCATATGCTGAAATCTTGTAGCGCGATGCGTTACTGTGCCGCGCCGCGCACTCAATTATGAGGCTTCTCACAGCGACATCTAGATCGGCAAAATGCGCTACTGTGTACTGTGTCACACCGAGCTGCGGTGAATTGACATCGTCAATTAAGCTGAAATCCTACAATCCTAACGAGAAATTAAACTGAAACCAACTGTAGTTGGTAGTATAAATGATAAACTTCGTTCACATAATACATGTGTTTACGCGCGCTACTGTGTACTGCAAGCGAGAGGGCTTTGGTTAGAGCAATTACTCGCCTCCCGGCGTGCGGCGGTAAATTTTGTGAAACAGCAGCGCGAAAGCAGTACATGGTTAGGTAAACCATGGACTGACCCGGCATTGCTCTAACCAGAGCCCTATCGCTTGCAGTAGCGTGCGACCGCCGAATTAGGCGGTATATTACTTGTTGCTTGTGATACAAGCGCGTCACGCAGTACGCGTAGACTCATGTCATATGTGTCATGTGCATGGCTAGGTAAAAACCCGGCACGTCACGCGCTACTTTGCAGAAATTAATTGCATTTTCTTCAGCTTCATTTTTCGAGAAGTTAGCAGCATGCGTTTATACTTAGCTTTGATCAAATGTTGAATGTCAAAAAAATGAGTACCTATATACCAGTATAAACTTGCAGGTATAACAGTATAATTTGGCTTTTACTAATTCGCTCGCCCAAAAATTTTACGTGACTTTGGTTTTTATGGTTTTGCAGCCGTACAAAACGGTTTTACATAAACCCTAATCCCAACCCTAACCCTAACCATAACCCCGAAGCTAACCATAACCCTTACCACAATCCTAACCTTAACCCGAGCCCTAAACAATCGAATTCGTATTTTACTAGCCTGTCACGTGACCAAAACGGTTTTTTTGCCCATAACTCTCCTGGGAAGCATTTTAACCCTACGTCATGGTGGGTGATTCGGAATCAGCGTCCAAAAATACACCGATTTGGATCACTTTCATGCCCAAAGGGCCTTTTCACAAGAATTTTCCTAAAATTTGTTTTCACGTGGTTTACTAGATAATAATAACGATCGCAGCGCGCAGAAATTGCTGCTTTGCTTCGCAGAGGAACGATCTCGATGGGTTGACATTGCATCGTCAAGCAATCAATTATGCACGAATGTTTAACTTTAATGTCTATATTGTTGAAGATATGGCGGAATAACTTTGCGGTTACTTTATTAGGAAAATGTAAAATTTTATTTTATTTTATTATATATTATGTATTAGGTGAAAAGTAATCATACATTTTCAAAATCAAAATTATTGTTAACCAATTTGCAAGAAATATTAAATATAAAGAAATGCAATTGCAAAGCTACTGCAGATAAAATGTTGATGGCTATAGGCAAAGCTACATCGAGCGCAGCAGTATTGAGTATTTAGTCAAGCTCCCAGAATGGCCAATGCCTTTTCACATGACACCTGCAAAGTAAATACAATGATCTTTCTCAGACAATCGATTTGATATTTTTAATCATGCCATGGATACATTCATGAAATTTTAGTGTCGTATTTTACTTTAATTCCAATTCCAACGCAAACAAGTACAACTTTTTAAATACGCGTACTACAACGTACAAGTCTGAGAGTCTAATAACAAAACAGATTATTAAAATTACCTCACAGGATCCTTCCATATCAGCTAAATAATGCTAGTGATAAACGTTTTAATCCATGTTAATATAACGCTTTTCAATTTAAACATTAAATAATTATAATAATACCGCACTGGATTATCCAATATAGTATATAATAACTTCGTAAAGGTAAACAAAATTAAATCTTAGCAGATGTTAAGATTTAAATCTATTTGCTATTGCACACCTCACCAACCAAACCTCACAGAATACTGCTTAACAAGTAATAAAATCGTCAACAAATTTAGCTAAGCGGACTATGGACAATGAGCGCAAAAAAGAGAGCAGGTTCGACCAAAAAAGGACTACATAATTGGCACATTGCCCAGTATCACTGTAAAAAGCTATCAAAGACACAATTCAATTCGCTATGCTTAAAAACCAATTAAGAATTAAAACTAGCAGGAACCCCAATCTACAGAAAACTAGCTAGCATACACAATACACGATAATCGAATAAATATTTACTGGGATCACTAGACTCTATTATCATATTATCACTACTATCCTATCTGAGAAGTTGAAAATAATAACAATAAGGTAAATTTTCGTTGCTATTAGCCTGATAGGTACACTTAAGCTTGAAAATCGGCCCAAATGAGAAAAAGCATGGGTCATACATCCGTATACCTGATGGCACTGCCTCGACAGTGCCATGAGACTGAGAGTGCTACGAGAGTGCCACGACAGTTCCACGAGAGTGCCGCGACAGTGCCGTCGGGATCCGGATGTATGACCAAAGCATGTTGAGGACTCCCGTTGATAAATATTCAATGCTGTAGAAAAGTCCAACCAGCTAATAAACAAATTCTTATATAAAAGTTACTGCCAGCATCTTTTACTCTCGATAAAAGCTGTCATCTGCCGGTTATGTTTGTGATCATAGAATAGATCCAAAAACGTTCATCATATATGCCTTATCAGTGGCTTGATAACTGAATTGTATTTATTCCATCTTCACTGGTTCTTTCTCTTCTGTCTGTAAAGGTTTTATTATCAAAATAATCAAATCAATCCTCAGTAAATATTTTTGAAAGGGAAACTGTTGATCAATTATAATGATGATCAGCCAAATCTAAGTAAGCAAAATTATGTAACCACTCTATAACATCAGTCAGGTATTTAGTAGCACAATCTATTCACAGAACTCCATAATAGCCCCACTGATGTTGTACAATGGTATCAGTTTCGAGGGGTTCTATCGAGTTATAGTCTCATCAGATTCGGTCAATCAAATCTGAAAAACTTAGCGATAAATGCATTGGCCCAATTTGAAGATTTTAGAATGAAACCACACCGTTTCTCCGAGCACTTACCTTGAAACGTTTCTCCTGCGGCTGCAACGAGAAGGGTTGTCCGATGTTGAAGGAGAGCGGGGATTTGTCCTGGACATGGTGAGTTTTCATGTGCTCCTTCAGAGGCATGGCCTGAGTGTAGCTCTTACCACAGATCTGACAGACGAAGGGACGCTCGCCAGTGTGGAGGCGGCGATGCACCACCAGCGAGGACGGCTGGGTGAAACACTTATTGCACTCCTCGCATTTGTAGGGCTTCTCTCCTGTTGAAATATGCGCCATCATTTCAAGAGTATTAGTTGATATATTGGCAGTTATTGCAGCTCAAACGATTGCATATTTTTCTATTAATTAGTCTATCAGTCGATTAATTAGTCCATAAAAGAGATCCCAATCTGTTTAATGCTAAACGGACAAATCAAAGCATCCCAAAATGGTTAGGTGAAAGAAAGATATCTTACCAGTGTGGATGCGGATGTGATGCTGGAGAGATGCTGGCTGGGTAAATCTCTTGTTACAGTACTTGCAAACGTAGGGTCGCTCCCCAGTATGGGATCTCATGTGGCATCGTAGACTCGCACTTTGGGTAAATCTCTTTCCACACTACGGATATCAAAGTTACTATTTTGTCAGTAAAACCGAATGAAAAATCTGTCCATTTGGTTAACAGGTGTTTGCCTTTTACAACCGATGTTGCAAGCAGGATTTGGTATGGAGATAGTCGAAAAGAGAGGCAGGAACGTGATATATAACAATGTAAGATATCACAGATATGAATTGAACTATACCTCAGTGCATCGGTAAGGTTTTTCTCCGGTATGTAGGCGTTCGTGGCACTTCAGATTAGAGATCTGAGTAAAAGCTTTGTCGCAGTAGTGACAATGGTAGGGCTTTTCTCCCGTGTGTATTCTCTCGTGAACAAGAAGAGCACTTTGTTGTGAGAAAATTTTCCCACAAAACCGACACAAGGACCTGGATGAATTTTCAATTTAGAACATGGACTGAGAAGTAACTATAGTCGATAACTTCTTGTGTTATGGTAAATAGCTCTGAAAGCAGATAGATCAAACCATCTTGCAAATCTAATCAGGTCATCTCAAACATGAAATAGATAAGTTTAGAGTAATATCTTACCCTGGTTTGGGAGGACGCGTACTTTTGGTTCCTTTAGCAGTAGGCGTAGTAGTGGTTGTACGCGCAGGTGGAGGAGGGTTGTTCAAATTATGAACCATGGCAAGGAGGGGGTGGTTAGCAAAGTTTTGACTCAGCAGTGACATGTCGAAGGAGAGACCTCTCACAGCTGCAGCAGGAGTTGGTAGAAATGATCGGTTCTGAGAGTTCGTGAGACCTTTTAGTAACAGACTGTTGCTTTCTCCTCCTATTAATCTTCTTTTCATCATCTCCTCTCCGATCAGTCTCTGGAGGAGATTTTAAAATGTCAATCGACAATCGATAGTTTATAATTATTGATCCTAGCCTGCTAGGAAAATGAAAGATTTTATTCAACAAATTAGTACGTGAAATCTTAAGGAAGGATTTGTATTTTCATATTGTAATTCAGATAGCTACAGAAATATTACCTGAATATGAAGAGCTATATCCGCAGGATTGTTCTCATGAGTGACACCAGGTTGCTTCAGTGGTGTTGGTGAGGGACCAGGTGACATGAACACAGATGATAGTTGTGATTGCAGTGCATCACCAGACGCTAACAGACCATCACCAGACGCTAACAGACCATCACCAGACGCTAACAGACCATCACCAGGCGCTAAGAGACCATTATCAGGTGCTAACATACCGTTATCAGGTGCTAACATACCGTTATCTGGTGTTCTCACCTCGCTTGAAGGAACCTGAAAACTTCTGTCTGGTGACGCCAGCATTTTGTTATTAGTTGAGCTTATCACCAACTTTTCATCGGAAGTTGTCGATCCAATGCCTTCAGTGGAAGTCACGTCACACTCCGTTGAAATGTTAGGGTTTGATGACAGAGTGGGTGAGTCTCGTGGTGGAGATATAACAGCATCAGGCCTCTCAGTGATGGGTTCTGATTTGATCTCCATATGTATAGGGTCTGAGGTGCTAACGGTAGAAGAGAATGGAGAAGAAGTGCTTACGACAGGAGAGAAGGAAGAAGAAGTACTGACTGTAGGAGAGTGGAAAGTGGAGGTGGGCTGCAGTGTTTCGTGTCCTGAATAGATGTCAGTTTATGGAAAATAGTTCTTTGGTGCGATGAATGATGATTGATGAGTCAACTTTAAAAAGTTAAAACGGTATAAAGAAGATCGCAATTCCCTTAAACGAATTCGAGCATTATTTAGAGATCCTTACCTTGCGCAGCGATCAGGTGACTGTCGATGTGTTTCTTGATGCCGACACACAACTGGACTAGCTCCTCCAGCTTATTCCCCGGAAAGACCAAAGAAGTGGGTAGTCCAGGCATCTCCTCCTTCAAACAACCGGAGCTCTTGGTGAATCCGTCCATCTCGAGCTGGCTGCAGATCAGGGAGTAGAGCAGTGCCTGGTCGTCCTTCGTCGGTAGCCAAGTCGTCATACTCATCATCATTAAACTGAAAATTGGCGATAAGGAGGACTGACTGAGATTGCTATCTTGCAAATGAACAGCAGTTCTAAAAATTCTAAAAATGAATAGTTCAACTTCAACAATGTGGAGTACTGCGCAATCTCCGCAAAGTTCGCGTGAAAATCAAATTGGTCCCAACGAAATTTAAGTAACATCAGGTTGTTGGTGCACGAGCTGGATCCTAGAGAACAAGCGAGAGAGTTATATAAATCTAATATGATTACTTCAATTAGGTGTATGGAGCAAAAAAGATATATTCTGGGGCCGGCTGAAATCACAAAATTTGACACGGAGTGGAAGAAAATCGAATTTTGATTGGACATCGAGCTACTACAATGGACCGTGTCTCAGATTTTTACAAACAATTGGCAAATAAATTGCGATCAATGGTTTTTACTTCTGATCGATGCTGCGTCGCAGCGTTTCAAAACGATATTGTCCGAAAAATAAAATAGTACACTCGATACAATAACTCAAATATCGAGATTTGCAAAAATTTGTCTGATATTTGAGAAATAAAGGCATGTAATATCACGTGGGATATTGGCTTCGCTAAAAACAGCTATCTGACCCTGATTGCTATTGTCGTTCCCGAACAATGAATCATTTAAAGTCTGCAAAGGGAGAGTTTCAGCTACTAGAAGTACTAAATGAAATCAAGTAAAATGTAGATGCGGGATAGTTTGACACGTGCCGTGTGCACGCGAGAAGGTGTTCCAGAATTACCTCCCCGACTCTAGTAGCACCAGGACCTGCATTACATGAAAATAAATTTTAGTAGGTGCCATGTATAATCGTAGCCTCACGGAAAAAGAACAATTCTAGTTTATCGGGCGGCTAATCCGGAGTTCGATTAACGACACGCGCTGGAAATAGTTGACTAATGTGCGGACAATACTGGCGGCTCGGTAATTTTGCACTACGTTATAGTACGGTCCTACAACATCATCATCCGCCCCCGCTCTCCTCTTCCTACTCACATAGAATTGATGACAGCTGTAAATTGGTCTCTCTCAACATTAGCCTATAGATTAAACGAAATTTTCTTGTTCAGAAAGTGGGCAGAATGGTAGAATACTGGTCGGTGGTGGTGCCTAACGAACAATTTCTGGGAGTCCCGTGTGGGGCCGGGGTGAGATCTGGAAAGGAGAACCTCAGATACTTAAAATCAATTAATGGCACTTACTACTTAAGTACTCAACTTACCAGAGTGGAGAGTTTTTCGGATCGTCTATCAGCCAAAGGACGAGATTAATTAGCTTGGTTCTGAAAACGGAAGGAAGGGTTAGATCCGGTGCTGAATATTGTCGAGAGGTGCATTATTCGATTCACACAGATCACCAGATTCTAATTTCGGGCCGCAATAGTTTAATGTGAAAGCTGAATTCTAAAATCCTTAATTATTCAATCTTTGATGTTTGGTTTATAATCCCCTTTACTTTCTTCTGATATTGTAATAGTTTACGTTCAGTGAAATATTACTTTTGTCAATGTTAATAAAATGAAACAAATAAGATATCAACTACATTGCTACGTAAACGTATTGTTCTCAAAATGTCTATCTGTCATGAATGATGTATAGGTTAAATCAATTTAGATAAGGCCCGGCCTTTACCTCCAAATGTAGACTGTTTAAATCACTTTCATAGCACCAAGAAAAAAACCAATCCGGGAAATCTACTAAATGTCATAATCATAAAACTAAATATAATGTTAGACACACTCAATCAAAATTTATTTATTATATGACACTGTGCCAACGACACTGAATCTGTTGACATTGTATTGACAAATATATTGTCACAAATAAATAGACAACTTCTGTCCTGAGAAGAAAATCCCAATTTCAGTTTCGACCATTAGTCATTGATCTACTGGAGAGACTGGAAAAGGGGGTAGGGGTCAGGCTCCTCTGGATGTTGGATTTGGCCCTGCCCAGGGCTGGAGAACTAGGACAACTCTTGATCTGCGAACCGGGAGAATCCACAAGATACGCCTGCAGTCTCATCTGAAATTGTTGTGTATTAGATGTGTGGTTGGTTAGCTTTAGGGTGAGAGGCTAAGACAGATAAACTCGTGCTAGATGGCTCTTGCAGATCTATAATTTGAAATCAGAGATCATATTATCTTATTCTATAAAAAGGAATCCACAAAAAGATTAAAAAGGTTCGGAACATGCGTATATTTATGGTTTTTTTTTTAATCAGTTAGTACTTAGCCAGCAGTCAGAATGCAGAAGGCCAAGGTGTTTTCCCTAAATTTTTAGTTTAACTGTTGAGTTAGTCACGTACGGGTAATCGATTACCGTGCTGCAAGGCAAATGATCACCTTATGTTAAAATATATGTCCCGAAATTATCAGCCAGTTTATAATACAAAAATAGGAAAATTCGTTCAATGACTGTCTCTTAAAGAAAATCTATAGGCCAAAATTCCAAGAAACATTGATTTTTTTTATGCATTACAGCTGGCTAAATTGTAGCATCATGCATTTCAAACCATCATCACACTAAAGAACAACAACATCAATTAAGAGGCTTGTTGGAGCATATGCTGGCACAACAAACAATTTACTTCGTTATCGTTAATTTCTTAAATTGACATTTTGACGAGGGGACCGGACATTTCACCCCTCAAATGTCGGAAACGATAAAAACCATTTATATATTAACACGTTCTTCGAGTTTTCATGTTTCATGCAATACATACAAATATTTCCTTTAAGCTGCGAAGTGTATGAGGGCACGTTGAATTAGACGTAACTTGAGTCACCTGACCCGCGTGGACTCGTTGTCCAGACTGTCATTTTATTTAGCCAATAACGACAGCAATGACTACTATTGCTGCTGAGTGCTGTTAAACCACCGTTGAAGGTATGTTCGTTAGCCTGCGCAGATCATAAAATCGACATCATGCAAAAGCTAATTCTTAATTTAATTGCGGAATTAAATCTTATGATGTTGAAGAGTAAAGATGCTGAATTTGACGAAAGCTTAAATGAGAGTCTACGTGATGCGGGCTTCACAAGTAACGGCAAGGTATTATAGCACACACATAAATAGCGTTTAGTGTTTACCGCGTTCCTTCCTGTTGCCACAGCGTGACAGCGTCTTGCCATCCAACTTAAAAAAGCAGGAGTAAGCCATTTACTAAAGATGTTCATAGTGGTAGATGGGGGTGAAAATATTTTTCTATCGTGATTTTATCCGAAATGAATTCGGATGATTGACTTATTGATCGTCTACTTACTTGATCGAATTTTTTATTGATCACCTTATTGATTGATTAATTGATCGATTTTAATGAGGCCTTTTCCATCTCAACAGCCAGATTCAAACCAAAATCATGCAACATCAGCACATTTATTCCAAACATTCCTTCATTCTCACGTTTGTTTAAAATAAGTATTTTCATGAAAATATTTAATTAAGTTACAACACGAAGAGCACTGAAACCTACTATCTACTTCATGGTCATGATTCGTATACCTACAGAGAAAGCATATAAAATTAAAGGGTTTAAAAGTCAGCCTGATGTTTTAAAATAAACTGAAATACCCACTAACAACTCTGTGAAAGAGTTCTGATAAAGATAATAAATAAAGAGCTGGTATTAAAGCCCCTCTCATTCTATATTTGTTCTACGTTGATATTTTGATTAGATTGTTCATGTACCGATGGGGGGCGGGGGTATATGGTCTCCATTTCTTCAATGTACTTCATCACTGCCTGAAGGGTATAAAATAAAGTCAAAGATTAAGAGTTTAAATGAGAGATAGAAAAGCTGCACTTGGCCGTAAATATAAAGGCGGGTTAACTAGATTAACATTTCCTACTTAGTCCTGGGGGTTGCTCATGAAATATTTTAAAGACTCACCCTTCGTTCAAAAGCCTTCGCCATGTCGTAAGCTGTCTTGCCAAACTGAAATAATCGAAAATGAGTTCAGTAAATAATGACGATTTATTTTCAAGTTAAACCCAACCAAAAACCAGGCACCGAGAAAGGTGCCTGATAACTGATAAAAGACGAATGGTAATGATAGAAATAACTCTGGATAGTGGATATTGATTATTGATAAAGAATTGTGAAGGTCGTTATATACTGAAATTATACCTATATGTTAGAATATGTTATATGTTAGATTAATATGTAACTAATATGTATGTGTCCTTCTATACTTCAAACCGCCCTTTACTAACAACATATGCAGTTCTATAGACCAATGAATGGTCAATGACAAAGTCTATTATCTACTTAACCATATACAACTGGTAAGAATTGTTATGCAGAGTGCTCTAACTTTGCCAATCAGAGAGCTTTACTGTATGAATGAAACTGAAGAATAACAGCGAACTAGTGGTTTCACATGATGGAGCTAGGCACTGATCATCATCTTCACATGAAGCTTTTTTTCACCGCATACCGCAATTCAATTCTCGAGTTTCAATTATATATTAGTAAATACGCATTGAAATAATATAATTTAATGACTGATAATATGAGAGCCGCGCACTGACACAACTGTTAGGCTGGCTCTTAACGATTAAAAAGTAGCAGCAAAATGATGTTCGCGCGTTCCATATATTTCAGAGACTACAGAACTACTTGCGTATTTGATAAGAATTTGGGGGCATCGGCTAAATACAGAAGACAAAATTCAATTAAATGCTATCCGGAACAACCCTTTCCAGTCTTAATTCCGTGAACTTGACCCGAAAAAGGACGGGCAGTTAGTCCCAAGACAAAGGGATTGTAAGAAATATGGGAAGTGCCCTCTGAATACTAATCAAGTGATTGAAAGTTTTAGGCGGGTAACGTTACAAGATACAACAAACAGACCTCATTTTCTGTCCACAGATCTGCTCCATTTTCTACCAGCAGTTCCACCATCGCCTTGTTACCGTTCAGACAGGCTGCCTGAGAATGTCAGAGTTGTATTTCACATTTACGACCTCGCATATTTCAGTGCATAAATGAAGGTAACCATGGGGAGGTGATGTGAATTTCCCTCAAAAAAATCGAGCTAGAAAACAGTGGGTACGATTTACGTCATTTAATTGCACGCATGTCTATTTAAATGCACGCATACCGAATGGAAGATCGGTCTTTAAGAAAGCAGAAATCAAACATTGGTTCAAATCAAAGTCATAATTTCCTACCATCAGAACAGGTTTGCCAGAGAGGTCTTTGAAGTTGACGTCAGCCCCTTTATCGATGAGCATCTGAAATTAGAGCGGGCGTACACTTTGTGTAAAATTACATAATTGAGAATACTGGGCAATATATATCGAGAGAAGGTCAACTGTATGTACTCTGTAACCATAACGAGAAGACACTGGTCTCCGTAATTTAATCAGACTGTGGCACAGGATGGTGCCATAATCGTTGGACGTTAGCAATTGTGCATATTATAATATGATAAAATATTGCACCTAAGGTTTGGGACGTATGACTGAAACCGGTAAAATCACATCTTTTGGATTCAGGGGATTTCTGATGATTTTTATTTCTTTTTATGGCTTTGCCTCATAAATAAAACGTTTAAAGTCGGTACGTGTGTTTAGATATATTCACATCGCCAACCGTATGAAGAGATTATCATTATATATATATAAACCCCTCCGGGTTAGAATAAGATTCTGATAATCCCGGCTCCCGCTAGATAGATTATGATAATCCCGGCTCCCGCTGTTAGTTTTTTCCCGCTGAATAGATAACCCCGGCACAGCTTCTATAATCCCGCCCCGCTAATTTGGCTCAACAAGATTTGTTTTGTTTTGATATTCCATGAGAATTTCAACCGCGCACTGTCACGTGTTTTGATGACGTGTATCACGTGACTAACTACTACGGGGCGCATTGGTAAAAAATGTCACGTGACCTATGGCTTAACGTAAGAACTGTAAATACACTTGATCTACGTATCGGTCTTACTGCAGGCGCTGGCAAAACTCCAGCACACTGCTTATGGCTTACATTACTTAAACTCTTACATTACTTGGACCAGTTCCAGAAATTGTCTCGACAGTTACATTTGTCCAGTTAATTTTGTCGTAGCAATTGCCCTGTTTGATATAAGCCATGAATTATAGTCGTCTACTTTGATGAACTTCATGTCCATGACACGATATCATTATTAGCTCCACCTTTTATCGCTTGCCAGGCTTAACTCGACGCCCCTTATCGATATTCATTCAACGTTCTGACTGAGGAATAATGTTTAGATATAACGCCAATTTCAAATGTCATAGTACCTTAGTTGTATTTATTTGGTAGTATAATATACTCCCCAATTCCATTTCATATTTCCATACTGATCTCATATAGCTAGAATTATGAAATTTGTTGATCCTAGCACTAACCCGGAGGGGTTTATAACACATAACACCGGCACGCTTAAGTTATATTAAAATAACCCCTCGTGCTAAAGCATGTCGGGGTTATTTTCATAATAATCCCTCGTGCTTCGCACTCGAAATTATTATAAATTTTTCCCGCGCGTCGCGGGAAAAATTGAAATATAATCCCTGCGCATGCCGGGGTTATGTGTGTTATAACTTTATAACGCTTCATTACGGCGCAGCTGTCCTTAACTCTTGAAGCTGCGACTTAATTGAATTGGTGGAAGTGAGCTAGAACTGAGTACATATTTTAAACATATTTTCCAACCACGTTTCTTTATTATAAATAACTTTTGAAACAAGCACGTTGTTCGACACTTTTTAAAATACTGCATTAAAAGGATTTATCATGTATGAACGACGACAGCGTGTTAAAACAATTTCATAACACGATCGCTTTATATAGTGATATCTATATTATAATACTAACAAAAATATGACTCCTGAGACAATTTGAACTTTCTGAAAGTATGCTAACTCTTAATTTAACAAGCATATTAATTTAAGATACTGACTTCGACATTAAATATTCGCTTGACACACGACAGGGTATTATCTGACAATCAGTAAATATTCTAATCTATTGATAGAAGAAAACGATATAGAGTTTCGCTAATAAACGCGCCACGAAACCTAGGCTGAAAGACGACGCCAATTATTAATGATGATAATGTCGAACGTAAATCTGCAACAATGTTAGCAAGTTGCAACTGCAATTCTTGTTTAAACCTCTGCTTAGTGCTTAGTAGTAAGTTAATTTAAAATTATATATTTATATACTATGATTCATAAGCGGTCACAAATGTGTAAATAATCTTGATCTTAAAAGTTTGTTTCCAATTTAGGAGGTGTGGCCTCAGGGCCTCAGGCAGGATGCTTGGACGAATTTTCCAACTTGATATTAAAGGGTTTTTCTATGCTAACTAAGGGGAAGAGATTTGAAATTTCGAAGAATTTTCTAATGATAATGGATTATGTGACATGATTATGATTCGAATTTTATAACATTATTTGAATCATTACGAGATTGATCTTACAGAGAGGATCCGAATGACGAGTTACAGTTACCTTAGCGATGTTGACGCTCCCATTTACGGTAACAAGTCTCATAAGGGGTGACCAGCCTGATCTAGAATCAGGATCATCCACCTGAAAAAATATTTTAATAAACAGTTGTAATAACAGCTAGGTTTTCGCTCGAGTTTTGGGATGATCTCAAAGAGGTTAGGGCTTTACTGTCCCATCAAAATAAGGAATCAGATCGAAACATCTATGATCTAAATCTTTGGTTCAATATTCATTATAAATGGGTTTAAATGGAAACATAATTTGTTAAACAAGTTGTTTGTAAGCCGTGGTAGGAATCCTCGTCGAGCCCCGAATTGCATTACAAGGGTTATTGATACAATGTGTCTTATGTCTCCCTGGTAACCGACCCTTTGTTTGAAGGATGAGGATAATAACTACTATGCAGTGTATTTCATTGTAGATACCAGATTATCATACTGTAGCAATATCACATGTTTACATCTGGGATTATGAGTGAGCCGCATTCCAACCATACTGTAGCAATGTTACATGTTTACATCTGGGATTATGAGTGAGCCGCATTCCAACCATACTGTAGCAATGTTACATGTTTACATCTGGGATTATGAGTGAGCCGCATTCCAACCATACTGTAGCAATGTTACATGTTTACATCTGGGATTATAAGTGAGCCGCATTCCAACCATACTGTAGCAATGTTACATGTTTACATCTGGGATTATAAGTGAGCCGCATTCCAACCATACTGTAGCAATATTACATGTTTACATCTGGGATTATAAGTGAGCCGCATTCCAACCATACTGTAGCAATGTTACATGTTTACATCTGGGATTATAAGTGAGCCGCATTCCAACCATACTGTAGCAATATTACATGTTTACATCTGGGATTATAAGTGAGCCGCATTCCAACCATACTGTAGCAATGTTACATGTTTACATCTGGGATTATAAGTGAGCCGCATTCCAACCATACTGTAGCAATGTTACATGTTTACATCTGGGATTATAAGTGAGCCGCATTCCAACCATACTGTAGCAATGTTACATGTTTACATCTGGGATTATGAGTGAGCCGCATTCCAACCATACTGTAGCAATGTTACATGTTTAGTGTTTACATCTGGGATTATAAGTGAGCCGCATTCCAACCATACTGTAGCAATGTTACATGTTTACATCTGGGATTATAAGTGAGCCGCATTCCAACCATACTGTAGCAATGTTACATGTTTACATCTGGGATTATGAGTGAGCCGCATTCCAACCATACTGTAACAATGTTACATGTTTACATCTGGGATTATAAGTGAGCCGCATTCCAACCATACTGTAACAATGTTACATGTTTACATCTGGGATTATAAGTGAGCCGCATTCCAACCATACTGTAGCAATGTTACATGTTTACATCTGGGATTATGAGTGAGCCGCATTCCAACCATACTGTAGCAATGTTACATGTTTACATCTGGGATTATAAGTGAGCCGCATTCCAACCATACTGTAGCAATGTTACATGTTTACATCTGGGATTATAAGTGAGCCGCATTCCAACCATACTGTAGCAATGTTACATGTTTACATCTGGGATTATGAGTGAGCCGCATTCCAACCATACTGTAGCAATGTTACATGTTTACAATCTGGGATTATAAGTGAGCCGCATTCCCACCATACTGTAGCAATGTTACATGTTTACATCTGGGATTATAAGTGAGCCGCATTCCAACCATACTGTAGCAATGTTACATGTTTACATCTGGGATTATAAGTGAGCCGCATTCCAACCATACTGTAGCAATGTTACATGTTTACATCTGGGATTATAAGTGAGCCGCATTCCAACCACCAGTCTCTGGATCGGATCCCGTCTTCTTCTTTTGACCTCACACTTCACGCCACAAAATTGACTTTTAGTTTTCAGATGCCACACATAACATGATAACAATTTCTGGACGCATGCAAGCCTTCAAGTGTGCGCCATGTTTACTGATTTACATAGCAGTATTCTGTGCTGAATACTTGCGATGTCACGGCAATCTCAGCAGTGTCTTCCAATTTTGTTCACGTGAAGGAGAAACAGTTGATGTAATGTGTTGACTGGAGCAACATGCACGCTTGATTATTTATCTTTAATATGACAGCCAAAGTTACTCTGTTTTAAACAATGCAAATGGACAATGAGTTTAACACTGTAATCCACCCTCTTTTCATTAAAACCACCGCTGATTTTGAGGCTTTGTGGTCTGGAATGTTTAATTATGATTGATTCAAAGAAATTTGGATTGGATCCCAGATAGAATTTGTAACAATAGCTTGTTGGATGAATGGTTATTCAAATTCAGTTTGATCAGGTTGCAAATTGTAGTTACAGCAAATACACGAATTTCCTGTTTATTAACATGAACACTTCATTCGATAAACTAAAATGCTCGCATTAACGCTATAAGTTTTTTAAATTTTTAATCGCTTAAAAATTTAGCCACTGATGTTAAATTCCATTCTTTATCAATTGGCTCCAGTTCATTTCGTTTAAATTGGGTGTCCAATGACCAATTGCAGATTGCAGATTGATATCCCACATTTTTGTGATAACACGTTGATTCACAGATCATGCCAATTGTAAAATAAGACTTCTGATATGAGCGGTATTAACCTCCAATATGAGCGGTATTATATGTTCAGTCTGTAGATTTAACCAGGAGACTTGTACGAATAAACGTAAATCTGTGAATTATTGGTTGTAAATTTCCCCATCAATCTAGCACAATATACCACGTACAATTTTAATATCATATAGGTGAATTTTGCATAAATAATTTGAACACCACATTTCATCACATTAAATAGAACTTTTTTTCTGAAAATATCAATATACAGATGAGGCTTGATCTTGAATCGAATTAAGAAATTATTTGCATTAACATGAAATAAACTATAACTTAAAAGCAGCCCAGTGTTGACTCAGTATCAACTGGATGAACACCTTCAGTTCCTACTACCTAACGTTTGCGAGGTGGGAACACACTGTACAGATTATAGAGGTGTCACTCAACTGCTCGACAATCAACATGTAACCAATTCGGGGCAGCTTTGTATTGAACCTGCGGAACTCGTCCCTTTCTTTTCAGATTCTGAACCAGTCTAAAAACTCGAATTGGCACATATTAAATTTAGGTCGTGCTTGCAAGTCATCAATATCCTAACCGCATTTCAACATGACTCCACTAAATGCTCTAAAATATCGTGGGTCGAAATTCAGTGAGTTGAACTACATGTGTGGGAAATAAAAGATGCTTATGTCAAAATAATTTTTAAGAAATCTGGCGACTTGCATCCCATCATCTTTGGACCATTTTTAAAATCATTAATTTCGATTAAATTAGCAGTTCTACTAATACTCCATTTCTGCAAGCAATATTTACACAGACTTTGGAGTGAAAACTTTGGAGTGAGGTTGGTTCTGGAGAAAGATATTTATTATTCCACAATCTATTACCGAAGGACCTCATGCTTCGTAAAATTAATTACTCTTGTTTCTGCAGAAAGCAGCGCCCGGTAAATAATTCACAATAGCAAGCTGCCGCTTCAGGCCAAGCTGTTCGGGGTAATGAAAGTGAAACGTGGCCTTCAATTTGCAAATGAAGGTAAAATGTACAGTCAGTCTTACGTTGTCCGTTTCATCAAGGATCTTTTCGATAACATTCGTGTGGCCTCCGTCGATCGCCCAATGAAACGGAGAAGCGCCTGAAAGGCAAAATGTGTTTTAATTATAAAGATTAATGCTCCGGCTCACGGATAGACGTAGAAATAAAGTAATCAAAATACCAGCTCCGCAAAACGTTAGCAGATGCTGCTGTTCGGTTATTAGTTTGGTAAATAAGGTCTTATTATTAGAACACTGCAATATGGACTGTGGACATTACATTGAATGAACTTCAGTATGTTCGTAAATCTGAATAGGTCCTTACTGACTGAGAAGCAAAGAACAGATTTGTTTTCAGACGTGACAGCACTTCACAGACGTAATGGACTACTTGCACTTGATTGATTGACTTACAGCCTAGCCTGTCATGTTTGAAAACAAGTATTCCATGCTACCAGTAAGCTCCACCGAGCCAGTATATTGAGTAGAATACAAGTAGCTCCTAAATATTGCTTCTAGATATATTAGCTTCTAAATATTGCTCCTAAATATATTAGCTTCTAAATATTGCTCCTAAATATATTAGCTCCTAAATATATTAGCTCCTAAATATATTAGCTCCTAAATATATTAGCTCCTAGATATTGCTTCTAGATATATTAGCTCCTTAATATTGCTTCTAGATAATCTATAGATATTGCTTCTAGATATATTGCTTAGTGTGTAGTCCCGCACGAGCTCCCACAGTCCGCACCTCAGTCGACCTCGCACGATCGAGTAGACTGCAGTGCGCTCAGCAGGGGGTACTGAAATTACCTGACTTACCTGACTTGTCTTTTACAGTCCATTTAGCGCCGAACTCCACCAACGCGTCAACACAATTCACGTTTCCATGGTAACACGCCAACATCAAGCTGCCGTCAATTGTTTGATGTTAATATAATCTTCATCACAAAACATTGGTAAATGTGATATGATATGAGGAGAATGCCCAACCCACATCGAGTTTTTATCAATCCAATATCGATTGTTTTAATGAATCTGTAATGTAATAATCGGATTGCCACTCGATTTCAGGGCAACATCATCGCGTGAGTGATGCAGCAGTCGCCACTCGCCAGCCAATGGTAAAATCAGAACTTCAACTGGGACTGAGTAAGTTACCCATTAACCACGGTAAACATATTACCAGGGATGCTTAATAAGAGAGTTTCAGTATCCATGACAACGTAAAACTATTATGCAAAAGTAGCTATAAGTGGGGCTTGGTTATTTTGTGTGACAATTCTAAGAAGGTGTGTGTAGGTAACATGCTACCGGTATAGTACCAGCGATAAGTAGGCTGAGTCTGATAATGGGCCATAGAAATGGGAACGAGATCGAGACCATGTAACATGAGATGTATTGAATGCGGTGATAATTACAATTTATTGTTATGAGGTAAAAATGTAGAGAAGAGACCGCTGCAATTAATTGATTAATTATCCCTCCTCCATTGTAGTAACCAAAATCTCAACTCTGAGCCGACTTTTTAGTCGGAATGGCGAAAGAATACTCTTACTTTTATTTCACAGCGTCATTATCATATACAAGCTACAATCCGCATAGAAAATGTCGGACAGTGAGTGGTCCTCGTGTTTGATGTAAAGTAATACAAAATAAGTTTGTCAGAATTCAAAATAACAATGCCAGAAAGTATTTTCTTTATTTTTACCTGTCTTTTCCAGCAGAGTTTGAGTATTTCATGTTTGCGTTGTGGTCCAATAATATCTTAGCAATGCTGAAAGGATTTATATCAGTTTTTATCAATACTAACTCCGAAATAACATGTTATTCGGTGGACGAAATTTAAACTTTTCAGCCGTTTCTCCAACTCAATAATAAGTCAATACTTACTCGTCATACCCCTTGACACAAGCATTCATTAACGGCGAGTTTCCCATTTTGTCGGGCGCATTGATAGCAATATCCCTGAAAAATTGAACTTGAAGTGGAGATACCACCACAGACAGACGCTGAAACTAGAGCTTTCAGATATCAACCGTAACTAATTTTTCTCATTTATAAATCAACATGCCACCCAGATTGAGTTACATGCTCGAGAATTGCTCATATCATGTTAACTAACTATGTTAACATGTTGTATAAACAAACTGTGTTATGTCTCTGTTAACACAATTTTAACACGTGCAGAGTAATTAGATTTTACGAAACAATCTTCACGGAGTGAACATACTCGTCAGCAAGAAGTTTCTTTAATCCAGAAACACTTCTCGTTGTGACCACTCTGTGTAAGTCTTCTCCTGTCATGGGCTTATCTGAAGAGAGGTAATTCAAATGTAGAGAGATGCATATATGTGTGAAGTGTTTTTAGACGACGTGAACAATGTTGACAGTAATTTTTAAAGGCCCATTTTATTAAAAGCAATTCTGGCCTATGAAATGTATGCTTGATATTCATCAGTCAATACATTAATCATGTGCATCGCATCTTTTTTTCATGTGTTCAGATCCATTGCATGATCAACAGATCGCGTACATATACTGTGAATTGTCATGTAAATTTGTGGGCCACAGAATTCAAAAGCATTTCTGACGAAAAAAAAAAACAATCGAATTCATGAAATTTTATAATGAATAGAGTCATTTTTATTGCGCTTCAAAAAATTACCACAGCTTTACAAAGATCATATCAATAGTAGATTGTAGCTTTTCTCAGAATTGTGAAGATTTAGGCGAAATTGCTCTCAAAACACCGTTAAATAATAAATATCCTTGAAAACGAAACATTTTTGGCACACCTTGCATCTATTGCATCGTATTGCCAATAATTGAAAAAAATCTATTTAAACTTACTTTTAGTGACGACTTCGGTTACAGGACTCCAGTCACTGTTCTCTTCGCCCATTGTAAACCTCAATCTGAACTTGTAGCATGTCTCGTGTGTTAAATCTCTTACTTCAGTCTTCTTCCCAAACCCTCTGTGGGATAGATATCTTCGATTTAAAATCATTGATAGTGCAATACTCTTAAAAATTAATTGGCCCAGTGCAGGGACAAAAGGATTTCGCGGCATGTACGAAATCGCGAAATTTCCCATTCTCCGCGACAAATTTTATGTATAGTTTAATGTATAGCCTGTTAAATTTCGCGGTACCACGATTTTTGGCCAAAATAATCGCGAAATCCTTTTGTCCCTGGCCCAGTGTCATCCAGTCAATATACAGGATGACCCAAAAAAGGGCAACCAATTGATTGTGGGCAGCAGATGTTATGTGCTGATTTGATACCTGATCGGCTCTAACAGAGCTGCTGACTCGTTAGCATGCAGCTGAGTACCGGACACCTAATCAGTTAATGAGGTGGTCAGCCGATCCTATGAGCTGATTAGATCTTGCAGCTATTGACAAGATGGATTACATGATCGTCTGGATATTCTGGAGCATGATAGCACATGACTTGAAACTGAGACGAGTTATTAACAAAAGCAACTTGGTTGCCTTTTTTGGGACACCCTGTATTATTGCACTGTAAAGTTGACTTAAATATGCCAACATTTTCATTAATTTCCTGATAAATAGCGTGTACATCAGAAATATGTCATAAACCAATATTACAGAACTGACGTATAGATAGTCTCATAATCTTCTTCATTTGGTGCACATAGTTGAATCAGTACTGAAATGCGAACATCTTTTGACTTTGGAACTTTCCAGAACAACTCAGCACTGTGATGAGTGACTTTCCCCGGTACAGGAGGGTTTGGCCTATCCAGCCCTGTCAAAGAAAGTTTTGTTTAATCCATTTAAGTTCAAAAATTCATATCACAGAAAAAACTTTTCTATTTTCTCATCCATTAAAAAATTTAAAAACTGTTTGGTTGAATGTGATAATTAAGAACTGGAGGAGCAAGTCATCAAAATGTGTATTATAATGACTTATCGATGTACAATAAAGCTTTTGTGATGTTTTTAAATAAAGACACATTAAGGTGATAAATGCATTACCTGTCATTTAGAAGATGTAAAGTGAAAATGTCTTACACCATAGCCATAGCAATCGCCTAAAACTATTGGGTTAATACTTGAACAGAAAGAACAATTTAAAAGAACAGGAATCACAATAAGGAAGAAAACCAAAAGAAATATTACACCTGTTGGATACAATCATTAAATAATAGCTTATCACAGTGGCATAACGTTTCATGTCACGCCACTGTCAAGTAGGTAGCACATTACCTTCAGACATGTCCTTGAACAGCTTCTGTCAACTGAAATTACTACTAATCCAAGTTGAGGCAATCAGCCGACGCGCGGCTTTTATGGTTATATATGATATGTTTAATCAGTAATAAAGATCAAAATTCAAATTTGTAAAATTTGTATTCCTTATTATTTTTTTATCAAGACACTTATTTTACTTCGGAGTATTCCAACAGCCACATTGTTACACAAGTGCAACCAGCCAATTACAGGAAGCCGAAGGATTTGTTTTTAGCCAGTGACGGTTAAGGTAGTGTATACCATACTTTCTTCGCCCGAGACTTTGCTGCAATGTGCAGCTCCTCATTTAACCCTCACACCCGATTTCTCGAGTATTCGGCTGAGTAGACAGGGGTGCTGCATAGACCACTCAGGATCCTTAGCTGAACGTCAACGACGCTCACCCCACGACCAGGCAGACAGTGAGATTTGAGCCCGCAACCTCACGATTGCAAAGCTGGCGTTCTAACCAACTACGCTACATGGCCGTAAAATTATTATTATTAAATCTAATAATTTAATTAATTATTAACAAGCCCCTTAACGTGGGCAATAACATACGCTTTAAAAATTATATAAACAAATTCGAGTCTATTTTTCCGATTTTGATAATTGTCTCTTTAGATCTGTTTCTGTCTTTCGTGGGATTTCCCACATCTGCTGGTTGAGAATGCTCATCCTAACATACATGATGCTTGACTGCTTTATTGACCCGGGCAGGTAGGTAGCACAAGAGTAACACGTTCTGACTTTGTAAATTCGTGAATCGTCTGATCTTTTGATTGTCTGATGTTTCGCATATCATTGGATGATCAAACGTATTCGCTGCAATGCGAAAATTTTAAATAATCTACTGTATATTTACTATGTGGTTTTCGGGAGGGAGAATTCAAATTTTGTGAATTTGTACAAAGTTTAACTGTGGGCTGAAGATCAAGAAAACAACAAATTCAAGAAAACAACAAATTTTTATTTAAATCAATTATAGCAACAATTTGAAAAACTTTAAAGCTCTTCTATTACCATGGAATATACTACGGGTATGGTGACTTGGGCTATTGAGTTGTTAAGTAGATTAAGATTAGTAAACCTGCACTTGCATTGTATATTTTATAAAAACTAGAAATTAGGCTTCACGGTAAAATGGAGAAGCAGGCTGATCTTGGAGAGAGCAGACCGTAAAGTTTACGCACCCACCAGGGCTACCTACCTACCCCAGTTGTTCTTTTTGGTTTATCAGCTTGTATTGTTATATTTATGGACCCCAAGTCACCATACTAAGAAGGAGTATGTAAAAAAAAATAATAATAATAAATTAAATTAATATCATCATATCTGTTTAAAACAGTAAAAGTCAAGTTGAGGATTGACTTTCCTAGTTAATTTAAAGGTTCAAACGTTTGGGAATATAATAATGTTGGTATTTGTATCTGCTGCAGCAATAATATCGAAATATCATTTGTCTAGAAAATTTTCGCCACTTCAATAGATATTGGGTCGGCAATTTGGTGAGTGAGTGATGAGATGGTTTGGTCTGTGATTGAGTGAGGGGCGATGTGAAAGTTGTGGTAAGTCCAGGTGTTATTATTGTTGATGGATTGAGATCCCAGGATGATACTTTTACAGCGTAATTTAACCAAAGATACAGAAGATCTAACTTCATAGGCCTCTGATACCTTCCATACACCATAGTCATATTGTGAAATTACAGTTCAGTATACTCATCTGCATTCTATTTGCCATATACCACAATTACCAGCAAAAACGATGCATAACCTCAGTCAGCTACAAAACCTTATCTTATATAACGGGTGATACTCGTAAAATATTTGTTTCAAATATCAGGACCGTCGACTAGTCCAACTCGGCCCGTGGCCTGCAGTAGGTTATAAACCTACAAAACCTTATCAAGTGGATTGTTGACCACAGTTATTTCAGGATAATAATATTAAGGTTTGGGGTCCCCTTCAATAAATAAACTCTGAAATGTATAACAGGACAGAGGCTCACAATTTTATAAACATCTTTGGAAATTGCCAAGTTTAACTATGTTCAATTAATAATAAATATTTGATGAAAGCGCATATATGTATATATAAAAAATCAATTTCAAACAATAACCTTCAATATTTATATTTTTATAACACGCAACAAAATCAGCTCCCACTAAATCTAAACGGGTGATAATCTTGTAACGCGATGCACTACTGGGCCGCTTTGTAGGTTTACCACCTACCAGGACGCGCGCGCGCCGAGTTGGACTCGTCGACGATCCTATATGGAACAAATATTTTACGAGTACCACCGTTAAGGGCCGCGCCGCGCATCCAATAATTCTTCTCGCAACCACAGATCGGCGAGATGCGAAGGATTAAATTCGTGAATCAAGTGATAGTCATAAACTTGACATACGTTGCATGCCACTTTTCGTTGTAGGTCTACAACCTACCAGGACGCGCGCCGAGTTGGACTCGTCGACGGTCCTGGAACAGATATTTTACGAGTATCACCCGTTAACACTTTTCGCCGCCGAAACATGTATAAATCATAAACACTCAAATATTTGTTTCAAACCGTCCAACTCGGCGCACGTTTTAATAAATTACAATTTTACAAACTCGATCGCTCGCCTCAATTTTTAAATTGTTGTGAAAAGCACTGATGGTATGAAAGAATTAAAAATCGGTGTATTTTAGGAATCACCCCCATTCCGTAGATGCAGGTAGAGTTAAAAAATGCTTTCTGGAGAGTTATAGGCAAAAAACTGTCATGTTTTTGTCACGTGACAGGCTAGTTAAAACGAATTCTATTGTTAATTCATAATTAGAGCCCATGTAGGTTAGGGTTGTAGTTTCACCTATTATATAGCCATGAGTCTAGTACGCGTACTTCGTGATGCGCTTGTTTTTGTATCACGTGGTGACCCCACGGTCGCTTCACTGTATCGTCTTCGACGATACAGGAGAGCCGCGCACTTCGTGCGTGGCGGGTCATACAACGTATGACAAGCTTGTTTCACAAGTAATATATTCTGTGTCGCCTTCGGCTGTCGCGCGCTACTGCAAGCCCAGCAATCCTTACTGGCTGGCAATATTACTACAGGTGATTGCATCTTCCCAGCTTGTTGAGCTCCGCGCGCGTTCGAAAGTTCATTGCATTTGCACGCTGCAAACATTCCAATAATACAATTGCACCATGTACTATTATATACCACGTGATACAATTCAGCCAATCGGAGAACAGGAATCCGCAAAGTTAAAGCTGCGCACTTTTATAAAGCCCAAAATAAGACTTTTCGTGATAATTCAAAATCTATAATGTCCCTAATTTTCCTCCTGGGGAGGTAACTTTAGTTTTACGAAACGAACATTTTGTTGAAAACCAGAACTTTCTATTTCTTTTATTGCTGAAATTAGGCCCTTATCAGTAAGGTTTCCTGGGAGTGAGAGGGTTCTGGATAGAGCAAGGTTGTGGTTAGGTTTATGGATATTGAATAGTTTCGGTGTTATGGTTAGGGTTAGGGTTGGATTAATAAAGGTTTATCTAAAACCGTTTTGTTTGGCTGCAAAACCATAAAAACCAAAGTCACGCGATAATTTTAAGGCGAGAGAATTATTAAAAACCAACAAAATCAGTTATCTTAAAATGTAACAATACAACACTGCCACACATTTGTAAATTTACAATTTATAGACCATGCGAGCTTTGCGGTTTGCAGAATGCAGTTACAGACTTATTAAATGTTAAAGCTGAGTAGTAAGCTACGCAATATTGGCACATAGACTGTCTAACTATGAATGGACTCAACCAGAAAAATGTCAACAGCATGACCAATTGGCACTGCCCTTTTTGTTTGGTTTCACCAATCCCCACATTCGAAACTGCTGAAGATGTGTGTTATGTGTGTAGGAACACTCTGACACTTCAAAAATCTAACAGTCAGTGTGAGACAGCTATTGCCACAGAGAAGCTTAATACCATCACAGCTTTTGGTGAAAAGCTTGCCAAGGTTGACTTTGACAGTCTAAACGACAGCATTGCTGCCATCCAGAACCTTGACCTCCATATCAAGCACCTACTGGTAAGTGACAAGGGCACTGCTCCAGCATGGGTTGAAGTGATGGAAGGAGATCTAAAGCAGCTGAAAACTTCAGTTGACTCTACACTCGGAAAAGTTTCTGAGTCTGATAGTGGCCTAACAGAACAGATTAAAGTGTTGAAAAAGCAACTGCAGGACTTTTCTACTCCTCAAGTAAGTGCTCAATCTTCCTCCAAGACCAACGATCTCATGGAAAAAATAGAGAAGAATCTCCAGGAGCTAAATTCCAAGCAGTCTCTGGAGACGAATCAGGAGCTAACAGCCATTAGACAATCTTTGAACACTCTTGAGCGAAATTCTTTGGCTTCTGCTGACCATTTAAACGTCCAAATTACCAGTTCTTCACTTGCCCCTGGCCCAGACCTAATAGCTAATGAGCATCTCCAATCAAAAGAAGAACCAGTTGTAGGCGCTATAGAAGAGTTTATTACCACAGAAGAGCAGGAAACTCTCCTCCTTGCCTGCCAATCACTTGACGAGGATTTTGTTGTGGAGGGAGCTCGTGCTGTGTATTCTTTGGGAGAACCATACAAGTATAATGGCTCCAAGTCATCCAATGGCCAACTAGCTTCAACTAGCTTCTCCAATCTAGTGGACAAAATCAATGGTGCATTCTGTAGTGGTGAAAAACCGAAGATCAATAGCCTGCTGATCAATCGCTTCGAAGAGGATGGCTCCCTACCGAAACACTCGGATGATGAAACTACCATCCACCCTGAATCCGAAATTTTCACTGTTTCTATTGGAGGCCAGTGCAACATCAAATTCTTTGATAAGAAGACGGATCATATGGCTCATGACCATACATGTGTGCCAAGATCCATGTATCGCATGACTCGACGCAGCCAAGAGTTTTACAGCCACTGTATCGAGGATGGGGCAATAACTGGTGGGGTGAGATACAGCCTAACTTTTCGTTCAGTTAGCTTTAGAAACAGGAACTCTACATGCATCATCGGAGACTTGCATACTGGTGGTCTCAAATTCGGGCTGGACCCCAAAAAATCATTTGGGCAGTGGCTCCCCGGAAAACAGTATTTTGCTCCGGTCGCGGTAGTGGGGGATATAAATCCTACAGTTTCATGTGGATACAGGAATGTTCTCTTGATGTGTGGTATAAATGATATCAGGAAACCTGAGATCAAAAATACCGCTGATATAAAGAACAATGTTTTTAAACCATTTGTTCAGAAAGTAGAAATGATCCAAGCGCTTAACCCCAAAGCGAATATATTTGTGTGTCCGCTGCTGCCAACCAAACTCGTTGAGCTAAATCGTAAAGTTGCACATTATAATGAATTAATTTTTAAGGAGCTGCTCCATTCCAACTTTGGTGTGACTTTGGTACCTGGTTTTGACATGTTCTGTGATGAGGCTGGGCTCCTAAGCCAGCAATTCTCTAGGAACATTGGACGAAACCAGAGACCGGACTATTTACACCTCAATTGGAGTGGTACAGCAAAACTGGGGGTTCTTATACGTAATACAATACTTTTAAGGATGAATGGAGGGACTGATAGAAGGAAGAAGAGATCGGATAAAGTTGACAATCGCTTATACTCCCAGACGATGGGTGGTTCCTCTCCTGCTGCTGCTGCGACTCAACATGGGGAAGGTTACGTACCGTACCCATGAATAAATTGACCAAAGAGGTATGCCCTGTCTGTACAAAATTCATTTCCATTGGCCAATTCATTGCTGAATGTTGTAGGTGTGACTGTGCTATGCACCATAAATGCTATACTAAATCCAGTACAAACAAAATATATGAAGATTTTTACTGCCCTAACTGTGTACACTTAGCAAGTACTCGTTACAATCCGTTTATATATGAAGATACTGACTCTGAAAATAATAGTACTGACATTGATGAAACACTTGTAAACATCAACCGATTACTCAATAACTGTAACCCATATAGTGTTAAAGAATTTAATAAAACATTTTGCAACCAAATGAACGAGTACTCATCATTATTATTTCAAAATATCGATGGTAATAAATCTAACTTTGATACTCTGGCAATAGAACTACAGAGATATATGAAATTTTCGATCATTGCTTTAGCAGAAACAAATGAAAGCCCCGAATTAAGTGACCTTTACCAACTGACTGGATACAATAGTTTCTACCAAAACACTTTGCAAGATAAAAGAAAAGGCACTGGAGTCGCTCTTTATGTATGTGATACCCTCAGTGCTACAGTAAATGGCAATTTGTCCCATATATCTGAAAACCTAGAAACTCTATTTGTTACGATAAGCAGCAAGAATACTCCGGTCACTGTTGGTGTAGTGTATCGCCCTCCAAGTGGTGATGTAAATGTTGCATTATTAGAACTCTCAGCAATTCTCGATAATTTGCCGAAATGCAGTTACCTGGCAGGTGATTTCAACATTGATCTACATAATAAGGATAATGCGATTGTAAAACGTTATGAGGAAGTCCTGTTCAGTAGAGGATTTTTTCCCCTAATATCTCTGCCAACTCATGAGAAGCCAGGTTGTAAAGTATCGTGTATTGACAATATTATAACTAACGATGTAGAGAGTATAATAGCCTCAGGCACACTTACTGATCGTATATCCCACCACTCACCAGTCTTTCAAATATTTGAAAAGAGTATGGGATCCACTAAGAGTAACCTAAAATATAAACAATATTACGACTACTGTAAGTCTAATGTTACCTCTTTTGTAAAGGACTTGGAACATGAATTAGAGAATAAAGTAATTGACAACTTCACGGTATTTCATGATGTTTTCAAAAGTAGTATCGATAAAACGTGTAAGTTGGCAACCCCTAAGTCTTCCAGAAGAACTACACAAAATAACCCATGGATCACACCTGGGCTTATAGCCAAAATCAAGCATCAGCACCAACTCTATGACAATTGGGCTAAAGTTAGAAAGAAAAAATGTAAACTCGGTGAAACTGATTATAGAGGTGGAACATGTCAATGCTTGAAATGTTGTGAAAAACGTTCTCGATACAAAACTTATAAGGATTATAGAAGGATGGTTAAAAAAGATCGCAAAGATGTTCAAACTAAGTATTTCATGGGAAAATTTGCAGACACAAACGGTAATAGTAAGAAGACATGGGAACTGATTAATCAAATACGGGGCAAACAGAAACGGCAAATAAAACCACTGTTTACTATAAACAATGAGAAGATAACCAATCGTAGAGTAATAGCCAATGAATTTAATAAGTATTTTGTTTCTCTAGCGTCTAATTTAAACGGGGCATATAATGAAATTGGAGAACTAACTATTAACAATCTTCCTAGTTTTTATGACTACCTGCCTAGAGCAAACACGTCCAGTATTTTCATTAATGACTGTACAGCTGACGAGGTTAGAATGATTATATCTGAACTGAAGAATGGGAAGTCATCCGACATCCCAATACATGTAGTTAAAGAATCGTCTAAAGTGATCTGTCCTATACTATCTTTATTATACAGTGGATGCATGAGGAATGGAGTATTCCCAGATGATTTAAAGACTGGGAGAATCAGTCCGATCTATAAGAAGGATAATGAGGAATTGCTGGAAAACTATAGGCCAGTATCAACTTTAGCTGTTTTTGGTAAGATATTTTGAAAAAATTATTTACAACAGACTGTATAGCTTCTTTCAGTCCCAGAAAATGATTTACGAGAACCAGTACGGATTTAGAAAAAATCACTCCACAAGCCATGCCCTCAACTCCTCAGTGAATTACATAGAATCCTGTCTTAGCAAAAAACTGCATGTACTTGGAATATTTATTGATCGATCTAAAGCGTTTGACACGATCTCACATGAAAAACTACTTAATAAACTAGACAACTATGGAATACGTGGAAACGCCAATAGACTCATCGCTAGTTATCTCTCTAATAGATATCAATATGTCTCTGTACTGGGCGAAGAGTCTGACAAGCTGCCTGTTCTCTTTGGAGTTCCCCAAGGCTCTTGTCTCGGACCCTTGCTATTTATAATATATGTTAACGACTTATTTAGAACAACTGATCTGGGCAAGTTCATACTATTTGCAGATGACACAAACATATTCGTAGTAGATGAATGTAGAAAAAAACTGTATGCAAGAGCAAACGAAATTCTCCGTTTATTACACCAGTACATGAAATGCAATCTATTACATATAAATATAAAGAAATGCTGCTACATTCACTTCAATCCGTCACGTACAGCTACTGATAATGAGGCAGATAACGAATCAGAATATATACTAACTCTAAATAATACGGTAATAAAGCAAGTTAAAGAGACCAAGTTTTTAGGTGTTATTATTGACGAAAAGCTAAAATGGGATGTTCAAATAAGAGCCCTCAACTCGAAACTTAGGTGTGAGATCGAAGACTCAGTAGAATACGACACGTTATCCCGAAAAAACACCATAAAGAATTGTACCACACGTTATTTGAGTCACACCTAAGATTTGGAATATCGGTATGGGGTGGGTCGAGTAATAATATGCTTCAACCTATCTTCATCACTCAGAAAAAATGTATCAGAATACTATTTGGTGACCTTGAAGCATATCTAGATAAATTTAGAACATGTGCCAGAACACGTTGTATAGATGAACAAATCCTAGAAGAGAATTCTTTGAAAAAGAGCATACAAAGCCGTTGTTTAACAAGAACGGCCTTCTTACCGTCCACAACCTGTACAAATACACATGTCTATTAGAACTGTTCAAAATTGTCAGATTAGAATCTCCAATCTCACTCCTATCTTTACTCCACAGATCATCATCACAAAGACGTTCAGACCAGTTCATCACCCCGAACCCATCCTCCTCTTTCATTTATCAATCAACAAAAATGTGGAACGACTGTCGAAAAATTGACAGTTTGATAAGCTTTACTAAGTCAACGAACTTAGTTAAAGTAACACTGAAAAGTGAGCTACTCAAGATACAGTCCAGGTACGAAGAATTAGAATGGACAGAATTAAACTTTGATAAGAATGAGCTTGTATTTTAAAACAGAGTCCTTTGACTTTATTATTTTGAAATTGAAGAATCGTCTGGCCAAAACTCATTTCGTTCGCATTACAGATTCACATTCACTTTCATTTTCACTATCACGCACAGTACAGGGTCATACCTCAATACCAAATTATTATAGGGCACAAGAACAAATTTGTTTACAATTATCAAAATTTGTTGAGCCCAGCAGCTTACTTCCTATCCTCTCTTCCCCCGTCGTCTGGAGCGTGTGATTTTTGTTGATATCCGAGCTCTTGTTTTTATCTTTTGGTTAACTTTCTGTGATTGGACTCGGTATTTTCGTCCCCGCCGAGTGGGACGATGCTTGCTCGCCAGTTAAGCTATACTTTAGATGACACTAATTTCTACAAACCACAAAAATATTAAATATAAAATGTGTCCAGTATGGCGCAAATGCATAATTTGATAATTTCTCGACGCTGTCGTCGGGGGGTGAGAGTATCTGAACCAACTGCATGCCCCTACGATTGCGTCACCACTGGTGAGCAAGCATTTGTTTGTTGTTTAGTTGTGTTGGAAGGGAACATTACTTGATTAATTCATCCATTAGGATTTTAATAACGATGAGCTAAGATATACCGTTCATCTTAGACTATTGGATCAATCTTATTATATGATTAGATTTTATAAACGAACCTGGCATACAAAAGATTGTAATGCGGAGGTTGGCTGGCTCTTCTATAATAAATACGACACTCCAACTTACAGAATGCTTGCTAGAGATAAAACAAAATATTATCAGACTATACATGCAGCATGAGTAACTGGTGGATAAGCCTTCGGTAAAAACGGATCCGGAAAAGTCAATGCGGCACTCGGGTCCTTGGTATTGTCGTCGGTATATTGTCCATTATTTACGTTCTGCTTTCATAGTTCAAACAATAGTGAGCTCTAAATATACAGCTTTAATGTTTAAACCGATTAAATATGAATGAATGAAATACCTGACAATCCGCACTCCTATAATTCAAAAGCATGAGTAACTCGTAGTGATGTACGATTTCTAGAAAGTTTAAATTAAATTTGGCCGCTCACAAGGTCCTCGTGATCATGTGATCGCCGCATAATGTTCTGTAAATGCGCAGGGCACCTTCAAGCTTAAATTATTCACCATACTGAGGCAGTCACCAACCACGCGCGGCTTTATTTTTATGATATGAATATGTTTTGATTGTTATTAATAAATACCAAAATTTAAATTTGTTTTACTAAAAAATTTGTTTTACTAGTATCTAATAGACGTATTGAAAAGTTTGGAGCTCCACCATAGAGACTTCTCCGAGTTTGTCGTCTACCACAAAACACCGGACACACGAAAGTATTTGGCTCTATCCAGAGCCCTTGCGCTTGCAGTAGCGCGCGGGGTCGAGCCCGCTCACGGGCGCGAAGCCACAATGGTTAGGGTGGAACGGACAAAGTTACAATCGGAGACTTTAATAACAAGGGGGATCTAAAGAAAACAAAACAACCGGAAAAAAAAAGGGACTTATTCAGGTTATGTTAAAAAGCCCTTCGGGGGGGGGACGCTTCTTTGCGGAGGAAAGGACTCACTCAATCCCACCCCAATTTTGCACGACAGAGGCGAATAAAAACCACCCTTTAACAAAAAAAAACAGGGGGAATAAAACATTGCCATCAAAAGGAAATTGTATAGTGGTTGTTGCATTGGATTTTTAGGGTAGGGATAAGTCGGGAAAAGTGTTATTGTTTTATTAAGCGGTGTCAAGAGATAATAAGGGGGCAAAAAGCTCCCAGGGAACCTGTTCCTAGCTTACTACCCACTTAGGTTATATATATCCCATTTTTGTTAAATTGGTCCATCTCCTTCTGTTATAGTTGGGGGACGTTTAACAATAGGGGACTTTGCCATGAATAGGGGAGTAACCGAAACATGCAGCTAATAATAACTAATTTATAAATTATTTGAAAGTAACCCTTCCTTAACACTTTAGTGGGATGCTTTTTTTTTCTGATGATAGTGGACAACTTATAGTAGTTTAGCAAGCAGCTCACCTTATAGGGACTCCACATAACCTTTCCAACGACTGATTTTTGATTGCTTCTTATAATGTTTTTATCCTTAAAGGAATTTCTAGGTTTCCTTTCGTTAAATTTTAGGAAGTTAACGTAACCATCTTCTTTATACCAAAAATACTCAGAACCTTGATACCATTATGATATTATTCATGTGATTCCTTGTGGTTATGGCCCATTTTATTTGACAAAATAAAGAAACTTTTTGATTCATATGGTTCCTCTTTTCAATTAATTTTCCACCCTTAATTTGCAAGGGGGGGGGACTACGTTATATTTTTTCCGGGGGGACTAGTTTTGGGGCCCTCAACAAACCCCCCATAACCGAGTAAGTGCTTTCCCCATTCCCATTTGTTGGAGGAGGTTTTGGCCTGTTCTTTTTTACAGCTTAACATCAGTGGGCGTAAACAACGAAAGGGTGGCCCTTTGCTGAAAAACCCCCGCTAGTGGCTGGGGGGGCGCCCGTCTTAGGGGGGCGCCCAAAATTATCGTCGTTTGAAATGTTGGGGGGGGGGGGGGAACAATTTCGGGGAAAACTTAAAAACTAAAAGTTTACTAGCAATAAAAACTTGCGCGTTTTGCTTTCTAGATATACTTACCTGGGCCGCGGCTCCACAGGGGGGGCCCTGTCATAGTCCGGCCAAAAAAATTTATTTAATTGTATTATGGGGAAACATATTAATAGCTATGGTCCCCCAGGTAACTCTGCTTACTCACTTTTGTTTAGAGCTTTTTTTTACTGGGCGTTTCTTAAAATTCAACTAATGTTGTGCAATTTTTAAGGAGCGGGTGAACCAAAAGGGGGAGGGGGGGCGTCCAAAGGGGGCGGCTTTTTGTTTTGCAGGGCGGCGCAGGCCACAAGGAAAACGTTTACGGCACGGGCTCACACCAGGCCTTTAGTTTCATCTGTATACGGTAGTTAATAAAATATTTTTTCTTTGGATTTATAATTTGGGTGTATTTACCCTTGATCTTTTACTTAGCTATTTAGGTACTGAAAGGGATGTTCCGAAAATGTTTTTACAATTCCGGATGTTTTATAAAGACTTTTGGTTGGACTTTTTAAACACTTCCATTCGGTTTGATCTTGGGGGGACTGTTGTGAAACTTATTGTGATTCTTTGGATTCCTATTAAAACAAAAATTATTTGGATTTGTTTATTGTTACGCTTGGCTTGTTAATTTGGTAGAATTTTGATAAACATGGATTCTTTCCAATTAAATTGGTTCATTTGTGTGTCCTGCTCTGCCACTTGCATTTTATCTTTTTCGCCGGGGCCCACTTGCGGGGGGCGCGCCTTGTATTACATCAGTATCGGCCGGGGAGAAAGGGCGGCTTCGCCCACTTGCGAAGGCCCGCAAGCAGCCAAGGGGGCTCTGGATAGGGAAGCAAGGTTCAATTGTTGGCAAACTTGCATTACAAAGTATGACCACATTGGACAAGGGCGTAGGCTTGTTTTATTGTCGTGGCATTTGGCCCACTTAAATTCTAAACGATAAACTTTTTTTTGGGTTGCGGACAGAAAACCATTATTTAAACTTGGGGCGGCGGGTGCGGGGCCCTGTATAAGGAGTACATCGTGCCTTTCCCAAACATTTGTTAGCATCCAAATTGTGTTACTTACATCAATAAAACAACCCCTAGCTTTGCGGACTTTGTTATAATTTAATTTTGTTTTATACTTTTTATAGCTTGTAGTTTTTTAGGAAAAATATATTTTTAGGCACACCATTTTTACATTCACCCTTAAATTCTCAAAAATTTATTTTATTTATGTTCTTGTTTAAAATATCATTGCCACTCAAAATTAAAAACAACGTTTCACTTGTCCTCTTCCACTTTTTAATTGTCTCTCCAAATTTTACAAAATGTGTAAGGAGGGAAACGAGCAAAAGTTGTAGGCAAGCTTCTCATGCTTGGGGGTTGGTAAACAAGGGTCCATTGGGACCCACTGTTTTTTGGGGTGCAACGTGAAAAAAAGTGAAAAAGGAGCTTTGATTTTTTTCATTCCACCTAAAAGGGGGGACAATTGTAGAGGATTCACATTTTGGGTCCTTTTCAGTACAACACTATAATAAATTCGTAACTTTTGACTGTTTTACTGTTGCAAAATCCATTATGGATTTACGATTTTATTTTCTTATTCAAGCCTTCCTCATTCAGGAATGCGAACTGGGACTACGTCCCCATCGAGAGGGAGTTAGTGTCGTATGGTCCTTGAAAAAAAATTGGGACTGGGTTTCCCGTTGGACTTACTGTTTACTATTTTATTTTTTATATTTAACTTTCATTATTTTATTTATAATAAACTTTTACCACGTTTTGTTTAACTTAGTGAATTTAAGGTAAAAAAACATTAAAAGTATTATATATTTATAATACCCCTTAGATAGGTTAATGTGGGGGTTGATTTTCGGAATCAGGCAATTTCCCAAGTATACAATTGAAAAAAAATTTTCCTGATTAAACACGGGGGTTCCGTATGATAGGGGCCGATTTCCGAGATTTTAAGTTACAACAAAAAAAAAATAGCGGAGGTACCTAGAGGGGCAATATTTGCGGTACGCTAGGGGGGCGGGGAAATACTAGCGGGATGTCCTACGGGAAGGCTAGTTGTACTATTCTACCGCTAGAGTTTTATTGCGGCGGGCGAGTCGGGGCTATTTTTTACTCCGTCTTAAAGCCCATCCGCCTTGCTGGGTATCTAAGTTTTTGCTTGCATTTTTTAAGCGCATTTTTTTTTTTTCTCCGTTAGGAATTCTGTGGCCATATATTTCATTTGGCTTAAGCTCCATGTTGTTTGGACGGGGGAGAAATTTTTTATCATTGATGCGGAATATTGGTCATCCTTGAACCTTTCCAAATTGGTGGGGGAACCTATCAATTGGTCGGGCGACCAAAGCCAACGGCTTGTGTGGGCCTCAGGTTCAATATTTGCTTCAAAAAAATCCTAGACAAAAGGTAATTTTTACCATTTGATCCTGTTTTCTGGGTCACCACTGTTGGGGGGCCCTATATAAGTATTTCTGTATGTCTGTGGACCTAAATTATGTCACATTTCGATGGAATATAGCTTGATGGTACCTTTCACCATTTGTATTTAATCAGGCAAAAAGGCTTGTGTCGGAGCTCGGATTTAAAATCCCACATGTCTGACCAGGGAACAGGGGGGTGACCATAAAAAACGATTCCATCCCCTTACTGGGGGGACACCATTGGGGGAAAAATTATGTTATACTTTTTATTTTGCCAAACTTTGAGCAAGTCAAAGCTTCATTGTTTTGGTTGTGTTGGGAAGCATTTCTCAACCGGACAAAAATGGTTCTTATTTTAATTTTTTTTTTTAATATAAAATAAATTTTATAAACAGAGGTCTGTACCATTTACAGCAAATAGGAAAAAATAATTTACACCTTCACCTTTACTCCCTCATAGGAAAAACCTATTTTATTACAAAAACTGGGGATGGTTGCCCTACAAAGGGGGGTGGGGGGGGGGGGGGGGTGGGGACAGTTTTGGCTTTTCATTATTTTCCGTTTTTATTTCGATTTTTAAAAAAACAACCCACTAACATTTCCACCACTTGGCTAAGAGTTTCTGTCCAAATTATTAAGTTCAATTCAAGTGGGAAGATCTCATTTATTCCTTTAGTTTACTAGGAAATATTTGAACTGATTATAATCAGTCCAGATCTTTTTCTTTATATACAATTCCAGATTAGTTTCGGTTCCAGTTTGAATATAGATTTATTAGGGTTGGGGACTTAGGGAAAAAAAATTGTGGAATTTATTTGGAAGTAATTTTAAATTTTGAATATAATTTTCATTCTCTTTTCCATTAAAGCAAATGGAGGGGCTTTCTGTGGGGTTCCAAAGTTGAGCACCTGTTTTTTCTTCCTGGCTTTGGGGGGGCATGTGTGGGGGGAAACAAGGCCATTGGCTTTTTGCTTTGGCTTGGGGGGGAATTTTTTTTTTCTTCCAGGGGGGGACTAAAGTCGGGTCCTTGCTTTCTTAAAAAAGGACATTCGGGGGTTAAGACTTAAAATAACTTTTAAATTTAAAAAAGTCCGTTTTCAGTATTACAGGGAATAAAACCTTAAATAACTAGGCGTTTTCCCCATATATATTAATAGGCTGCCAAGGGATTTTGGTATGTCTATTTTTATCTTTATTAGCAGTATTTTCAGTTGGGGATTAAAGTTTCTTTATCGTAACCACAGTGTAAATCGGCCCCCCCAATTCAGGTCGAACGAGAAAAGGGATTTACGGAATTCTGGCTTTTGCATTGAAGCTTGTTTCATAGCTGGGTGCTGTTATTTATTTTTTTTTCGTCCCATTGGAAGGTGTTTCTTTATGGCAGGAACAAGTAGTCAATGATCCGCTACTCTGTTGCTCTTGAACCAGGGGAAACAACAAAACTTTTTACCATTGTGTTTGTAGGGGAGATCGTGGTCCAAGCTGGGGCCCCGAGGTTTGCAAAGAAAACAGTTTAAAAATTTAACACATTATGTACTTAGTTTGTCGCTTGTGTATTTTTTTAAAATCCCAACGTTCAAATTGAAAATCCATTTCAAGCGTTGCGGTTGTTTTTTCTTATGTTGCTAAAATTTGCACAGGGTAGTTGGTTAAACTACAGGATTTAGACAAGGTTTCTAAATGGGTGGGTTTTTCCATTTGTTCTTTTTTAAAAGTATATACCACAAACAGGATTTTCAACTTGATTTACTGGCATCCAGGAAATAAACAACAATTTTTTTCGGTTCAGGTTTCTGTTGAATTTATCTAACTTTTTCAATAAAGCTTTTTTGTACATTGGGATTTAAAATTGGAAATCAATTTAACCAATTTTGGAAAAGTAAATATGTTTTCAGCAAATTTGGAAACATTGTGGAAAAACAAATATTCTTACCCAAAAAAAAAAATTAGCGGGGCTTGATTATATGAGGGGAAACATACCCAATTCTTCCACCCCGTATTTAAGAGGCTGGGGACTTCTTTATGCTGTGTATAGGTATTTTTTGACTTCATGTTCGTGGAAATTTTATAGGAAATAGTGGTTTGATTTTACCAGTTATTATTGTTCATTTTTAAATCCAGTGTAGTTTTTTCCATTTGTTTGCTATTTTTCTAGGGCTTGAATAGGGACCTAAAAATGAATTTTTGTTATCAGGTTTTTTTAAGAAAAAAAGTGATTTAAGGTAGTAGAAATTTTGCACAAATGGGGGACAAAAAAACCTTCTCATTGGAATTGAACGAAAATTTAAGAGGATATAGCTTTGCATTTAGGCAAAAAAACCAGATGTGGGGAAAACTTCTTTGTTTTTTTTCAAGGGTACAGTTTTAACCGCATTTAAGGTTATTTTTAAGGAATTCATTTTTTGTTCCGGTAAAAAGGATCCCAGGTTTTCTTAATAATAGTTTTCTGAGTTATTATTTGGAAGGAAAAACAAAAATTTTACCATCTTTGCCACAAAAATCTCGGGAGGTTTCATTTAGGTTATGAAAAACTTTTGTTCGAAATTTGGATTCGCAGGATATAAAGAAGGTTTCACAAATTTTAAAAAATGAAAAACCCTCTGGATTATTTGGATCAGGAAATGTCATCACCACCCCCCACGTGGCACATGGGGAAAAAAGTAGATTCCCAAACTTTTCCTCGGGTTGGAAAAAAAATCTTCCAGGGGCTTTTTCCCAGGGGAACAAAAACCCGCCCAGGGGAAGGGGGAACACCCAGTACTCAGGAAAAATTAACCTTCGACCATGGGGGGAAAACAACCTCCCTCTAGAAATCCGTTTCTCCACCCAAAAATATCGGATTTGTTGTTCCATTAAAGATTGTTTTAAAAAAAACCCTGCTGAAAAAAATTCAACGGATTTTGCCCCCTTATGAATCAAGGCAGGGCTATGACCACCCAGATTTATGGTTTTTCAAATTATGTTCATTTCCCACAAATTGTTTTTGAAAAGTTTGTCCCAATCAGTGGTTTCCCATGAAAAATGTATTTGTTGAATTTTTTTGGCACCTGGGGTTCTAGAAACCTGCACTTAGTAGATTTATGTGGTATAATTTATTTTTTCGCTAATAATACACATTTTTTCCCAGCTACTTAGGCATAACTCTATCAGCGACACGACTGCACGTAGTCAGGGGGGGGACCAATTTTGTTGTTTGCCTAGTTTGCGTTGACGGGACGATCCTCACTGTATAGTAGTTCCTCCCCACATCCCCCCATGGGGACTTAAGAAAATTAGACTTCCTGGGGAGATATGACTTGTCTCACCTACTAAAATTTTGCAGCTCACGGGCGTGGGTCCCCACAATGGGGAAAAAAAAAAACCCATGGATTTTTTTATTTCTAAGTGCGGTATTTTCTTGAGTGACTGGGACAAATAAACTCTGAACAAACCAAATTGGACCGAGTTTCCCAACGGCAAATTAAAACCAGGGCTTTGCTCCACCCCATCACTTAAATTGGGGGTTGCCACCGATCAGCATAAATTCCCAAAAAACGGACAAAACTGAACCCAGGTCATTTATATTTTTACAAAGTGAAACCCCAAAAATTAGGTGGGTAAGATTGCAGATTTTCCAGGGAGGGGCTAGTTTGACGGGGGCCAGCCTTGGGCTTCTGAATCTCGTGGTCCTTTCTGAATGCCTTTAGGAGGTGGGGCCATCTACATCCCCATGGTTTCGGAATTCTCGGTTGGCCTTGGGTCGGATCTCGATGCTTACGGGGAAGCAATAGGATCCGCATTTTTCCTGTTTTTTTGGCCCCCCCACACGCTTCGCCGAAAACTTCGTACGCTTGGTTAGTTTTAAGATCTCGCGTCGAAAAGGGCACCTGAGACCTTGGTCAATCTTTAGTTCCGATTGTTATACAGCTCGGGAATTATTTGGGGGGGGGGGACCAATACATAAGGGGAAAGGAGGGATGGTAGTGTTCCAAGTTATCGAATCAGCAGGAAAATATTTATGATGAAAACTTTTTGTGTGGTAGGGGGGGGGACCTTTTTTAAGTTTAAAATTTATTCATATGTTTTTACCCATTTTTACCCTTTATACAAATTTCCATTTTTAATGAAATATTTTTGTTTCTTATGGTTTGCTCCGAAATTAAAAGGCATGGTTAGAAACAAACCAGTGATCGGCATCTTAAACTGAGCTGGCATTTAGAAAAACAGGTTTTTATCTGTTATTTTTTATCTGGTTGGGGACGGATTTGGGGTTTCAGTTGTCGGGGGAGACCGGCTCTCTGTTTCAAAAGTTAATTTAGGTAGACTGCTCGGGGGTTTTTATGTTAGTTCTATTTTTTTCCAAAAAGCTATCCTGTCTAGGGGAAAAGTTTCAAATATATGGGTTCAGTTGTTTTTCTGGGTATGCGTAGTTTTTTATTGTTAGTGATTCACAAAAGGGGCCACGTTCTGCAATTTTTCAACGGAACAGGTTTTTTGCATCTGTTTACCACTCTTTTTTGATGTAGGGAAACAAAAATATTTAAAAAAAAACCTCGTGTATATCTGAGGGGGGACCACGGGAAAAAAAAACACATTTTCCTTGGTCCAAATTTTTACCCACATTATGTTGCCACTGTCAAACTGTAAACAACATTTTAAACCAAATTCAAACCCAAAAAAAACAGTTTCGTGGAGGGGTTTCAACAAACAATTAAAAACAACCAGTTTTTCAACACAAAAAATAACCAGTTTTTTACCATAAATATAATTTACATATCAATTTGAATGAAAAAAACTGATGGACGATGAATTGTTTGATGGGGGTATTTCATCTGCCGAAAATGATGTTTTAAATTGGGAATCCCATTTTTCGGTGGTTCACTTGGGAGGTTATAAAAAAAATACCAATCTTAAAAGCAACATTAAATTATGATTATGATTATCTAAGTTACAGGGTCAAAACAGGATTAGCTTTCTTATTTTTCGAACGGTTGTTATGGCGCAAAAAAATAGCGGTAGGAAAAGTGGAAAATGGGGGGTCAATTCCCCATCCGAATTCGTAAGGGTCCCCAGTGGTTCGAGCCAAATCAAAAAAGTTACGGTGTTATTATTTTCATCGGCCTGCGCTTTTCATAATTATGTCTCTTGTTCCCCCATTGAGGTGGCGGTTAAAGTGCAATGTAAAAAAAAATGTACCATAACCCATAATTTGTAACAACTTACCATTTTTCGATACAAACCAAAAATTTTCCAACTTTAGGGTTTTAGGGGACATTTGGCCGGGGTGACGGTGTTACTCAAGTATTTAACCAACACTGGTTTTCTTGCCAGTTACGGTTATTCGACCGGATATTTTTTTTTTCATACATTTCACTTCGTTTTTCGGTCTGAAAAAAGGCCGGATATTTAAGGAAGTCAGGGGGGACTGTTACACGGGGGAAAATAATGGTACTGCAATTTAGGGGACATTTCCACAAAAAATGTCAAAGATGTTTATAAATTTTAAAATACCTCAAAAAATATTATATTACCTGATAAAAAATTCAAGCTTACTTAAAATCCGGCCGCCTAGCGCCCCAAGCAAAAAACAACTTCTGTCGGACACAGAGGATGTTTTTTAGTAATTTGTTTCCATTTCAGGGGGGGGGAAGTCAGAGTTAGACGCTTCCTCCTTTTCTATTTAACTGGGGGATGAATTTTATTTTGTACCACAAAAAGAGGGGGGGTTGGGGGGTGTGGGGGGTGACCAAGTCCCCCCGTTGTTTTAACTGGGAGCATGTTGCTGGATACCTGGGATATTGAGGGTGTCCGGTCCTAGGGGTGGGGGAAAACCCTGTTCCAATTTCGGTAAAATTAAACTTTTAGCTTTTTTCCAATAGATTTTTAACAATTTTTATTTATTCTTGGTTGGAGAAATGCGGGCGACGGGAATTTGAAAAAAACTTTACTTTGTGACTTCCTGTAACATATGAAAAACCACCTGAATGGAACAGCAAACGCATGGGCTTGTCCGTTCTGGTTATCTATTTATCCCAAATCAGCACTTTTCGGGTTTCGGATAATATCCCTTGTAGTAAGTTTTACAAACCTTGTAGATATAGAATTACAACTCAGGCTAGTTGAACTGTAAGTTTCCTATCATAAATTTAATCTACTCCGGAAAAAACAGGAATTACAACGCAAATTAATGGGAAAATGGAAATCCCCAAAAGGCCACTAAAATTTTCTAACAACAAAAGTTATAAAAGTAAAAGCAAGTTCCTTCACCTATAAGATTGTATCAACAGGGCATTGAAAGCGGGTTGTGTAGGCCCATTTCGTCTACAGCAAGGGGCTATCCCCACTTTTTCTTTACAGAATCTCCCGTAAACAACTAACCCTGCGGATAAAAACAGTTGAACATCGTTATTCTATTTTTCTTCAAATTGAAAATTTACCATAACTAATTTTATTCAGATTAAAAGGTCTTTTGTTACATTGATGGGATTCATTTGCTAGAATAGGCTGTTCAAAATATATTAATTTTAGGATTTAATGAAACATATTTACCCCCCCAATCATTATTTATTAATTATTGGGTCGGGGGGGGGGGGGAAGGGTGGATAAACAACGGGTTTTTTCCCTTTAACTTTTGGGGTACTTCGGACTTTCGTTTTCAGGAGGGGGAGGGTAACTAAAATAACAAATTTTCGTTCAGCCATTACTGTTGGAAAATAAAAACAACCCAAGGCATTTAACTGCAGGGAGATTGGTCTTGGCTTTCTATAGTACTATTTTTCTATTGATCGGTTTTTGAAAAAACCCAAGAAGATTTCCCACCACAGGCATTTCCCCCAAAAAAATCAAACAGGATGATACTTTTGTGATAGGTCTTCTTGTCAAAAACTTAAATAGCTTTGTATGGCTTAAAACTAAAAAAAAGGCAAACCGGGTATACAGGTTTTTCTAGGTTGCCGTAAACAGGACAAAACTAATTACAAAAAAAAGAAAAAAATTAAAGGAGATGCCTCGGGAATATAGGCCTTTTTCCATGATTATTTGTCCCATTGTTATTGGATAAATTGGAACAAACATTATAAATGTAAAAAAGGGGGGATTTGCCGAATGAATTCTTTTGGGCAGGTTTCAGTCTTGAAAAAAAGGAAAAATAACCGCACGTTTCATAAAGGAGATTACAAAGATTTTCCACAGCATCAACGGGACTTAAGGCAGTTTTTTCTTTGAAGTGAATTATAACCCATTGTTCGACTAACTATAAGAAGCCAGTACCCATTAATTAAACGGATTCATGGATTTGGAACCAAATCTAAAGTTGAAACCCATTATTATCCCCCCCCACGTGTAAAAACCCCTACAAAGTTCCCCCTGATGGATAGTAAACGGGATGGGATATTGCTACTTAGCTAAAGTTCCCTCTTACCAAATTGGGGGACCAATTTGTACCATTTTAAGTGGCAATAATATACCTGTACATTGTTTCAGGGAAACATGTCAGTATTTGCTTCCCAGAGGTTGGGAAGAGTAGCCATGGGAGGGGGGCTGGCCTCGGAAAAAACGGAAAAAGCTCAAAAGCTGAGTAACGGTAATAAAAGGTTGAGGGATCCTTAAACGGATTATTCGAACCAAAACTTGGAGGAAATAGTAAAACTTCTCCGAGTCCTTTCATCTTTTCAACTAACTAATAGGAAAACACACAAATGGCAGAAGACAATTCCAAACGTCCAACACTATTTCATAGTAATAACAGGGTAAATAATGTTGTATTTGGTTGAATGGTAACAATTGGGGGGGACGGGATATGAGATCATTTCTTGTAAAACGTACATTTTTAGTGACAGGCCCGGGTTTTTTAAATTTAAATAAAAATATCGTGGTTTTTTAAAATACAATTTCTAAGGATTGAAAAAATCAAAAACGTTAAAGTTTACCCGTAATTTTAGATTAAGGGGCTTATTTATATCAATTTTGGGAATAAATACATCACTTTGCGGGGATCCAATCAGGCCACAATGGCAAAGGGTAAACTAAACTATCCAAAAAATACTATTGCTTCCCTCCCTGTTGACAACAGGGGCTTTCTTAGGTGTTGTTATTAAAAATAGGACAATCAAGCGGTTTACACGTGGTTGAAAAATAAAAACTGTAGGTCAACAATTTAAATAACTACAAGTTTAAAAACTATTAAAAAACGATTTACTTGGGTCGTCTTTAAAATTCTGTCTCCGCCAAAGGTTTAACAAAACCCATCCTGTGGTTTTAATTTACTTATCTGAGGTACACCGGGGGAAACATTTTTGCTTGGCACTTTTGGGCAAGGCAAAAGATAGGGCGGGTACTCCAAAACTATGGCATTGATTTTGAAGGGTTAAAATTTTTCAATAAAAGGAATAATTCCCCCTAACCCTCCGGAGGTTTAACCCCCTGTTTACTTTTCAAAACCTCTGGTCTTTTTAACCAGAAACAGGCGGCTTTTAGCCGTGCCAGGGGGGCACAATAAAAAATACGGCCCAAGGTTTATGGGGACTAAATTCCAACGGGGGGGGGGAACCTGGTTTAGCGTTTTACACAATTAAAATCTATTATAGAAATATTTTTCCAAAATGGCCTGACACCCCTTGAGGCTCGGGGCCATTTATAAATCCCAAGTAATTACCTTGGTTTTTTTGAGGGGCGATTTAATTCCCGACACGGCTTGCTGAGGGGTGAAAACCGGCGGGGTCCCCGGGAGTAAAGAATCCAAGGTCTTTATTTGTTATTAAAAAAAACCCCTTTCCGGGGAAAATGATATCCCACTTAAAACTCCGGGGGGGGGGGGACACCGGAGGAGCTGGATTAATTTGGGCACCATTTTTCCGCAAGGAAAGCCAAGGTAATATCAGCATAGACCTCAGACTGGCTGGCGGCAAGTTGTAAAAACAAATAACACTGGCGTTCTATATATTAGACACTATATTGTATCCATGCGCACGTATCGATTACACCCCTTCCACGGGAACCGGAAAAATATTATAATACATAAAGCTTGGCAATTTCGTGCCCGCGCGTTCCCTCCAGCTAAGCTCTGTCGGGATTATCGCGCTCAGCACTCAATAGCCAAGCTATTATTATATTATAACTATTTCCGGGAATTATATGCACTAAAACTCGTCGACACTGAGAGCTGAAAATTTTCAGATTTTTCCCGCAAGGAACCGAAGGTATTATCAGCACATACTGCACTGCGAGTCACCTCAGACTGGCTGGCGGGAAGTTTCAGAACAAATAACATTGGCGCACTATATATTACACACTATATTGTATCATGCGCACGTATCACATTACACATCTTACACGAGCCACCGTCAATAATTATAACAAATAATACCTTCGCTTCTTCTGGCCGCAAATTCCCTACAGCAAGCTGTCGGAAATTATCACCCGTAGCCCGGAGAAGCAAAGGTATTATTGTGTTATAATTTATTTCCAGTTTCTGTGTAATGTGATACGTGCGCTGATACAATAAAGTGTGTAATATATAGTGCGCAACTATTATTTGTTTTTAAACTTCCCGCCAGCCAGTCTGAGGTGACTCGCAGTCTGTGCTGATAATACCTTCGCTTCCCTTGCGGGAAATATCTGCAAATTATCAGCTCTCAGTGTCCACGAGTGGAGGAATTAAGCGCAGTCTTGTGGAGGAATAAGTATTAAAGCGTCTCACTAGACTACCACACGTGAGATAACCTATGACGTCGCTGAATATAAGCTGAAATAAGCCCCAACGTATGTGTACTGACGTTTGGCCGCTCCTGTAATTGCATGATGTGAACTGATCTCGTAAAGTAGCTTTCGAATTTTTTAAAGTCTAAAAAATGTTGCATCATGATAGCCACTGAGAGGGATTGGTTATAGTATTATATAAAATACATGTTATCTCATTATTTTGATGTTCCAACTAATCAATATGAACCAGGTACAAACAGAGGGAACAGAACAGCACGGCAAGGACACACAAACAGATTCCTCGGACTCCTCCGCAAGCAAGCCAGATATTGTAGAGGACTCCATGGCTCTCTTCCTCAACAAACTGGACTCACTTTGTGACAAGTTATCTACTGTGGAACGGGAGCCTGTGAAGAGCAGTGAACCTGTTATAGTTCACAATCACAAGACAGAGGGACAGCTAGTGAACCCATCCCTTGATCCAAATCTCACTTTCGAGGCGGACGAGAACCATCCGATAGAACCTGCTAGAATTAAGGATAGTGTGATACTGGTCCGGGAGCAGGTAGTTAAAAGATCACAAAATGGAGTGAAGAGGTACGGTGATAGACTAATCTCGCTGATTGATGAGATGGAACAGTCTGCGCAGGAGGAGGACACGTTACTTGATGATTTGTTCTTTAAAGTTAAATGAAGAGGTTCTAAAATCTGGAGTTTCGTTCGGGATTAATGAAATCCAGTTTTAATTCTTCAGTCTTTCAGTTTTTTAATCACAATTGTGTAGAGACGATGTTAAACTGATCTTGATATAACTGTTCCAGCCTCTTATTATATAGCATGAAAGTATCTTAATCTTATTTATTATCTAAATTACCAAATCGTGTGACCATTTCATTAATTTGACCGTAGTACAGATAGTTTTATATGATTTTAACACAATATATTAAGACAAACAGTAATTTCCATGACGTCACACTTACATAACTTTACAATTTACAAGTTGTGTTTTGGAAAACACTTTAAATTTCTGTGCATCATGACCAACTTTTTTAATTATGTATTTATTCAGAATTTATTAATATATGTTATACAAGTGGGTAAAAGACTTTTAGAATGTTTTTTAGATGAATGTAAATAGAATAACGTATAGAAATGTAACAAATATCAGATATTTTAAATTGTATTAAAATAATTAACCTATATCATATTGTCATTATTTATTTATTTAATTATCTTACTTACAAAATAAGGTAGTTTTACTCTCTTTCAATTTCCATATCGCTGTGTCAATAATTTTACTGAATAGCGTTCTTGATCCGAATTCCAATTATAAAATTTAATTGAATTGTGACATTGAGGATAGATTGTTCAATGTTCATCACTTAAAAATATTCTATCGTAATCCAAACTCAATCCACTCCCTCGGCTTCAGCTCAGATTCGTGAATGTATACGTGCAATGTTTCGCATCGTAGTAAACTCGAAGAAACCTCCCCAAAATGTCCGGACAATATTCAAACTATTCGGCCACGAAAAACAAGTGGACTTGCTCCAGTCCTCTGCAGTGACGGTCCGTGAACCAGAATTCCCACTCTCACTAACAGGACGACCACGTCTCACAGAACTTTCACTAAAGGGTGTAGCTAAATACATGATGACAGCGGAGTGTCAGAACATTCTAGTGTTATCTGGACACGGGATATCTGCTCCTGCTGGTATTCCTAACTATAGGAAGCTAGGGGGTATTGAGGCTAGGAAGCTGATGGGTGAGAAGGGGTGGACGGAGAAGGAGGACGCCAAACAATTGTTTGAAAAATACCATTTTTCTCTTCTGCCGTACGGAATGCTTCGTTTTGTGCAGGGTTTGTGGCCTGGAAACCATCGGCCAACGTATGCACATTATTTCATAAGAACACTTCAAGAGAAAGGGCTGTTACTTAGAAATTGGACAGAGAACATCGACAACTTAGAGAAGGTTTGTGGGATCAGATCTGATAAGTTAATAGAGTTCTATGGTTCATTCTTGACCTGGCGATGTGAAAACAGGGCGTGTGAAACAGCATACGACCTGCTCTGGTTGAAGGAGCGAATGGAAATGTTTCAATTCCCGAACTGTTCGAAATGTTTCCACAAAACAGCTCCTGACATCAGGTGGTACCACGAGTGTTCCAGCTCCATATTCAGACAAGCTGATGTGGATGCTGAGAACTGTGACCTGCTCATTGTCATAGGATCAGACCTTCTCACGGCCCCATTCTGTGAGATCCCAAAACACGTTCCATGGGACGTGCCACGTCTCATTATCCACGACACAGACATTACAAACGACACCGACGTCATGGATTTGAACGTAAATTTTGATTTTAATTCCGAGAACGCATACCGGGACGTGTTGTGGGAGGGCAACACAGATCTGGGTATTTTATCTCTGAGCAGTTATTTGCAGTGGGACAGGGATGTTAAGTATGTGATGGAAAGTGACACTGCCCTGCTGCCCACAAGACGGGAGATTCAGGAGAGACTGGGTATGGTCAGAGATGAGGATCAGAGGAGCAAACCTCTGCCTAAACTTAGATAACATAACTGGGTCACGGGTGGTGACTGTTGAGCGCTTTTATGATCTGTATTTTTGTATTTTAATGTGCTTCTAAGTTATTGGGGAACTGCTGAGTGCTGTTTTTTTATTGATATTTATTAATATAGTTTCTGTCAGTTTATATTGGCCCTGAAATGTTTGTGTTTTCCAAGGGCCAATTAAAGCTGATACTTAGATACTACAGTATTTGAAGATTTCTATCGAAAGCAGAAAAATTTCATTCTAGTATTGAACAGTCCCTACTATACTGAACACTAATTTACTGTTTAATGACAAATTTGGAACAAAATTTCAGACGGAAATTATCCTTCATATAACATATTTAGCATATGTAATATTGCACGATCTAAATCATGAATGTGATATGATTATTCCTAACCACAGAGATAGCTGTACCGATGGGCTGGGCTTTCGCTATCCTTCATTGGATCGCTTTTTTTCTGGAAATCCTCTTTGCCACAGTCTGTATAGGTAAGTTATCTTGCTTATTATTCTGAGAATCTTGTGTGTTGTATATTAATAATGTAAACCATTGCAATATATACAATTATTTCTTAGCGGCGGGATTATTCTACATAACTGAAGTTATAGAAGATTACACGTCGATCTCTAGAAGCTTTTTTAAATGGAGTAACATCGTGAGTAAATTAAATAATTACTTTTATTAAATTATAAAGAAGTTCTAGTTTTGTTGAAACTTATTCCTCTAGACACTACAACATTTCAGCTCAAAGAATTTCATACATCTTAGAGAAGTGTTACCAGTATTAAATCTCCTGAAAGTATTTGCTGAATGACGTCACTTTTCAGGCAGTGGTGGGAGCTTATCTTACTATGTTTCTGTTCGAGGGTACAGGAACACTAAACCTAATCCTGGGTATTCTAACTTTTATCATGGCTTGGCAAGTCATTGAACAGTTCCCTAACATCGAGATGGTATCTCCTTCTTTTATGGGTCTTATCGGTTAGAAAATATTAAACTTTTTAAGTACTGGGTGTATCGTTAGTTTATTAATTTAACTAATTTTTCAATAAAATTAGAGTAATTTCTCTAATCACGATCCTCTGAACGAGATGGTATTAAATGATATTTAAATTCTTTGTTTATCTAAAAGATATTGGCTATCTAACATCCTGGTTTCAGTGTGTATGATATTAAACCACGTGACAGCATACTGGTTCTTCAAAGATAGATTCCTCTCCTTCTCACAGGTACATTGTACAAAAATTCTTCTCTGTAGCCTCTGAGACATACATTTTTTTAAAGGATCAGATACGAGACCTGATGAATTGCCAAAACACATCCTAACAAAAGATAGTAACATGTCTTCAATCCACAGATAATTGCCTACTTCACAATATGTGTGTGGCTAGTTCCGATACAGTTAATCTTGGGCCTGGTAGCCGGAGAAAATATACTTCCTACTTCTTCTAGTAAGTTTCATTTATATTTTAATATGTTCGCAGTAATATTATCTGTATAAACTTTGTATTCCTGGTTCTATACCCAGTGGCGTAACGTTGCCTGTTGGCGCCCCCCTGCCGAAAAAAGCGCCCCCCTGTTGGCGCCCCCTCCCCTTTTGGTGCCCCTCCCTTAAATTGAACAAATTAGGTGATTTTAAAGAATACGCCGGTAAAATCTCTAAAAAAGTGTGTATCTAGAGCAAAACGCGCAGTTTTGCTAGTACTTTAGTTAAGTTTTCGAAATTGTCCCACATTCAAACGACGATTTGGCGCCCCCCTAAGACGGCGCCCCCCTGCACAGCGGGGTCAGCAGGGCCTTTCGTTACGCCACTGTCTATACCCTCTTCATGAATAATTATATATAATAAAATTAAGAAAATTTCACTAATTTTGACATTCTCTGATGATTAGGTGTCTTGACAAAAATCTTACGGATTAAAACCATTTCAGATTCTCGGGGCAGCAACTTTCTGTGATCTCCTGCACCACCAAACTAACTAAAGAAAAAGAGCTAAATTTAGAAAATGAAGATTTTTTGCTACACAGTAAAGCGATACAACATATTTAACAGATCAAGATTTTAAGAGTTTATGATAAAAGACTTGAAGCTTGGTAAAAATTTGAAATTGTTCTTGGGTGCGATATTTTTAAGTCTTCTAAGTTCTTTTTTTGTTTTTTGTCTTAAAGTTTATATTGTTATACCGGATTGTAATATTTATAATTGAGAATTTCGACCTTGTTTTGGAGATAAAAGATTTGTTAATTCTCCACTTACCAATGTTAATGTAATGTTCTAGGGAGAAATGTACTATTAATTTAGCGGTTACTCTCCAACGATGTATTGGTAATCGATAGATTGTCTTGTCCAAAAGTTGTGTTCGATATATCCATTTTCTGTTCGAATGTGACGCTGGCAATTTGTGGCTAACGGACTTCCGTGATTGGTCTATTTTGGAACACGCTTAGATGTAAGTAAAAGGTATCCCACGCAATAAATCGATTAGTCGAGCCGCGCACGTACGTCCTGATTACGTATACGCTAGCTGACTCAATCACATCTAAGTCGTATCTGTGCTAGTAATACTCGGAATCAGTCCAGTTTACTTTAATCGTGTCCACTGTTTTAAATGAATTTTTTCGTGATCAGTTAGTGAGTTCACTGTGGATGGCACAAGACACGACTGAATAATTGGAGCAGATCGAATTGAAAATCAACAAAATGAGACATAAAGGGAAACTTTTAAATATAAACTTTCCTTTGACCGAATTAATTGCTCCTCTGACCAATATGTCAGTTAACTATGGATGGCATAACACAAAATTAAGCTACTGGAAGTTATAGCCGGCGAAAGCAGTAAAATATTAAAAATCACCAAAATGGGATATTTTGGAACACTTAGATATGAAATTTTAAGTTCTGAATATTAGTTTTGACCAAATTACTCTCTGCCGACCAATTAGCCAGTTAAGTATAGATAGCATAAGATACAATTTATGTACTGAAAGTTAGATTCCCGGAGAAAGCTTCTAAAAATGGGAAATCGCCAAAATGTACTACCGTAGAAATAGGATGATGATTAATCACTCTACACGTGACTTACTTAATCACGTCCTCTATATGGCCGTGATAGACTATTCAAAACCTTAACACTCCACTCCAACCCCACCCAATCCCTAACTGAAGCCTAGATGCTAAAACCCTAACGAGAAATCAGGCCATGTCACGTGATCGGGACAGTTTTTCGCTGATAACTCACCAGGAGAGCTTCTTAACCTTATGTCGTGTGGGGTGACTCGGAATCAGCGTTCAAAAATACATCAGTTAGTAATTTGGAATTATCTCGAAGTTCGAGTGTAGAGTGATTTAGCACGCTCGGTAGAAAATATTCTAATATTAACTTTCTTGGACCAAAATTTCACTGGGATTTGTCTGTTAACGGTTAACCATGCATTGCATGATAACAATTAAGGTTGAAGGTACTGGAAATTACATTTCTCGGATAAAATTTAAAAATGGAAAATCACAAAAATTGAAACATGATTATCATAATGATTGATTGATTATGGGATTATGTGAAACATTCAAATATGAACATTGAATATGAACTTTCTTGTACCGAATTTCACAGTTTTGACTATTCAAGCGGGTTCAAAAGAATTCCAACGTCCAGAATTGAGTTTCTAATTTGTTTTTCAATTCCTATCACTTTTTTACCAAACCTAATCAATGCTATGTTTATAATCTGTAATTTTAAAATAATCTGTACAGTGAAATTAATTTGAAACTTAAACCCATTGTAAATTTGATTAGCGAACAAAACTTTTGCCTAACTTTTATTACATTTTTTATAATTTGCTGCGTGCCATTAAATAACGAATTCAAAATGTATATTCCAATAATTTGCAGTTTGTTACGATTTATTACATTTGACCTCATTTTTCTATTTAGTTTTGATATATTTTCTTGTAGTTATGTTTTCAGGAGTGCCAATTAGGGTTTTTATTTTTAACTGACTATGATGTAAACAATAAATTATTCCATTAGAGACAATCCCCTTACGAGGGGCTTTCAATCAATCAATAGATGAGAAGGATTAATAAAACATTTAAAACTTCATTACGAATTCATTCAATCAATGATGAAACATTTCCTCAAGACATTGTCTGTCCCATACAAGATAGCCAATGACTATTTCAATATTGTTCCCTTGTAGATTGAAACACAGAATTAGATGTGCTGACTACAGATAAAAAGTGTCAGTGCCTGGTGATATAGTTCATTAAGTAACCATATCTAATAATAGGATCCTTTGAGCTATACAGAAGGTATCAACTCAACATTTTCAGACCCATTGACTGAAGCATGGCCATTCTTAAAAGTTATTCCATCCTCAACTTTCCGTTGCTGAGACTTAGGACTACTCCCCTGAATTGTAATAGTCACAGCCGGAAGTTCAATGTACTCCTCGCTCTCCTCCTCCTCCTGAATCGTAGTTATAGGCTTCTCTAAAATATCCCTTCTAAACTGCCGCCTTTTACTGCTGTTCCGAACTGGGATCTTCCTGCCGAAACCAATTTTATAAAGATAAGGGAACCTGTCTTGTGAGAAGACTTGTCTGAAGTAGGTGGGTACAGTGGCGAGGTAGATGCCAGGAACAAGGACGGAACTGAGGGAGAGAAGGAGTTGGAGCAGCTCTACTAGTAAACGAGGGTGCTCGTTGTTTTCTCCAGCTTTGGTTATCTTGTACAGCAGCCAAGGACACGCCGTTAGCAAACCCATAAATCCTGAAATGATTAGTGAATTTCGTCACATTTCAATAACTTAGTAAAATGGAGAAAGAATATTCAAACAATATACACATAATATAGTAATGGCCAACTAGCTGACTATAAGGTCATGGCCTGAACAAACAATTTTTTTAAATAGTCAAGTGATGCTAAAGCAGAGCACAAATATGTAATAAGTTAATAGATAAAAATACTGATTCAATGATTAAAATTATAGCTGTGAGTGTCAATAAATTACTGTGTCATAAAAAAAGGAACGATGTACACGTGATCTGAGATACCAATATCTCAATATCAAAACGATAGTGTCTAGAAACATTCATAGTCCATGGTGGCAGGTATCAAGTTAAACGAAGTTACACTGACTGGCAATGTATACGATTGCCGTCTCCCTCTCTCACCCCTGACCGCTATCAGGGTGCTCCTGAGGATTGAGAATCTAATCCTTGTGCGCATGTAACACATAATAGCCGCATAGTCTTCTCCTCTCTTCTGGGATAGTTTTTCAGCGAGTCTCTTGTGGTATCTTGTGGCTTGTGGACCCCATCCGCCATTTGTTGAGTATATAAGTGGGGTAAAGGTGCCTTTTTCCACCTGGATGATTCTGTTGTTGTACTTTTTCATTTTCCTCATTTCATGAGCTTTATAGATCTGTTCCATATCTTTTTTGACATATGTGGGTGAGTTGGGGTGGGTAACACAGACATCAAAGAATGTTCGTTCAAATGTGCTCCAGAGACCTCGTGAGGATACATCAGGTGCAGCTCTATCAGCATTGGTACCAACAATTTCTTCATTATCAAGGGGTATCAATGCTGGCTCAGTCACTACATCTCTGCATACTTCACGCTGCAGCTCTGCATTTAGATCGCGGATGTTGTTGTGTCTCATAGAAACATAGCCACCTTTCTTGCATATAAGTGTGTGATTCACATTATTTCTCTCTCCACAAGCACAGTGAAATGGGGTGTTAGGGATCTCCCAACCATAACGCAAGTATAGAGCATCACGGAACTCAATCTTGTTCAGGGAGTAGCCAAATCTCTTCAATGGAAGTGCAGTAAGCCAACATCCTGAACCTTTCTCTTTGATGAACTGGAGAGATCTCTTTAGGTTGGGATCTCTTACACTGTCCTCTATTGATTTGCTAACCGTAAATAAGTGTTTCTCCTTGATTGCCTTGAGACTTTTTATAGTGTCATTTTGAATTGACATGTTGTAATGTTCAAGGGTGTTTTGCTGGTTGATAATGAGGTCTGTGAGGTCTTTTGTGATGGTGACTGAGGCTGTGAATTCTCTATTGCAGTTTTCAACTGGGTTGGAGATACCTAGGCCACCATGTCTGACTGGCAATGCAAATATGGAGCGGTCCAAGTCTGATACGTTCTTACCCAAGATTGCTGGAATAAAATCTGTTCTGATGCAATCCTCCAATGGTTGAAACAAGTGACTTATACCCGGGATGGTCCTCTGAATGAACGTCCACCGGTGACAAATTCCCTTAGTATATGCAGTCAAAGCAGCTTGGGGCTCCTCAACAGCAATTGATGACAACAGCTTGATGTCCTGACACCATTTATAGACTTTATCTGAGACATATTTGTTCTTAAAAGCTTCGCTGCCAATTGCTGCACCCAAATGGCGTTCTCCTTCAGACTCAATTTTAATACCAGTGCCTGAGAATACTTTCTGCGCAAGATCTAGGTCCTCGCTATTCTTCACAATCAGGACGGTCTTACTGGCTTTTGGGTAATATCCATACTTTGGTCCTTGCTCCAACAGCGTATCCCACCATAACTTAATACCTTCAATCTTTCCACCAGCACTACTGTCGTCTGCATACCAAGACTGTTTGCAAACACTGGGCTTGGAGGCTGTGGCTAGGTCATCAACTAGAGGCTTGATCCCTAACGCATAGAATGCCATTGCTGCTACATCTCCCTGAGTTGAACCTTCCTCAGACTTAAGTTGGTAGTGGTCCTCGGTAGTATTAATGATCAGGTCTGCTGGCTTTTGGTAGTGGTTCTTTAGATACTGATAGAGCGGAGGACAGATCTCATGAACATTGTGAAGGGCTGCTTCTCTATTAAGACGATTGAACGCATTATCAGCGTCAACCTGTAGTATTGCTTCAGTGTCACTGTCTTCCCAGATCTGTCTCATTGCATGAATGGAAGCCTCTATTCCTGATTTGAGCCCTGCACAGGTCTGCAGTGGGCCAGCAGCATATTGTATATCAGTTTTGAAAGACATTATAACTGCTTTTCCAATGATTCTGCGCAATATCTCGCCGATTCCAATTGGTCTTACACCAGGTTTCCCGTTCTTATCCTGGCCTTTATCAAGAGGGATTAATCTGCATGCAGTGAACTCTTTCAGACAGCTATGATGGATATCTTCTCTACAAAGGCGCCTTGCAACAATTGCTATAGACTCAGCAAGTGTCACTGATGCTTTGCCAAATGATTCGCTGCAGATGATATGCTTCCACAAATCTGAGTCCGTTAGTGTTGGGCCGCCTGATCCATCCAAATATAAACAAGCCCTCTTGACAGTCTCTGCGTCGATCCTCTCAAATATCACTTCCTGAGGTGGAGGAGTACTGTGAGGGTGCAGAACAACTGGATCTGCTTTAACAGCTGGAGGGTGTTTCTCCCCAAGGACCTGTTTAATGTTTGCTGTTAGGCTGTGAACTCCTAAGGTGTCATTGGAACTGTCAACAAATTTGGTGGCTTGTTTAACTTTCCCAAGAAGCATTAGTCGGCAGAAACTCTTCTTCCTGGATTCCTCGCTGATTTTTTGTTGCTGCACCAAGGCTTTCTGAATACTCCTGCACTCCATCATTAGATCGTCAAGTTCTCCATTTTTCCATTTAACCAAACGCTTGGTGAGATATGTTACATGGTCTCTTGCTTTTGACTTGCTTGACGGTTTTTGCAACATGATTGGCAAGAAGATATGAACCAGTGCGAACGATAGCCTTTCCCACTTGGTAGCATCTGCAAATAAGAGGATGAGCCGAGTCAGTTCTTTTATAAAGTCGCTACCTGATTTACCTCTGGGAACTAGGAAAAGATTCTTTCTCCATGTCACCATCTCTTGATAAACAGCTTGGACTTTCTCAGCTATCAACTCTTCACCAACCATTGAGCCCCAATTAATTTTGTTTGCTTTCACTGCTTGACAAGTATCACAAAACCATATCTCTTCATTATCCATCTCAGCGTACTCGGTTTCACTGATAAACAAACAAGGTGCATGGAACCATTCTTCACAGCCATCACAACCCAATGCCTTATCCGAATCCCCCACAACACTCCTACATACGGGACAGTTATAACAGATATCATTTTCCTCGTCAGGAGCATCAATGATCTGCTGGTTCTCTACATTATCCCTACATTTCTGACAAACCCACCGTTCACTGTCCACTGGTGCAGACTTACCAAGACATTTAGGATGGAAAAATGTTTTACAGGAATCACATTGAATGCTACAAGGTTCTGATATAAGATCTTTGGGACAGATTCCACATAACAGAGAAACAACAGGTGTAACATAAGCAATACCTTCAGAAGACAGGTGTTGAGATATCTCCGGATCACAGGTGTCTGGTAGCTGTACACTCTCTGTTTCTGCTGTCTTGTCTTCACCGCTGTTTGTTATCATCGTAGCGGACTTTCCATTGTCATACCTCAAATTATTTGTTATATAGTAGTGTTGAAAGTATTAAATGATTCATGTTTTGAGCTATTGTAAGGGAAGATAGTATCCACTATCCATGTTAGAGTATGATTGATAAGCGAGAATGTTTCTTCGCTCAATAATCCGTAATCTTACCGATAGAAGCAGGAGTACGGTAGTTTCTAACGCCAATGGTTGGTGTATCAAATAGCCGTCTTGAGATAGTTGCCGCCAAATTTCTTCTATCGTCCTCGTTTATTAGAAGATGCATGTATCTGACAGCTGCAATTATTGTTTTATGTTTCACTGTGTGGAGTTTTAAAGTAATAACATAGGCTAACAAAGTAGCCCAGTACTATTCATAACTCTGGATCTAGCCATTAATAGTTCAGTCGATTATAAATTAAAATAGGACAGCCGATTTTGCAACCTACCTATGGCAATAACTGGACATATGATGTACAGCCCGCCCGCCAAAAGAAGATCCGAAGTCGAAGAGAATATGAGTGTCTGAAAACATCCTGCCTGTATCGGGTCGTACTGGTAATTATAATCCTTGTCACCACTCAGTGCAGGAAATAACTGCAGGAGTTCGGAGTATCAATACCGAGTTGGTCAGAATTAAGGCAATACTAATCATTTCGAGTCGGCCGGGTGGTGTAGTGGTAATTCACTCGCCTCCCAAGCGGAAGACCGGGGTTCAAACCCCGTCTGAGGCAGGCAGGCCAGGTCACCAAGCTGTGATTGGTACAGGATTTATCCTGGTAATTATGCTCGGAGGATATCAGTGACGCGATTCCCACTACAGTGTAAGCTGCAGTGTAGCTGTAAAGTCTACCGCCATTCGGAATGAGTGTGAACTTGCTTACCAGGCAATCATGATTTCCGCTTGGTTCTCATCAGGTCTCTAAGAAAGCCAACAGTGTGCTGATATGCACTGTCATATGTACTTCCTAGAAGCAGCACACGGCCCATTTCGGACTTGCACGAGTTATAATTATTTATTCAAGTAGCTATGTCTTAGTTAGCATTGCATATGTGATTGGATTACACAGGATTTTTTACACAGGATTTTTACACAGGATTAAAATTAAATTATAGATCCATTATCATGGACCGTCATAATTGTACAGAGATTAATGAAAACAATCATCTTTGCTTGAAGTCAAGGCCAGGGTTATCCTTAAATCTTAATTATGACTAATTCGCGAGGTTCTCACCAAATTGATAGTAAAATTGTTTAAGTTTCGTGCATTTGAATTACGCTGACGCATATCTTCGGTGAAGGCACTATCCGTCGCGGAGTAGAGTCCGCGGCGGAGCCGCCGGACTCCGAGCGGACTCCGAGCGGACTCCGGCGGTGCTCCGCCAAATGTATTTACACTGGACTCGAGTACATTTTGGCGGACTCCGAGCGGACTTTAAAGTCCGCCGCGGACTCCGAGCGGCTCCGCGGCGGCTCGGCGGAGTGTCCGCCGCGGACTAAGCCACTAGGCGGACTCCGGTCCGCCGCGGACTCCGGCGGAGTGCTTGGCGGACTCCACCGGACCTCTCCGCCAGACTTGAATCCGGCGGAGTCCGGCGGAGCTTGGCGGAGTCCGCCGGACTCCAACAGAGTCCACTGACTTCCGACCTCCGACTTCCGACCCTCGGCTAAATTTGTCACGTGACATACAACATAGCATTTTGCAATATTGTGGTCAGATGAAAAGGTCGCTAGTGATAAACCTTAACCATTACCCTCACAATGTCAATAGTGTACAACTCTAGTCCTAACTTTGACCCTATAATGTATAAACGTTGACCCTAACCCTCCACCAAACCGTCCGCAGCGAAATATCAATGTCATTGACTGGTCACGTGACCAAAACAATTTTTGTCATATTATCTCATATAGGGAAGCGTTTTTAGTTTTACCCTACACGTTGCATGTGGCGTCATTCGGCCGGATCCCAGCAAGCAAAAATACGTCGACCATCACAGGACGACGCCAGCCAGCACTCTCTACGCTCTTCGAGCTCCGATCGTCCTGTGACGAAGTAAGGACGAAGCCTGAGGTCCTCAGGTAACATCGACCACCGATTGAAAATTCAAAGATTTTTTGACATAAAGGTCAAATGTAAAACTAAAATCTTGATGTTGATTGATTGACGACGTCAATTTTTGAGCACAGCGCGAGCGCATGCGGAAAAGGACCGCGTAGCTAGTCAAGATGTTGATAAATATTTGGCTTGTGGCGCGATGTGTTGCTCTAAGTATATGGTATAGCCCTCTCGCTTGCAGTAGCGTGCGACCGCCGGAAATGACTTGTGGAACAAGCGCGCCCGCAGCGGCGCGAAAGCACCTGGTTAGCTAGATAAACGCGATGTGCCTTGCATTGTAGGATTAAATCCTACTAGCTGACGCCACTCGCAGCTGTGATGTTCGCTGTACGTCAGCGACCGAAATTTATACGCGTATCACCCGTTAAGATGTGCCACCCGACGCGCCACGCAATTTTTCTCGTTGCTCGTCGCACGTCGACGAACAACGAAGCTCGTTGCGACGCGCAATGAGCTGCCAGGCTAGGACATCGTCCTGGTCCAACAAATTTTGGCGAGCGCGAGCGATTTTCTCCAAAAATTTAATGAGGGCACCGACTTCCACTCTGGCTAGGTTTCTTTTTATAGGGGGTGCACGATAAAAATAAAGTTGCTTGGATTTTAAAAAATTTTGTACCACTGTTTTCTAGAGACTGTGAGAATTTTCACAATACCAAATTTGTTATACCTTTTTGGAAAGATCAGTGAGTTTCGCCTTGACGGATGTTACTCGTCTAAATTTCTTCGAAGTAGCGCGCGCCGCTTTCTTCTCGAAATGTTATGTAATGGCCCGATGGCAAGTCACAAGTGCTACGAAGTAGCGCGCGCCGGGTCAGACCATTAACAATGGTCAAGTTTCGCCTAGGTGCCATATTTGATGGTGCGCGGCTTTTGGAGCAAAAGTAGCTGTAAAAGTCGCGTAATTTGACCAAATTCGTCCAAATTTGACCATTTTTGTCGTATAAATCGGATTTATCTTCAGTTCCTTAAATGAGATCATTCTGGAAATTGGCGAAGACCTTCCAATTGGGCTTTCACAACTGTCCGAAAAATTTGGTGCGTCCACGTGCGCGGCGCCCCCGCGCCCATTATGCTTACATCTCCAATTTCAATTGCAGTGTGGTGCTTGCGTGGCGCGGCGGGTCGGGTACTCATGTACTTGATTATTGAGAGTACCCCATCTTATGAACGATAGATGAACTAACAATATATTTTGAAGTTTTTTTTTGAAGTATATTATATGTATTGATTATTCTGTGGCAAATAAAATTCTCTTTTTCTTAAATTCTCTAGAGAAAAAGCTTTTTCTTAATTCTTGTTCATTGAAATATTACCGCCAGCGTTACTGGGCCGCGCTCAGCCTGTCATTCCGCCAAATCTTTATTCGGCGGATTTGGGGTTAATTGTTAATGAACATAATAGCCTGGGGTCCTCAGGTAACGCCAGCGAGGCGAGCGTGCTAAATCACTTTACAGTCGATCTTCGAGATTGTTCTAAAAGGGCTCACGACAGTTGAAACCAACTTCAATCGATGTATTTTCGGACGCTGATTCCGAATCACCCCCCATGACATAGGGTTAAAATGCTCCCCTGACGAGATATTGGCGAAAAACTGTCTCGATCACGTGATATGACCGTATAAGGAAGTTAGTCTAATTTCTCGTTAGGGTTAGGGTTTCAGCATATGCTTTTGTTATGGATTGGGTTAGGGTCAGGGTTGGAATCAGACTAGAGGGTTAGGGTTTCGAATAGTCTTTCAGGGCCAGCTAGAGAACGGGTTGAAAAAGTCACGTGACAGTCGAGTGTAGAGTGATTAATCATCATCCCCAGCGAGGAGTCGCAGCTGCGACTGCAAGCCGTGTTACCCATTTCCCTGTACTGTATTGTGATCAGCATGAGTTTAATCAAAGTAATGTGTATCACTCGCTTCACTCGATCCGAAATTAAAGTATATAATCCTACAACGCCAAGCTAGTAATAAAGTTTTATGAAAGTAGGGGGTGTACAATCGTATGCGCGCCCTAAATGCTGTCGTTTTGCGTCTAGTAGACCCCCTCGAATTGGGCCGGAAGTATAAAATCAATTAGAAGTAGCTTTATTTGGTCAATTAAAGTCGAAATTGTTTCAACTTTTCCTAGTCTATAGGAAATATGTCCCTCTGATTGGCAGCACAATATATAAGCAATTGGGCCACTGGAACAGGTCTTAATCATCAAAAACCTACGTTTCACGAAATTTAAGTACATTTTCGACTCTGGCGTTTTTGCCTTTCAAGTGCGGAAAAAATCCAAGTGATGCGTAGCAGAAGGGCATATTTCCTAAAGATTTTGAAAATTTGAAACGATTTTGACCTTAGTTGACCAAATAAAGCGACTTGTAAAATCCCTGTCTATATATGACACAATTGTCAGCAATTTACGCCAGCCAATATCCAAATAAATTCGTGCGCGTGCATGAATTATAATACCTGAGCCGTCTCATGTATCTAGTCTTGAACTGTAACTTTTTTTGATACCGCTCCCAACGGTCAAACCCTTTATGGGTGAAGATAAACCGAAATACAATACATAGCATGCAAATGAACAATAAATCCAGTCATCTTCAAAATGTGTTAATTGAAACTATAATCATAAGCATTCTCTCCATAAAGTGGGAAAAACAGCATCATTAGTCCAATGTGCATATCATGTTGTTTAAAATTTAATGTTTATTGTCTCGTGTCTATCCCGGCGTCGTGTGCTACTGCTAGGAGGCCAAAATCGTCAGTGTGGAATGAAGATGTCCTCTTCCACGGTGTTCTGGTCCCTCTAACTCCGAGGTAGTATTACAGCTTCTAAGGCACAAGACAAAACAAATCACAATGCAAGGCAGTAACTGAAGCACTTAATTCTATAATGATGAAGAAACCTCGGACATCTTGATTCAAATTGCCTCAAATCTAAATTAAGTTAACGCACGTCGTTGAATAGGGACACGGTGTTTAGATTTGATGACGGGAGCACACATTATGACGACAGAAACAAAGAAGCAGAACTAGGAAATCACGGAGGCTGAAAAGTGCAAGATATATCGATTTCATCATTTCACTGCCAATTTAAACATTCTAGGTGAGCTGCAAAGTGCAACACGAAGTAACGCAGTATATAAAGCTCAAAGTAACGGACATGTGATCAGATTTTCACTGTCATGTGACTAACATGACATTGAAGTGCTGACAACTTCTTCTCTGTATAGGAATCCTCTTCATTCTGAAGACCCTTTCAAGCAGGACTTTGTAAGAGTATTATAGTTGTTTTGCAGTTACTGTGTGACCGAAAATGGCAATGTTTGCATCATGCATCATGTGGATCAGGCGCTTAAATCTACAAATTGTAACCGTGATCGTTTGTGATAGAATTAGACGCGCATGTTTTTGCGCGCTCAAAGGCTCGCTAGTACAGATCAAGTTCAAGTAGAAATTTATCGCTTATTTTAGTTTTAATCAAACGTTTTATTGATCACGTTTTATTTTTAGTTATAGGTGGCTTTAAGTCGAAAAAACATCTCATTTTAAAAACATTTAATACTCAAAACATAACAACAGTATTACACAATTTCTCTAGTAATGATAATTTAACATTTCATGATCTAAACTTCTGCTAAATCGGATTCTTGAAAACTCATAAGCACAAGATTATTCGTTCAAAACTTTATCCCAAAACTTAATCTCTAGTCTGTATCATAATTTTAATACCCATTATTTCAAAACAATATTCAAAGTCCTGTCTATACGTCCAAAAGTCTTTATCCTGCCTCAGTCGTACAGAGTCGTACGCGATGTCGAGGCCTTCTCGTCCTTCAGAGTCCTCTTTAGATCGTATTCTTCTTACTCCTGCTCCCCGTGTAAATCGGCTACCTCTCCAGTTTTACCATCTGAAAAAGTTGTTATTAGTATTACACAATCATCGACGATAAAATAGTGATACCCAAACGGGTGCATTCTTAAATTAAACCGTTATTCTCGACTTGCATATCAATCAATGATTTAACGGGTAATAGCCGTCTTGCTGCAGCTCGCAAAATAAATATATTCACATTTATGATTTTAAATTAAAATCATAAATGTGAAATGGGAACTTTAAGGCCTAAAAAAGGCTTAAAATTTGTAACCCACTTTATGGAGGCCATGATAAGATGATTGGAAAGTGCGGGTCAATCGAGTCTCTTATTTCTTCCCAATCTTAGTTATGTGGAACTCTAACATATAACATAGCGTCTGACTCTGCATGGACGGCGGACTAGAATATTAATGGGCGTCCCCTTAAGTGCTTAAATCACATGCACGAAACAACGGAAAATTGGCCCAATCCGATCAAAACCAAAGTATAAGCCCAAAATTTCTAGCTCTAGAAGTTGGCTGCAAAGTGGCTGCAGACACTACCATTGAATAGGCACAACCCAGGTTTGACTATATCTTCAGTACTGATTAGTTAGCAAAAAGTCGTCTCTTCCAAGTTCCAAAGCTACTAATATCAGTCCTTAGCGGCCAACACATCTAATATAAAGATACTTACACCTACAGACAGTGACCGACACCTCCAACACTCTGAATATACCTAAGTAAATAGTGACTGAAGGCTCTAAAGCCTTGAAATTAGTCAATTGTGGCGGATACCTACTCATAAAGCTCGTGATATCATTAACTTTAAGCGGCTGATACCTACTCCAAAGAACTCGATGTCAGTACACACTTAATATAGATTGTGATTGACACTCCCAATAGCAGCATAATTTGTCACTAAAATTTCTACGCTTCCCGCCCACTCTCTCTTAATGACAATTGACGAGATGCAAAAATTGCTATTTCTCTAAGAGTCTGGGTCAGTGTCCCGGATTGAGACGATTCCTGATCAAATACTGAAACTTTTGTAAGAGGTGGGGGCTCGGTATAAAATTGGGGGCTCAATGGAAGCTGGGGGTGCCTGACTGTTTCGGTGAATCGTCATAGGGCTGGTATATAGCTGAGGTGTTGGATTTGAGTTATTTATTTTCCCTTTTTCCAGTGTTCTCGATGTTAAACTACAAGGTGAGCACGGTTCGTGTAACGTATTAACTTCCAGGTAAATGGATTACTAATTCAATCTCTATTACGCTGAACTTTGGAACAAATCGATCAACCCGGATATTAGTAGAGGCTCTTACGGGCAAAAAGACGTGTTTTCTGCTACGAGTTTAGAGACCTAACCGCTAATTGGACACAATAGTATGATGTCTAAGGATCGATAATATGTTAAGAAGTATAAATTTGGCCTTATTAGTCACGTGCTATACCAATGCGCGTTTTAAACTTTGACAGTCTATTACTCTAAGGCAAATAAAGTAATTATATCCATATTTTGTCAGCAATAAGATCACATTATTTTCTATTTTAGTGTGAAAATATGAGCTAGAACGGACATAATCTCGCTGAGTTATAGCTGTTTGAAATTTATGATGAACGCGCGGGGTGCCAATTGATAACAACTAAATGCTTTTGCGCGTAGTGCGCGTCGAAAATTTGGCAAAAACGCTTGCGGAGTGACAATATTCAAACTTCGATTAAGTATATGAAGGATCTTAAAATTTATTCCGCTTTTATTTTTATTTCCACTCTCGATTCCTTGCTAGCAGTCCGGTTAATTTAGTACCTTTAGTGGGTCTCATTTAATCATTAGCTCTAATTAAAGAACCTCTCACCCTCTCAGAAAACTCCGTTTGAGATATTCATATTCCTTATTACGCTCTAAGTTATTAATTAAAGAACCTCTCAGTCTCACCCTCTCAGATTTTCAACGCTCCGTTCATTTTTTATAGCTTTATTATTTTTATCTTTTACTACACTTACTAACTCGTGGCTTTACAAAGGAGCAATAGTTTGCGGAGGCATTCTAGAACGGTATATATTTTAGCTTTCAGTTTCTGTTTCATTATCTTAAAATTTATTCCGCTTTTATTTTTATTTCCACTCTCGATTCCTTGCTAGCAGTCCCGGTTAATTTAGTACCTTTAGTGGGTCTCATTTAATCATTAGCTCTAATTAAAGAACCTCTCACCCTCTCAGAAAACTCCCGTTTGGAGATATTCATATTCCTTATTACGCTCTAAGTTATTAATTAAAGAACCTCTCAGTCTCACCCTCTCAGATTTTCAACGCTCCGTTCATTTTTATAGCTTTATTATTTTTATCTTTTTACTACACTTACTAACACGTGCTTTACAAAGGAGCAATAGTTTGCGGAGGCATTCTAGAACGGTATATATTTTAGCTTTCAGTTTCTGTTTCATTATCTTAAAATTTTATTCCGCTTTTATTTTTATTTCCACTCTCGATTCCTTGCTAGCAGTCCGGTTAATTTAGTACCTTTAGTGGGTCTCATTTAATCATTAGCTCTAATTAAAGAACCTCTCACCCTCCTCAGAAAACTCCGTTTGGAGATATTCATATTCCTTATTACGCTCTAAGTTATTAATTAAAGAACCTCTCAGTCTCACCCTCTCAGATTTTCAACGCTCCGTTCATTTTTATAGCTTTATTATTTTATCTTTTTACTACACTTACTAACACGTGCTTTACAAAGGAGCAATAGTTTGCGGAGGCATTCTAGAACGGTATATATTTTAGCTTTCAGTTTCTGTTTCATTATCTTAAAATTTTATTCCGCTTTTATTTTTATTTCCACTCTCGATTCCTTGCTAGCAGTCCGGTTAATTTAGTACCTTTAGTGGGTCTCATTTAATCATTAGCTCTAATTAAGAACCTCTCACCCTCTCAGAAAACTCCGTTTGGAGATATTCAATTCCTTATTACGCTCTAAGTTATTAATTAAAGAACCTCTCAGTCTCACCCTCTCAGATTTTCAACGCTCCGTTCATTTTTATAGCTTTATTATTTTTATCTTTTTACTACACTTACTAACACGTGCTTTACAAAGGAGCAATAGTTTGCGGAGGCATTCTAGAACGGTATATAATTTTAGCTTTCAGTTTCTGTTTCATTATCTTAAAATTTTTTCCGCTTTATTTTTATTTCCACTCTCGATTCCTTGCTAGCAGTCCGGTTAATTTAGTACCCTTTAGTGGGTCTCATTTAATCATTAGCTCTAATTAAAGAACCTCTCACCCTCTCAGAAAACTCCGTTTGGAGATATTCATATTCCTTATTACGCTCTAAGTTTTTAATTAAAGAACCTCTCAGTCTCACCCTCTCAGATTTTCAACGCTCCGTTCATTTTTATTAGCTTTATTATTTTTATCTTTTTACTACACTTACTAACACGTGCTTTACAAAGGAGCAATAGTTTGCGGAGGCATTCTAGAACGGTATATATTTTAGCTTTCAGTTTCTGTTTCATTATCTTAAAATTTATTCCGCTTTATTTTTTATTTCCACTCTCGATTCCTTGCTAGCAGTCCGGTTAATTTAGTCACCTTAGTGGGTCTCATTTAATCATTAGCTCTAATTAAAGAACCTCTCACCCTCTCAGAAAACTCCGTTTGGAGATATTCATATTCCTTATTACGCTCTAAGTTATTAATTAAAGAACCTCTCAGTCTCACCCTCTCTGATTTCAACGCTCCGTTCATTTTTATAGCTTTATTATTTTTATCTTTTTACTACACTTACTAACACGTGCTCTTACAAAGGAGCAATAGTTTGCGGAGGCATTCTAGAACGGTATATATTTTAGCTTTCAGTTTCTGTTTCATTATCTTAAAATTTATTCCGCTTTTATTTTTATTTCCACTCTCGATTCCTTGCTAGCAGTCCGGTTAATTTAGTACCTTTAGTGGGTCTCTTTATCATTAGCTCTAATTAAAGAACCTCTCACCCTCTCAGAAAACTCCGTTGGAGATATTCATATTCCTTATTACGCTCTAAGTTATTAATTAAAGAACCTCTCAGTCTCACCCTCTCAGATTTTCAACGCTCCGTTCATTTTTATAGCTTTATTATTCTTTTATCTTTTACTACACTACTAACACGTGCTTTACAAAGGAGCAATAGTTTGCGGAGGCATTCTAGAACGGTAATATTTTAGCTTTCAGTTTCTGTTTCATTATCTTAAAATTTATTCCGCTTTTATTTTTATTTCCACTCTCGATTCCTTGCTAGCAGTCCGGTTAATTTAGTACCTTTAGTGGGTCTCATTTAATCATAGCTCTAATTAAAGAACCTCTCACCCTCTCAGAAAACTACTCCGTTTGGAGATTTCATATTCCTTATTACGCTCTAAGTTATTAATTAAAAGAACCTCTCAGTCTCACCCTCTCAGATTTTCTACGCTCCGTTCATTTTTATAGCTTTATTATTTGTATCTTTTTACTACACTTACTAACACGTGCTTTACAAAGGGAGCAATAGTTTGCGGAGGCATTCTAGAACGGTATATATTTTAGCTTTCAGTTCTGTTCATTATCTTAAAATTTATTCCGCTTTTATTTTTATTTCCACTCTCGATTCCTTGCTAGCAGTCCGGTTAATTTAGTACCTTTAGTGGGTCGCAGTGGTTAATCATTAGCTCTAATGTAAGAACTCTCACCCTCTCAGAAAACTCCGTTGGAGATATTCATATTCCTTATTACGCTCTAAGTTATTAATTAAGAACCTCTCAGTCTCACCCTCTCAGATTTTCAACGCTCCGTTCTTTTTATAGCTTTATATTTTTAGCTTTTTACTACACTTACTAACACGTGCTTTACAAAGGAGCAATAGTTTGCGGAGGCATTCTAGAACGGTATATATTTTAGCTTTCAGTTTCTGTTTCATTATCTTAAAATTTATTCCGCTTTTATTTTTATTTCCACTCTCGATTCCTTGCTAGCAGGTCCGGTTAATTTAGTACCTTTAGTGGTCTCATTAATCATTAGCTCTAATTAAAGAACCTCGCTCCCCTCGTCAGAAAACTCCGTTTGGAGATATTCATATTCCTTATTACGCTCTAAGTTATTAATTAAAGAACCTCTCAGTCTCACCCTCTCAGATTTTCAACGCTCCGTTTCATTTTTATAGCTCTATTATTTTTATCTTTTACTACACTTACTAACACGTGCTTTACAAAGGAGCAATAGTTTGCGGAGGCATTCTAGAACGGTATATATTTTAGCTTTCAGTTTCTGTTTCATTATCTTAAAATTTATTCCGCTTTTATTTTTATTTCCACTCTCGATTCCTTGCTAGCAGTCCGGTTTAATTTAGTACCTTTAGTGGGTCTCATTTAATCCATTAGGCTCTAATTAAAGAACCTCTCACCCTCTCAGAAAACTCCGTTTGGAGTTATTCATATTCCTTATTACGCTCTAAGTTATTAATTAAAGAACCTCTCAGTCTCACCTCCAGATTTTTCAACGCTCCGTTCATTTTTATAGCTTTATTATTTTTATCTTTTTACTACACTTACTAACACGTGCTTTACAAAGGAGCAATAGTTTGCGGAGGCATTCTAGAACGGTATATATTTTAGCTTTCAGTTTCTGTTTCATTATCTTAAAATTTATTCCGCTTTTATTTTTATTTCCACTCTCGATTCCTTGCTAGCAGTCCGGTTAATTTTAGTACCTTTAGTGGGTCTCATTTAATCATTAGCTCTAATTAAAAGAACCTCTCACCCTCTCAGGAAAACTCCGTTGGAGATATTCATATTCCTTATTACGCTCTAAGTTATTATTAAAGAACCTCTCAGTCTCACCCCTCTCAGATTTTCAACGCTCCGTCATTTTTATAGCCTTTATTATTTTTATCTTTTTACTACACTTACTACACGTGCTTTACAAAGAGCAATAGTTTGCGGAGGCATTCGAGAACGGTATATATTTTAGCTTTCAGTTTCTGTTTCATTGATCTTTAAATTTTATTCCGCTTTTTTTTTATTTCCACTCTCGATTCCTTGCTAGCAGTCCGGTTAGATTTAGTACCTTTAGTGGGTCTCATTTAATCATTAGCTCTAATTAAAGAACCTCTCACCCTCTCAGAAAACTCCGTTGGAGATATTCATATTCCTATTTCGCTCTAGTTATTAATTAAAGAACCTCTCAGGTCTCACCCTCTCAGATTTTCAACGCTCCGTTCATTTTTATAGCTTTATTATTTTTATCTTTTTACTACACTTACTAACACGTGCTTTACAAAGGAGCAATAGTTTGCGGAGGCATTCTAGAATCGGTATATATTTTAGCTTTCAGTTTCTGTTTCATTATCTTAAAATTTATTCCGCTTTTTATTTTTATTTCCACTCTCGATTCCTTGCTAGCAGTCCGGTTAATTTAGTACCTTTAGTTGGGTCTCATTAATACATTAGCTCTAATTAAAGAACCTCTCACCCTCTCAGAAAACTCCGTTTGGAGATATTCATATTCCTTATTACGCTCTAAGTTTATTAATTAAAGAACCTCTCAGGTCTCACCCTCTCAGATTTTCAACGCTCCGTCATTTTTATAGCTTTATTATTTTACTTTTTACTACACTTACTAACACGTGCTTTACAAAGGAGCAATAGTTTGCGGAGGCATTCTAGAACGGTATATATTTTAGCTTTCAGTTTCTGTTTCATTATCTTAAAATTTATTCCGCTTTTATTTTTATTTCCACTCACGATTCCTTGCTAGCAGTCCGGTTAATTTAGTACCTTTAGGTGGTCTCATTTAATCATTAGCTCTAATTAAAGAAACCTCTCACCCTCTCAGAAAACTCCGTTTGGAGATATTCATATTCCTTATTCGCTCTAAGTATTAATTAAAGAACCTCTCAGTCTCACCCTCTCAGATTTTCAACGCTCCGTTCATTGTTATAGCTTTATTATTTTTATCTTTTTACTACACTTACTAACACGTGCTTTACAAAGGAGCAATAGTTTGCGGAGGCATTCTAGAACGGTATATATTTTAGCTTTCAGTTTCTGTTTCATTATCTTAAAATTTATTCCGCTTTTATTTTTATTTCCAACTCTCGATTCCTTGCTAGCAGTCCGGTTAATTTTAGTACCTTTAGTGGGTCTCATTTAATCATTAGCTCTAATTAAAGAACCTCTCACCCTCTCAGAAAAACTCCGTTTGGAGATATTCATATTCCTTATTACGCTCTAAGTTATTAATTAAAGAACCTCTCAGTCTCACCCTCTCAGATTTTCAACGCTCCGTTCATTTTTATAGCTTTATTATTTTTATCTTTTTACTACACTTACTAACACGTGCTTTACAAAGGAGCAATAGTTTGCGGAGGCATTCTAGAACGGTATATATTTTAGTTTCGTTTCTGTTTCTTTTCTTAAAATTTTTCGCTTTTTTTTTTATTTTTCCCCTTCATTCCCTTCTCATCCGGGTTAATTTTAGTACTTTAGTGGGGCCCTTTAATCTTAGCTCTAAATTTAAAAAAAAATCTCACCCTCTCAAAAAAACCCGTTTGGGGGATATTCATTCCTTTTTACGCTCAAGTTTTTAAATTTAAAAAACTCTCATCTCACCCTCTCAATTTCAACGCCGTTTATTTTTTTAGTTTATTATTTTTAAAACTTTTTTCACACTTTCAAAACGTCTTTTTTAAAAAAGGGAATATTTTGGGGGGGATTCTTGAACGGGTTTTTTTTTTTGCTTCATTTTTGTTTCATTATCTTAAAATTTATTCCCTTTTATTTTTTTTTTCCACTCTCGATTCCTTTCTGCGCCGTTTTAAATTTTGTCCTTTGGGGGTTATTTAATCATTAGCCTAATTTTAAAAAACCTCTCACCCTCTCAAAAACTCCCTTTGGAGACTATTCATATTCCTTATTACGCTCTAAGTTATTTAATGAAAGAACCTCTCAGTCTCACCCTCTCAGATTTTCAACGCTCCGTTCATTTTTATAGCTTTATTATTTTTATCTTTTTACTACACTTACTAACACGTGCTTTACAAAGGAGCAAAAGTTTGCGGAGGCCATTCTAGAACGGTATATATTTTAGCTTCAGGTTCTTGTTTCATTATCTTAAAATTTATTCCGCTTTTATTTTTATTTCCACTCTCGATTCCTTGCTAGCAGGTCCGGTTAATTTATACCTTTAGTGGGTCTCAATTTATCATTAGCTCTAATTAAAGAACCTCTCACCCTTCTCAGAAAACTCCGTTTGGAGATATTCATATTCCTTATTACGCTCTAAGTTATTAATTAAAGAACCTCTCAGTCTCACCCTCTCAGATTTCAACGCTCCGTTCATTTTTATAGCTTTATTATTTTTATCTTTTTACTACACTTACTAACACGTGCTTTACAAAGGAGCAATAGTTTGCGGAGGCATTCTAGAACGGTATATATTTTAGCTTTCAGTTTCTGTTTCATTATCTTAAAATTTATTCCGCTTTTATTTTTATTTCCACTCTCGATTCCTTGCTAGCAGTCCGGTTAATTTAGTACCTTTAGTGGGTCTCATTTAATCATTAGCTCTAATTAAAGAACCTCTCACCCTCTCAGAAAACTCCGTTTGGAGATATTCATATTCCTTATTACGCTCTAAGTTATTAATTAAAGAACCTCTCAGTCTCAACCCTCTCAGATTTTCACGCTCCGTTCATTTTTATAGCTTTATTATTTTTATCTTTTTACTACACTTACTAACACGTGCTTTACAAAGGAGCAATAGTTTTGCGGAGGCATTCTAGAACGGTATATATTTTAGCTTTCAGTTTCTGTTTCATTATCTTAAAATTTATTCCGCTTTTATTTTTATTTCCACTCTCGATTCCTTGCTAGCAGTCCGGTTAATTAGTACCTTTAGTGGGTCTCATTTAATCATTAGCTCTAATTAAAGAACCTCTCACCCTCTCAGAAAACTCCGTTTGGAGATATTCATATTCCTTATTACGCTCTAAGTTATTAATTAAAGAACCTCTCAGTCTCACCCTCTCAGATTTTCAACGCTCCGTTCATTTTTATAGCTTTATTATTTTTATCTTTTTACTACACTTACTAACACGTGCTTTACAAAGGAGCAATAGTTTGCGGAGGCATTCTAGAACGGTATATATTTTAGCTTTCAGTTTCTGTTTCATTATCTTAAAATTTATTCCGCTTTTATTTTTATTTCCACTCTCGATTCCTTGCTAGCAGTCCGGTTAATTTAGTACCTTTAGTGGGTCTCATTTAATCATTAGCTCTAATTAAAGAACCTCTCACCCTCTCAGAAAACTCCGTTTGGAGATATTCATATTCCTTATTACGCTCTAAGTTATTAATTAAAGAACCTCTCAGTCTCACCCTCTCAGATTTTCAACGCTCCGTCATTTTTATAGCTTTATTATTTTTATCTTTTTACTACACTTACTAACACGTGCTTTACAAAGGAGCAATAGTTTGCGGAGGCATTCTAGAACGGTATATATTTTAGCTTTCAGTTTCTGTTTCATTATCTTAAAATTTATTCCGCTTTTATTTTTATTTCCACTCTCGATTCCTTGCTAGCAGTCCGGTTAATTTAGTACCTTTAGTGGGTCTCATTTAATCATTAGCTCTAATTAAAGAACCTCTCACCCTCTCAGAAAACTCCGTTTGGAGATATTCATATTCCTTATTACGCTCTAAGTTATTAATTAAAGAACCTCTCAGTCTCACCCTCTCAGATTTTCAACGCTCCGTTCATTTTTATAGCTTTATTATTTTTATCTTTTTACTACACTTACTAACACGTGCTTTACAAAGGAGCAATAGTTTGCGGAGGCATTCTAGAACGGTATATATTTTAGCTTTCAGTTTCTGTTTCATTATCTTAAAATTTATTCCGCTTTTTATTTTTATTTCCACTCTCGATTCCTTGCTAGCAGTCCGGTTAATTTAGTACCTTTAGTGGGTCTCATTTAATCATTAGCTCTAATTAAAGAACCTCTCACCCTCTCAGAAAACTCCGTTTGGAGATATTCATATTCCTTATTACGCTCTAAGTTATTAATTAAAGAACCTCTCAGTCTCACCCTCTCAGATTTTCAACGCTCCGTTCATTTTTATAGCTTTATTATTTTTATCTTTTTACTACACTTACTAACACGTGCTTTACAAAGGAGCAATAGTTTGCGGAGGCATTCTAGAACGGTATATATTTTAGCTTTCAGTTTCTGTTTCATTATCTTAAAATTTATTCCGCTTTTATTTTTATTTCCACTCTCGATTCCTTGCTAGCAGTCCGGTTAATTTAGTACCTTTAGTGGGTCTCATTTAATCATTAGCTCTAATTAAAGAACCTCTCACCCTCTCAGAAAACTCCGTTTGGAGATATTCATATTCCTTATTACGCTCTAAGTTATTAATTAAAGAACCTCTCAGTCTCACCCTCTCAGATTTTCAACGCTCCGTTCATTTTTATAGCTTTATTATTTTTATCTTTTACTACACTTACTAACACGTGCTTTACAAAGGAGCAATAGTTTGCGGAGGCATTCTAGAACGGTATATATTTAGCTTTCAGTTTCTGTTTCATTATCTTAAAATTTATTCCGCTTTTATTTTTATTTCCACTCTCGATTCCTTGCTAGCAGTCCGGTTAATTTAGTACCTTTAGTGGGTCTCATTTAATCATTAGCTCTAATTAAAGAACCTCTCACCCTCTCAGAAAACTCCGTTTGGAGATATTCATATTCCTTATTACGCTCTAAGTTATTAATTAAAGAACCTCTCAGTCTCACCCTCTCAGATTTTCAACGCTCCGTTCATTTTTATAGCTTTATTATTTTTATCTTTTTACTACACTTACTAACACGTGCTTTACAAAGGAGCAATAGTTTGCGGAGGCATTCTAGAACGGTATATATTTTAGCTTTCAGTTTCTGTTTCATTATCTTAAAATTTATTCCGCTTTTATTTTTTTTCCACTCTCGATTCCTTGCTAGCAGTCCGGTTAATTTAGTACCTTTAGTGGGTCTCATTTAATCATTAGCTCTAATTAAAGAACCTCTCACCCTCTCAGAAAACTCCGTTTGGAGATATTCATATTCCTTATTACGCTCTAAGTTATTAATTAAAGAACCTCTCAGTCTCACCCTCTCAGATTTTCAACGCTCCGTTCATTTTTATAGCTTTATTATTTTTATCTTTTTACTACACTTACTAACACGTGCTTTACAAAGGAGCAATAGTTTGCGGAGGCATTCTAGAACGGTATATATTTTAGCTTTCAGTTTCTGTTTCATTATCTTAAAATTTATTCCGCTTTTATTTTTATTTCCACTCTCGATTCCTTGCTAGCAGTCCGGTTAATTTAGTACCTTTAGTGGGTCTCATTTAATCATTAGCTCTAATTAAAGAACCTCTCACCCTCTCAGAAAACTCCGTTTGGAGATATTCATATTCCTTATTACGCTCTAAGTTATTAATTAAAGAACCTCTCAGTCTCACCCTCTCAGATTTTCAACGCTCCGTTCATTTTTATAGCTTTATTATTTTTATCTTTTTACTACACTTACTAACACGTGCTTTACAAAGGAGCAATAGTTTGCGGAGGCATTCTAGAACGGTATATATTTTAGCTTTCAGTTTCTGTTTCATTATCTTAAAATTTATTCCGCTTTTATTTTTATTTCCACTCTCGATTCCTTGCTAGCAGTCCGGTTAATTTAGTACCTTTAGTGGGTCTCATTTAATCATTAGCTCTAATTAAAGAACCTCTCACCCTCTCAGAAAACTCCCGTTTGGAGATATTGCTTATTACGCTCTAAGTTATTAATTTTCCTTGTGTTTGAATCTTGTCACTTTTTAACTGTTTTAGTTTTTGTTATTTTCGGTCGATTTCTGCACTTTTACACTGGGTCATCATTCATAATTTCTGGGATTGAGACGACTTATATCAGCATTAAAGGAAGAGTTTGCTTGTCTGACTTACTTCATTAGACACTTCTGGTCAAGAACTGAACAAGAACCACATTTGAAAACTGGAACATCTGAATGACTCCGCAACCCAGGAATAAACTACTCAGTTATTATCGCTCAATAATCGGTTTGGTATCGACGTTACATACTATATTTTATTTTATTAAAAAGCTGATTTTAGAAACCAGGGAATTAAAGTTACCCTCCTAAGGCTAACATTAAATCGCTGATTTTATTTATATATCACTTTTTTTTGTTCATTCTTTTCCTTCAAAACATTCCAGTACATTGTGCAGAAAGTTGGAGATGAAGCCGTAGTACGTACATGTAGCATTGCACTGGATCGAACTTGCAGAGTGTGGTTTCCTCCAGTCTGCGCCGCGCGCTTATATAAACATACGCGGCGCAGATCGACTGGTATGGAGGAGATTGCACTGTGTAGGCTCCGGTGTAGTGTGATATGTATGTACTACGGCTTTACAAATTTTGGAAGCATGTAGGGATATATTTCTGATACCAATCGTATATACTAAAATACTCTAGCACAATTGTAACTGCAGTTTTACAGAACTCTAAATGCTTAATGAACACTCTTGCAGGTACCACCCGTATTCACACTCAGACCTGAGTTTAGTCATTTTCCGATACGAGATCGGGGACGGGTTCTATAAACAAACAAACAAACAAACAAGTATATGAAGTGGGTACTTCTCGGAAAGGAAAAATTTAGGCAAACACGATGTGACTATTTTTGGGTTGATTTAATACAACTGCAAAAAATTATTCAAACTTAAGCAAAAAAGTCAAAATTTTTACCACTTTTTTGGATTTTTACCTCAGAACAAATAGAGGGATTTGTTTTATTTTTATACAATCTTGTGCGGCTGTCTTTTAGCTATCTTTATGCAAGTTTTGCCGACATGCCAACAAAATTAACTTGCTCAAAATATCAAAAAACATGGTTTTTTTTGGCCTATTTTTGGCCCAAAAATCGGTTTTTTGCGATTTTACCCCAGAACAATCAGTCCAATCATCTTGAAACCACTTTCAATCGATTCTACGGTCAAAAATACGTCTAGTAAGGTGTATCTGGGGTCCCTAACGTATCGAGCAGACAATGCCCGTAAGAGCCTCTACTATATAAGTCTGCAATCCGCTTGTCACAATTAATGACGTGTCACTCATTGTTTATCTAACTCTGCGATTTATAGCGGGAAATACACGTTGTGAAGGAGTTGGGCAGTTGCCTATAAATACCTAATGCCTAGAAGCGGATTGGATGGAAATTGTCACGTGATTACGGTTCAGAGTAGAGATTGGCTCTACTCAAAAAATTTGTGGGGAGGGTGTGATAGTTCTAATTGTCGGGCCCAGTCTATTGGCAAGCACTGATCGGGTGACTAGGAGGTGAAAATTTACTGATATTTATTTAGCTGAATTTTAGTAGACTTCTCGGGGCCCACAAATTCCCAAATCCAAATTAGATGATTCGTGATCTTATTATATTGGAAACATTTTATCTTACGATTACGTCTATTACATACTGCAACAGGCGAATTGATTACTTTGACCAAAATTGAACGAAAATGTGAACGGGATAATTGTCAATAGAGAAGAAATCATGATAAATTTGAGCTTTACCTATTTTATAGCGGCCGGTCCGTCTTAAAACTCTCGCCTACCAAATCCTGGGAGAGTTAAATATTACCTATCATATTTAATTCAGGCAGCATGGTGAAACTGAACAAATCTTGCAGATTCCATAATTAATTCTAAAGTATCAAAACGTTTGGACTTGTAAAAAGGGGCGCACACTGACCTAGAAGTTACGCTGCTAATACTGAAGAAGGTTTCTGCAACTATAAACTCCCTATGCTCCGTTTAGCACACGGTTCCTATGTGATCTCCTGGGGTTTATCTCCGATTACCAACTGAAAGATGTAGTTTGACTTTAATTCTTTAATCCAAAACTTGATACGTACATTAATACAGCAAGATACTCTGAACAGGAGTTCACCCGGGCCCTTGCCCGACCTTGTTTTAGAAAAAAATGGGCGAAAGTGTGCTAGGACCCGACCGTGTTAAACACCCCATTTTAAAAATATGGCTGCCTCCAATTTCAAGTTGCTCAACAGTGAACCTAACAGTACGTCATGACTCATGTGATGGTAAGGAAATGTTTCGATAGTAAAATGGATCACATCGTGACGAGAAAATTTATTTTTGATGAAAATTTCATCCAGAGCAGTTTTAAGCAAAACCAACAACGTACCTCGAGTTTGTCCTATCGTCAAAGTTACAGCGAAGTCCTCATCACACATCAGTACACTATCCTCCAGCAATCTCCACCTGAATAAGACATGCTTTGTTACAAAAACGTCTCGAAATATCGACAAAACAAATGTACCAAGTTTTATACCTGCGTGTCGGGTGCTGCCTCTAAGTTCCAGTCTCTCGTTCAGGCTATCCATGTCATTGTCAACTGTCTCATGATTCATGATACCTAATTTTTTTAAAGTTTTAAATATTTTTTTGATATTTTAAAATATTTTTAGTTTTTTTGTTTTTAAGGCATGCATTTTATCGAGATCATGCATACATATATCTTTAAATGCTATTCATTACATCCTGGCTTTATTACCATTTAACATTTTCCGAAAAGGCACAGATAAATCAATAACGTAGTTACATGAATACCTAAGTAAGACTATGAGACCTAATTACTAACTATGCTCGGCATTGATTAGAGAGTAAAGAATGTTACAATGTAGATATCTATCGATCTCCTTTGTATTGCTCACAGTGTACGACAATAACCTAGCAGATGCTCCCTTTTTAGGATGTTTACCGCTTCTACTACCGATTACCATCGCTGCGCCTGAATCAGCCAGCTTGACCTTGCATGGTACAATTTGACAAGCATTGACGTGATAAAGCTGCGCCTTTGTATCCAACTCCCATTCTGAGTTGGACTGATCCGTTGCACAGGGCCCTCTCTTGGCTTCACAGAACCTGACAACAAAGCAATGCCCAAATGAGTTCAAAACAGTCAACGAGAACTCTTCACACTGTTCGCACCCATCGTTGCTTCTCACCGTTTCAACCACACCAAGGTACCATGGTGTAGAGGGGTCATCACTGTAGAACACTGCTATGAACTTCTCATCGACCAACCCATCATAAAAGGAACCCGTCAAATCAACTATATCATGCTCACCCGCATCATCACTACCCGAAGTAACACTTGCACGATGCTTAAACCCCTTCAACTCTGCGTGCCTAGCAGAAGCCTTCTCGACGAACTGATCCACCGAAATCACCGGTGCAGGCACTAAACCACTCCCATCTCCATCTACAGACTGTAACCTGAGAATACTCTTTAGGTTACTGATACGCTGCTCTAACGGCACAGGGTCATACTTTCTGGTAGCTCGATTCCAAATCCTCTGCTTAAACAAGTCACCATGACTCTGATCAGCTGAACCAATGCAGAGAATGACCTTCTTCTGATACTTGATCTCGTTCCAAAGATCCTTCATCAGAGCCTCAGACCTACCTTCATACCTACCCACCATGATCTCTACATCCTCCTCTGTTTGGCAGGGGCCTCCATGATCCTTTACCACACTAACCAACCCAGCCTTATCACGAACTTCCTTCATTCGCTTCTTTTTCTGCTCGTACAGGTGGAGAACCTTTTCCTGTTTAAGCTTCTTGCGATCATCGTCTCTGTGCTGGATATACAACTTAAGTGACGCAGATTTCTTAATCAGTTTTATCATTTTGCCAAACTGATCAGCTGTAATAACACCTGAGAGAAGCTTCTCGTACAAAGGACTCTTCTTGATTACCTGGTGCTGGGAAAATGTTTCAATGTTAGCAGTAGGTCCTCGGCGATAGCTTTGTCTTAGCGTCCCAACACTGTGCTCACAAGGCAGCTGGGTCGTGGCAGCCATATCAATCTTCTCTGGATTTATTGCCAGCTCTCTACCAACCACTGAATCTGGACCTCCATAATACTCATCCACCTGCCTATCTGTAACCATAAGCAAGCGCTCACAAAGGAGTTTGACCATCCACTCAACCATCTTACTCTCAATCTCGCCGTTAACTATGCCACTATCTAAATCATCAAAAATCTTATCAGCCATGCGAGTATATAGAACCTTGGAACTACGAGTAAGCTGGGGGAAATCAGATAAATGAGGGAGACGAGATTTAGTAAACAACGAACTAGGATCAATAGTCAGCTGTTCTAAGTCATGCTTGAGGCTGGGATAGTAAGAAAATAGCTGACTATGCGTCAGGAGAGTATGACCGAGCCACGTTTCTGCACCGACGGCAACCAAAAATGGGGCATAGATGTGATAAAATATCAATGCGACTGAGATAACAAGCTCTATAAAGCAAGGGCACTTGATGTAATACTCGCAAGATTTAAACATTCTATTATCTTTGTGTATCGATGAAATGAAATTGTGCACATTATCAAAGTTAAATGCAAGTATGAAGCACATTTCAGACTCCTTTCCGAATCTAGAACTATTAGGATCAAAGAAAGTGTCTTGAGGTTGTTTATTAGCAAATAAAAACTCGGTAAAATCCTTTTGGCACGACCATGATTGCTCTTTTTGTCTATATAGTGACGAACCTAGCATACTAAAAAGAGCGTGCAACATAGTGTAAGTACATGAGCGGCTTGAACTAAAGAAAGATGAATTAAAACCTTTGTCAACATATCGCTTTATATCAAGGAGTGATTCAATCGCATGCAACTCCTTATCTATTTCAGAATCAAACGCCGGACTAACGTGAGCATTGCAATGGATGTAAGTTGGCCGACTATCATGACCAAGTGAAACTTTAAGCTCGGAAACTTTCTCACTGACAGGCTTCATCTCGCCACCTAAGTCTGTTACAATGTAATCGATATTAGAAAATACATCTTTGGTCGAACTGAGGACGTCTTCATGGCTAACTGTATCAGAATCAAGAACGGCAGCATTACGTAAGGTAGAAGTTACAGCCTTGAATGAAGAATCAGTATCACTCTTAACCATCTCCATAAGCCCAAGCTGGCGATAATGCGATGTAACTTTGCTTGATACGGGGTCATTTACAGCGTTAACCACGCCAACTGTCATTACTTTGCCCTTTTTAATACTAGCCCCATCATACATGATGGTCGATGTTACAAGATTTGGGCTTTTCAGCTCTTGTGCAACAGACTGAATAGCTAAGGGCGTGTACACATTGGCCTCAAACTTACGCAGATAGCCTTGAGTTGGAGCTGTATTCTTAGTGATCTTATGCATTGTTCTTTTGGCAGGGATACTGCTCGTGCTGCTGCTTGGATTTGGGTAAGTGGGGCCAGGATCTGATTCTGATACATTACCTTTAGTACTATCACTAGGCAACATCTGACGTGCTCGCTTATTAGAAACATCGCTACTTAACTCCCATTCCTGATCAAAGACGTGATTTCCTAAAAGTACTAACGTTTCAAAACATTTCTCTAGCGAACAAAGACCAACGTGTCTTAAAATGGACAACGCAATATCAATCTTAGGATTGATAGATTTGCGACTACTTCGCATAGGAATCTGGTTCGAAAGTTTCGTATCAGCAGCATCTGCTCTATCATAGGATTTAGAGGCCTCAGAAATACGGAGCTTAAAATCAGGGTCATTTGCAATTCTATCTACTTGGGCTTCTAAATCTCGGTATTGGCAAAGCTCATCATCGAGCACTTTGCATTCATTATTGGAATCCCTTAACTTAGCCTTAATATCACATAAGCTAGCCTTGAGGTTGTCAGAATCTGCCAGCAATTCTGCGATGCTCTTATCTTTAAAGCTTATCTGAGATTGGAAGTGTTCTTGCTTGTGCAATAGAACGTCGATATTAGCCTTAAGCATCCCATTTTCTAGCTGTAGCTGCTTATTATCGGCCTTATGCTTCTCTAAAGTCGATGAAATGTGCTGACAACGTGCAGATGTTATGAGCCTGGCCTTAATTTTGCTTGACACGACTTTTTTTCGAACCAGATCGTATTTGAAGGAGGAATGCCATGTCTGAACTGCAACGTTTCTGAATACCACACTGCTCCTAGGTTTACTAACTCGCTTTCGCTTAGAACTATGCGGAGTTTGAACCGGGGTACTATGACTCAATCTAGGCTTTTTGGTACGGACAGCCGGAGACGCATTATCTGAATCCTTTATGCATGTGCAGGCTACAAAGTTGGCTATATCGAACGACTGAGAAAAGAAACAGTTCCGTGACTCAGGAGTTCGGCACTTAAGAAGATATTTATGCATCTTATTCCACACCTTATCCAAAACAGCACGTGTAATATCCTTGCATTGAAATAACACAGCAAGAAAAGACAGTAAATGATCTCTAGAAAAATGTATAGCGCTAGATCTTTTGTACTTTCCTACAAATGGACCAAACTTTCTACTAGCAGGAGGAATAGCGCTTCTCTTAAAATGAAAATGCAGAAGGTAGTATATGTACTCTTTATCATTAAGTAAAGGAGAAAATTTAGCCAAAGCCTGATCAAAGCAAAGAGGAGGACTTGAAAACATGTGCATATAGTGAAAGTCTGGGTACAATTCCTGCATCTTACTGTATACGATATTAAAGGCGTTATCAGACTTACAAATGGACAAAAGCTCCTGATTGGCGTCTTCCCATAACGAGAAATCTTGATGAGACATATAACTATCCAGGAGCCAACAAAGCGCCTACAACTACAAGCAAACCAAAAATTTATAAGTAATGTAATTATGGCTGTCTAGTCTTGCATATAATTAATGTGGGTCCACAAGCTAAGGAATTAACGTCAATATCTTACAATAGAAATGCCATGGCCAGAAAGCAAAACTAATAAAAAAGGCTACTATAATAAGTACATTTACTTCAAATCATGCTAAACATAAAACTTAATTTAGCAACAATGACAGGAAAGTTAAAACACGGTGATGAAACTTATAAAATTAAAATCCACTAACTTATCTAGTAATTAAAATACAAAGAACTGCAACACGGCAACAAATCCAAACAAAAATATGAAATCTTATTCCTACTTGCAGCTCCGAAATGCAGCGCAAGTGACGTGACGTGTCACTCTAGCGCTCGATTTATTTTTCTTTTTTCGAAGGGCATGAGGACAGTTACGTGATAATTTCAACTGCGAGCGCACTAGCATTGGGTCACGTGAGCGAGGTCACGTGACCAATCGAAAAAAAGTTTGTGCAAATGTATACTTTTCTGAAAGATCTCATTAAACCAAACAAGATGATGTAAGTTTTATTTCGCTACGCCGTAGTTTGTGAATATTGTGCACCCCCTAATGAAAGCACTCTGGCCAAGTCAGTGGATTCTTTTTACCTAATTTTGCCTCATCCCATTAAGGAACGCGCGCTGGGTAAAAAGAAACCTAGTCAGAGTGGAAGTCGGCGCCCTCATTAAATTTTTGGAGAAAATCGCTCGCCAAAATCCAGTGCCTTGTAGGATTTCATCCTATATACAAGGCACATCGCGTTTACCTAGCTAACCAGGTCATTTCCGCCTCCGGCGGTCGCGCGCTACTGCAAGCTTACCTGAGGACCCCAGGCTTTAATGTTGTTAATAGAGATTAGGCGGAATGACAGGCTGAGCGCGGCCCAGTAAAGAGCAACACATCGCGCCACAAGCCAAATATTTATCAACATCTTGACTAGCTACGCGGTCCTTTTCCGCATGCGCTCGCGCTGTGCTCAAAAATTGACGTCGCGTCGTCAATCAATTAACATCAAGATTTTAGTTTTACATTTGACCTTTATGTCAAAAAATCTCTGAATTTTCAATCGGTGGTCGATGTTACCTGAGGACCTCAGGCTTCGTCCTTACTTCGTCACAGGACGATCGGAGCTCGACGAGCGTAGAGAGTGCTGGCGTCGTCCTGTGATGGTCGACGTATTTTTGCTTGCTGGGATCCGGCCGAATGACGCCACATGCAACGTGTAGGGTAAAACTAAAAACGCTTCCCTATATGAGATAATATGACAAAAATTGTTTTGGTCACGTGACCAGTCAATGACATTGATATTTCGCTGCTGGCGGTTTGGTGGAGGGTTAGGGTCAACGTTTATACATTATAGGGTCAAAGTTAGGACTAGAGTTGTACACTATTGACATTGTGAGGGTAATGGTTAAGGTTTATCACTAGCGACCTTTTCATCTGACCACAATATCGCAAAATGCTATTGGCTATGTTGTATGTCACGTGACAAATTTAGCCGAGGGTCGGAAGTCGGAAGTCGGAACTCAGTGGACTCTGTTGGAGTCCGGCGGACTCCGAGCGGAGTCCAAGCTCCGCCGGACTCCGCCGGATTCAAGTCTGGCGGAGAGGTCCGGCGGAGTCCGCCAAGCACTCCGCCGGAGTCTGCGGCGGACCGGAGTCCGCCTAGTGGCTTAGTCCGCGGCGGACACTCCGCCGCGGAGCCGCTCGGAGTCCGCGGCGGACTTTAAAGTCCGCTCGGAGTCCGCTCGGCTCCGCTCGGAGTCCGCCAAAATGTACTCGAGTCCAGTGTAAATACATTTTGGCGGAGCACCGCCGGAGTCCGCTCGGAGTCCGGCGGCTCCGCCGGAGTCCGCTCGGAGTCCGGCGGCTCCGCCGCGGACTCTACTCCGCGACGGATAGTGCCTCGGTGAAGCTATTTCGCTCTTCGGAGCAGCGAAGGAAATAAGTGCACACACAGTTGACAGCATAGGAGCGCCTTTCTTGAAATTGAATATACTGTGGGGTGTTTGGTTGAATATCAAGTGAGCGGTGGCAGTGAATATGGAGGCTCTGGTGATTTTGAGGAATTACAGTTGAGTAAGGAGACAAAATTTCCATTAGATGATCTTTGAGATTTGTTTCATTGATATTGCTGGAGTCGGTGATTTCATTGCTTATTTCAATGATTGGCATTTGAGAAAGATTTTTGACTAATTTCGACCTCTGTTTTGAATACAAGTCACATATGTAAAGAACATGCGACTCGTCTTCGATGGTCTCAACGCCCATACTTGATTGGCACCAACCACATAGTCTTTGCTCACGGGGTGTGTTGGAGTATCTGCCTCTTTCAATATGGAGATCATGGGCGCTGATTCTAAGTTTTGTGGTGCTGTAACGACGAGAAAAGCCTTTGCATAAGTATAGTATATATATATGCATAGTATAAGTAGGGCTCTCGGTTGAAGGTGTGTTTGATTGAGTGATAGAATGAGAGTTTAGAAGAAGTAGATTTTTGGTATTGCCAACATTTTTTGAATTGATTGGTTAGAGCTTCGATGATTTTAGGAATTCTATACTTTTTGCTGCATAGTGGTTTGATGGATTGACTAAAATTTGACTGATTTATGAGGGAGTCTTTTAATAATTTGTGATCACTTACAGGGTTGGGCGCGGCTTTGTTAGCTGCATTTGTATTGAGAATTCGGTGCGCAGTTACGTGATATAGTTTGTAAATTTCATCTAGTTCAAGGAGTGGTTTTATGTTGTGTTAGTATATATACTATGTATTGTGCCTGAAGGGGGATATTTAAAACATATAAGTGATACGAAAGATTGTATTAGCAGGAGCTTTCAAAATACTTGTGTAAATCGTTTTCAACTGAGGATGATGTTGTGAAGGGTGATTATATATGATGTAGTGGTGTCAATGATGAGTGGTGTGTGACGTGAAAGGGTGGAGTGGTGAGGGTGTTCAGATTACATTACAATAACATTAAAAAACTAGGCTTGTGAGGTAGATGAAAAGGAAATGCCAGATGGCCTGGTCTTGAGGGATGAAGCGATCTTTGGAAGGATGGGGTCCCATAGTGAGCTACATTTAGGGGCACGATCAGTACGGTTCATGGAGGGTTGTCTTATCTGGATAGCAGCATGTTCTGTCAGGTCAAGTTGAGATCGTGTGGTGAGTGATTTAAGGACTTCTATGTTGTTCCAGGAGATGGAATGTCCAGTGGTTAGGGCATGATGGGCGGGGGCGGATTAGATCCTGTCTGTGGTTTCGTCGAAGGCATTGTTGAGTCTGTAGCATCGTTCGTGTTCTTTCATTCGTTGGATGAGGGGTCTGTAGGTCTGTCCAGTGTACTTGGAGGGACATTGTGAGCAGGATATCTCGTAGATGGTGTTGGGGTGAGTTGAGTGGGGGGTGTGGTCTTCGTCTTGGTGAGAAGGTTGCGGAGAGTAGTGGCTGATGAGTGGGTCACTTTGATGTCGTGTTGTCCGAGTATCTTGGAGATAGGTTTGGAGAGTGAGGGATGGAAAGGAAGGGAAACGCTGATTGCGTGATCTCTGGTCTGTCGGTTGAATGAGGCTAAGGACTGATGTCGGGGAGGGTTGGTGAACTTGCGGTGAACTTCGTCCATGATGGTGGTGATGCGGAGGGGTGGGAAACCTTAATGAAGGCTTACTAGACACGCCCTCATAAAATGGCCGGGTAATGCTGTACATTTTATATTTGCCACACTTTTGGGTAATAGTTACGGTCTAGACTCTAGGTAAAGAGTTTCGACAGTGTCAATATGTCTAGCTACTAATTGTTAATGATGATCTCTGATCTTCGTGAAATACTAGATTTACCTGAGGAGCGAGAGCTATTACCCAGGTGGTAAGTGCGACAGTTTTACTGACCGAAACTGACATCAGGGTCCTCACATCACAGTGCCTGAGGGAGATTAATGTCTGAATTTACTGGAATAATTGCACCACATTGACTTCACTTAATCTCTGAACAGGAGCTCGAAATTAACATAGTAGTTCAACATTGTCCGTCCAGACACCATATTTGAGTCGTTGTTCTAAAGTTTTAATGTCATGAGCCAGCCCTTGCGAACATCTGGGTTACTTAATCATAATATTAATGCTGAATGTACTGTTATAAGCCTCAGAAGTAACACGGCTGAATATTACATCTATATATTATTAACTTGAACAATAGACTTTTTTGCTCACATCTGGACACATCTATTCTAATATATGATATTCTTTCTTCACAATTACAGTAATATAATGTAAAAATACACATAACGTAAAAAAAGACACAAAAGACTTAAATATCTTACACCTGGATACATTTGATCTCTTCTAATATTTAATATTCTTTGTTCACAAATTACACACTAATTTATAATCTAAAGATTACGTTACATTATATGACACTTATTACTTTACACAATGATACAACTTATGACAATATACTAACTTGACGACCAGCATATCAAGAGCAAGGATAAGAATGTGCAGGAAGTAGACGGTGTAGAGGTAGGAGGAAACCAGGGCACAGAACCAGCACCACAGACTCTGAAGGTCCCATACTCGAGCTATCACCGAGTAGCTCACAACTGAGATTGTGTTCAGTTTAGACTATATACTTTTGTTTTATCATGTTGTAAGTATTGGGATATTTAGAAATTTTGTATTGAGCAACTTGCTAAAAACTTTCTTCTTCTTGATCCCCATTAAATTATTGTGGAATTGATAGGATTAATGTGGAAAAATTAACCATAGGTTCATTCATAGAAAATGTATTGTTCATTCACAAAAAGTTATGATAAAAAAGTAACACTAACGTGGGTAAATAAAGAAACTGATGAACAGTTGGTTGAAACTTAATGAAGTTACAAGGACAAAAGTCAAACTATCGAGCTCAGGGCACCTCTCCCAGATAGCCAACAAGATAACACATCCATTTGAAACGAAGGAAAGTATCGTCAGTCCCAGGTACACGATACACAGCACTGAAATGTAAGTCTAGTTATGATTTGCTCTGTGATTGTTTGAAGTTGAAAATGGGTATTCTGGAGGGTTGCCACACAATAAGGCCCCCTGAGATTTAGCTACCTATAGACGATTAACCAAGACCAATCAGTGGCTGATCGGTCTGACACGTATTAACCGGTCAACTAGAATTACAGGCAATAAGGCCCCTCGGTTATCATGTATCTGGTGCATACTATGCCACCGTTCTGGAGCTCAAATACTCCCTTAAAATGAACAATTTTGAGTAAACGTTTGGGGTTCTATCACGTAACGCGCTTTAAATATCAAAATAAATCTACCAACTTGACTTTAAATAGATTGGCTCCCGAATCGTTTAACTGTCAAGTGTCAAGATAGGAAGACAGCTGCAGTTAACGAATATATCCCAAGATACGAATTAAAAGTGATGTAACTAAAAACTCACCGACAGATTCGGCGATGTTTCTGTCAATAGCACACAACATCGACTCCGAGAGCGTGTAGTTTGCGGGTTGATAGGACAGCTCATCTCGTCCACAAATTATCATCTCTGGTCCCCCATGTTATTTCTTAAATCTAGCTGGCAAGCTGACTTTGGTATCTGATCGACACTCTAAACTTGTTTATCTAAATTCTAAAGTGCTACACTTCAACAAACATACCACCTTCTGAGGATATTTCGGTAAATTAAAGATTAACATTTGGCATTATAAACATTGTAAGCAAATTCCCAACGAAAATACTCGATCGGTAATCGCACTATATAACGACATCTCTTTATTGCGACACCACTCGGGCACTATAATTATATTTCGAATCAAACAATCAAGCAAAGCACTTTAAGAGACGATACCCTGGTTTGGAGTCAACAAAAAAGGATCTTTGTTTGCAGACGATTGACGTCACGGGGCCCTTTTAGCCTACAAACATATTGTAACCGGGCTATTTAGTGACAGCACTATGTAGTAACAAGGGAAATTTAGTGACAAATGAGATCTGTCACTATATAGTGCACCAGCTGTACTGGATAATGACAGCGCTATTTAGTGAACTAGGACTCGTCTCTTTTACTACAGCTTCTTTTGGTCGTTTTAGATCGTTTATTTTTCGTATATCGGGATAAAATGGGCCGAAGGTATCGAGTTCATCCCGGGCTAATGAAGAAATGAAAGAGGACCAGCAAACAGAGAAGATATACTCGGTTAATGGAACCATGGTATATAGAGGATTTGTCTATACCGAACTTATAAAGGTCAGGACAGTAAATGTAATTGACCAGCAAACAAATAATCACACTCCAGTACTTAACTCGATGGAACTAACAAAGAAACGGTTTATAATTCAAAACGAAAACGGATAGTTTTCTATAGAACGAACCGCCTCATGAAATATCGCGTTCTGAGCTGTGCTGCAAATTGCAATTAACGACCACAAGAACTCTACGTTTTGTGCGATGTAGCTCTCATGTTGCAACGGTTAAGCAGTTAAAGACATCTTAAATGCAAAGAATAATATCTAGATTTAATATTGTACGGATTTTAGAACAATATTTAGATTTGTAAGGAAAAATATTAATAGATGTAACAGTAAGGAACAATATATAGATTTAATATTGTAAGGATAAATAAATAGATTTAATTGTACGGAACGGTGTCTAGATTTAATTGTAAGGGACAATATCAATATATGATTGAATCCCTAGATTCAATCATATAAGGGACAATATCTATATTTAATTGCAAGGAACAATATCTACATTCGGCCGCATTAATTCATTAAATACATTTGCTGTTCGAACAGTCAGTTCTTACGAAGATCTGACAACAAAGACCACGACAAAAGACGGGAAGTTGCCGAGAAGAGCCCAAATTCACCGGCGGTTCCGATCTAGGAGCACATTATAATGTCAATGATTGTACCGACAGTCAGGACAGGTTGACAAGATCATTACGACTCTCTCGCCAACCAAATTATCGGGCCGTCATCTTTCATTAAAAGCAATTTAAGCTACCGCCGTGTTACAGTTGACAACAAGCTTTTTCTTTTCTGATATAATAATGCATTGACTGTGAGACAAAGCCGCTCATTTCCGGCTATGGCGGCTGGTATACAACTATACAAACATATTGTAGTTTACTTCGCTATATTTGATTTATCATATTCACCATTTGTAACAAAGATGATATTCAGCGGAATGTGTCTCTATACGAGTTTATTGTCAGACAGATGTCAGTGCGTCACTAATTATAATTATAGACTCGAACTGGTTTATTTTTAGCGACAAGAACTCTATAATGTGAGCCATAAGAACTTAATTGATGTGTTACAATAAATGAAAATTATCGATCTACAAATAGCTGATCACTTTGAAGGGTGGGGCCAATGGCATAAAATTAAAATGGCATACTTATCAATTTACCCTAAGGTTTTTCCATTTTATCCAAAGAAACTTATACCATTTTATGCCATTTTTGAATTTAAAATTTTTTTAAACCAATCTTAAACGTTTTTGGTTTCGTCTCGCCAAGCTGATTATTTTTAGAGTTATATCGCTAGACTAGAATTACTAACAATTTTACTTCAATTTAGCATCATGCCAAAGTTTGCTGGATCATGCCTCTAATAGTCGCTGAAGGTTCATATCCGATTTAATAATTAATATATGGACGAGATCTTACAAACAAAAATCATCGGTCCCGGTCCTAGGCTGTAATGCATGGTTCCTGAACACCAGAAACGGAGAAGTTCAAACTAATATTAGTAACTGAACTACGTAGGTCAACTTATCTCAAATCGACCCAAAACTATCGAACAAAAATCTTTTTAAAGTTTTAGTCAAATAGTTTTCCTCCCCAGTGCACCACAAAAACAAACAACACTTGCTATTGGTATTTCAATCAGATGAACAACGAAGTAGATCATATTTTGGTAAATCTGTGCATTATAATGGGTAATTATGTTGGTGTAATAAATTGTGCGTTAGTTTAACAATATATTTTATAACATGCTGCGGTACATTTGTAGACTATCTTTACGATTAAATAAAATGCCTACACTCAATATAAAATACAAATCGACCGAATTTCCTGTTCCTAATTTTTATGAAACCATGATAATTAAATTGTCGACCGAATAAGTGGCTTGTGCTAGGTAAAATATATTTATAGAAATAGGGAGGGTCCTTTACGGGATGACTACTTAAAGTTAAAGAGACAGCAAATTAAAACTAGGTATAAATAATTTGTAATAACTTAATAAGGTGTGTCACTGACACACCTTCAGCTCCACTAATCACGCAAGAAAGATTTCAGAAGGAGAATGAAATTCACAACAAAAATATCAGAATAAACATGATATCCGCTCCCAGCATATACAGTATACATCTATATAACACTGAGCACGTTCAACTCCTTCTACAAGCCCCGACAAAATCAATAGCACAGTGACGAAATGAAGAGAGGAAGATTGTATTAACCAGTCAATGTTACATGATGCTGAGATCGGAGAGCACCTGGTATCTCGTGTGCTCGCACTAGACACACGATTAGTGGGAGAGCAGGACGCTCCGTTTTCCAGGGGCAACCCGTCAACTGTAATTAACATGACATGTGCAGTATAAATGGCATTGAATCTGTTGGAGGGGAGCTGGGCTGATTCAAACTATCAGTAATTTCTTGATTAAAGATGTCCCAAATATAAGGCGGATTTATTGAAGTGCCGCGGTCCTGCCACTGCTTGCTACACATTACAGATTACACAAAGATCATGGGAGGAGCCATCCCCAATCTTCGTACGAAGCACGAAGCTTGAATATACTTCGTATTAACAATAGAGCTAGATAAGACTAAGAGCTAGATAAGACACAGTGTTCACTCTTACTCCGTTGGAGTGAGAATACTGTCAGGCGTGAATTATACAAACTTTTATACCAGCCAACAATACTGATATAATCACAAATCACTCTTCAGGATATAAACCACAAACGCTAACAAACCACGACAGTGTGTTGTGCAAACATCCCCACCACCCACAAAACTAATACACACCTCTCGTAGTGTACAAACAACTAAGAGGGGCTAATTTCCCTTGTGAATTGATCGAGCTGACCACCCTATACGGCTTACGTCAAGTCAATCTAAGATCAAGTCGAAAGATCGGGCAGCTCTAACAGTACTACAATCGAAATGGTAGGTAGAAATGCAATCAAATAAAGGGTCAGATTAATCAAAGCGCAGCTCCTGCGATCCACAAACATAAAAGTGAGCACAGGATATATAACAGTGTATGTTGTCCTGGCAGTCTGGCCACCCAATCAAATCAATGCACCATACACCTGATACTGATAGTAATAATGGAAATAAAGACCAAAAATCAACATATGCCCCAGCTTTAAGTATACTTCGTTATTACAGAAAAGCGTTTGAATACCCAGTAGAGAAACACGAGTTGCCAGTCTCAAGCTATTTTAAATCTGATGTTGACTGTTGAGGCATTATTACAACTAAATTGAGGCATTATTACAATTAAAAGTATAATACTGTTAATAAGTTCGGGTACGAGTGGTAGCGGTACCAAGGTGTTATGTTTAAACAGCTAACCACTATCACGAGCAGATATATAAAATTACCTTCCTCGATTCCTCGAATTCACAAGAAATATAATACCAACAGCACGTTACATCGCAATGATATTTAATATTCATTTGGACGGGTAAAAAATTAGTGAGAGATCAAAATGTTCCATGTAAAACCGCTCATGCTGTGATTACTTTTCATCCTGCTGAAAATACGCTAGGCAAACTAATTAATTGTAAAAAGAGAGAGAGCCATTTGATTTTCTCTCCACATAACAGCACACTTAGGCCCCATTATCACCGATAAGGGCCCTGTATAATAAAAATCAAGAGCACTATCAGATTTTAGGCAGGTAAATAAAGGTAATGTATACACATTACTACCGTATTACAAATAAACCGCAACGTCGAATATTATAATGTCTACAGCTGGTGATTAAAACAAGTGTATTGAATTTAATGGTCAACATGAAAATTTTCTTATACAGGTTCATTCTTTTGTTTTATAGCGATAATCAACTTCAGTAGAGAACTTGTAAAATACCGGTTCAAAGATTGATCGCCTAGAAACGGAATAAAAACAATTCGGTTGCAAGGTTTAAATACTGTTGACACGATTGGTTCTTTAAAACTTGGGTTTGTCACCGCCCATATTTCCGCTCACATTGTGTGCAAATTTTCATTTAGTGGTGAAGAAATCTTTAAAATCATTTGTCGCTATTTGTCGCCATTTGTCGCCCAAATTTATTGAAAGACTCAAAAATAACCAATTAAGGACCAAGAAATTTAAAACACATGCACAAAACATAACGACTATGAATTCCTTGACAGTACCGAGAGAGAGAGAGAGAGAGAGAGAGAGAGAGAGAGAGAGAGAGAGAGAGAGAGAGAGAAGGGTATCTGGAGGCGCTCATGACTTTGAGCAACACATGCCAGAGCTCCCTTGTAACAATTTAACTAAGTGACGTGCAGTGAGTGGAGGGTTTGGGTTCCAGGTGCTGCTTTAAATGTTAAAACGTTTTATTATTAATATTAGTCCCGAGGGGCGAGCTGTGTTGTGGGCCGCAAGAGGTCAGGTACAGAAGAGAAGTGCTATAGGAGGGAAGTGCTACAGGAGGGAAGTACTACAGGAAGGAAGTGCTACAGGAGGGATGTGCTACAGGAGGGAAGCGGAAGTGCTACAGGAGGGAAGTGCTACAGGAGGGAAGTGCTACTGGAGGGAAATGCTACAGGAGGGAAGTGCTACAGGAGGGAAGTACTACTGGAAGGAAGTGCTACAGGAGGGAAGTGCTACAGGAGGGAAGTGCTACAGGAGGGAAATGCTACAGGAGGGAAGTGATACAGGAGGGAAGTGCTACAGGAGGGAAGTGATACAGGAGGGAAATGCTACAGGAGGGAAGTACTACAGGAGGGAAGTACTACAGGAAGGAAGTACTACTGGAAGGAAGTGCTAAAGGAGTGAAGTACTACTGGAAGGAAGTGCTACAGGAGGGAAGTGCTACAGGAGGGAAGTGCTACAGGAGGGAAGTGCTATAAGAGGGAAGTGCTACAGGAGGGAAGTACTACAGGAGGGAAGTGCTACAAGAGGGAAGTGCTACAGGAGGGAAGTACTACTGGAAGGAAGTGCTAAAGGAGTGAAGTACTACTAGAAGGAAGTGCTACAGGAGGGAAGTGCTACAGGAGGGAAGTGCTACAGGAGGGAAGTGCTACAGGAGGGAAGTGCTACAGGAGGGAAGTGCTACAGGAGGGAAGTGCTATAAGAGGGAAGTGCTACAGGAGGGAAGTACTACAGGAGGGAAGTGCTACAAGAGGGAAGTGCTGCAGGAGGGAAGTGCTACAAGAGGGAAGTGCTACAGGAGGGAAGTACTACAGTAGCACTTTCCTTCTGCCCGCACCTCCAGGAAGATTTAAACTAATCTCAACTCTCCAGGCACTGTAGTTCATTAAATCTTTGTAGCCTATTTCTTTAACTGTGATCACTGATCATTATGGATGAGGGTGATGGATTACTTATTTACTTAGGAGAGATTGCTAGATTCCTCTACTGGGTCATCGGTCATCGCTGCAGCCTTGTTCATACTTCAGTCCAGCAAAGAGTTTCCATTAAGGCAGCCGTAGTTGCTTACAGATTGGTTTATCGGGAAACGATTTAAGAAATGTTGATAGCTCTGCTTTAAACAGTAGTGGATCTTCGATGGTGTGGAGATATGACAGGATAATGCTCCATAAACGTGACCCCATTACCGCAAATGAACCATCATATAATGACTGTTGACTTTGAGTATTGGTTGACTTCCAGCCGTAGTTGCTCGCATATGGGTTATCTGGACACGATTTAAGAATTAATGCTGATATAGCTTTGATAATGATAATAGCTTTGCTTTAAACAGCAGTGGGTCTCTAAAATTAATGGGGTGATGATATGAGGGAATAGTGTTCCATAAACGTGACCCCATTAGTATACCTAAAATAAGTCATCACTGCTAGTACAAGTGACTAATAAAGTATTATCATTGAGAGTATATTTCTGCATCTCAATACACTGAGCACCCAGGTTGCAACGTTTCTAGCTCTGGATGCCGTATGACGGACATGATGTGACCACGACATGTTTACAAATTGTTTGCGCCAATTTGGTGCATCTCCAATGGCTAGATTCTCCATACCTACATTGGAACCATATGCAGCGGTACCTTCCTTGGTGACGCCACTTTCTCAATTACTGTGATAAAATTAACCAATGCCGATAGTGTCATCAATGGCAGTATTATCTTTATAACGCCACTATTGAGTATTGATGTTAATAATTGATTATTAATTGTACAAATGATGAATCCACCTGCATCCAGTGTAACTATCACCGCAAAGACATATTACTGCTGCCTACAACATTTTAGTTATAACGGCAGTAGAAGTACCACTGCCTGACCACGATGTATCCACTGGAATGGGCCCATAAATGACCTATGGTTATTCCATTAAAGCCACCCAATGGAACAAATTGAAATAAAGGAACGAAATTGAAATTTATGCGTAACAAATGTCCAAAGAACGACAGGTGTCAACTCATCAGTATCTAATTGTATCGTTGTATGTACTCTGCATGAACCTGTCTGATGAGCTGATGAGCTGATTATAAGCGTATCTAGGTGAGATAGCAATACTGCACCTGTGCCGCTGAAATTGGAGTCGTGTGCTAGATTTCTAAGACTCACGGCAAGTCAGACTATATCATCCCCATATCATATGTGTATTAAAACAGGTAACATTGCTAGCTTAGCTTTAATGCTGCCGGTTCAGGATTCACACCACAACTCCAAGCTAGAACTCCAGAACAATGGTGTTTGAAAAAGATCTAGAACAATTTCTAGTATCAGACGGAATCAGGGATGGGTCAATACTCAATAACCATAGAAATCTTATTGGACAGGGCAGCCCAAGTTTGGTACCCATAAATTGCTATTAAGTGTATTATTGTTACCTCGATAAAAGAGAACATATTACTCTGCAGTGATTAACAAAACGGGTGTAACAATAAAAATATGTGTCCAACTAAAAAGAAACAATACTAACCGAAACCCAATCCGTCGTGCCTTGGAACAACCATACATAATTATCATTCAAATTTGCCCCAAACTAACGGTAACAGAGCCGTTACGTGAGCCGGTGCGAGGGCAGAACGTATGCACGGCGGTATACATAGGGCTCTCTTTACTGATGCATTTATTCATAACAACACAATGTTTATCCTTCAAATACGATACATGTTGATGTAACATACCACTTGTATAGTAAGTGGTAGCAGTTGTAACCGTTGTACCATGTGGTCGGACCATGTGGTTGGATATCCTAGGTTGAACCGCTGTTACGGAATAGCAGAGTCGCAAGAGAAACTGAAAATATCATGTCTTTAAAGCTGAGGATGTGTAACCACATCAAAATGCCCATCCTCCGTTTAATGAATAACGTGAGAAAAGCTGGAAATCCAAACTCCAGACACGTGAATAGTGCGTTTAACTTTAAGAGATCAAAAATTCTAAAATTAATGAAGCCCATAGTAAACCATCTGTTCGGTTGAGTAATCACTTTCAGAGCGTTTAAATACAGCTCATAGACTTAGCCCTGGTAAATATGTACTTATATTTATTCTCGTGACTGAGGAATGTCGCATCTTTAATTTTATCCTAGACTAACAATCAACTATGGGCGGTGATACGATTCAAGGCTGTTTTTAATTTTACGCGTGACAACTATAACATATTAACCAATCAGTGTGTTTCAACGGAAGCTGGGTTAAACTAATACATAATCGCAGTCAAAACAGTATAACCGCTCCATTCTTGATCGCAATAAGTCAGCGATGGTTTGTAAATGATAATTATTCAAAGAGCAACTGTGTTCATTTATACTGAAGAACTAACTTGTTTGTCGACATCCTTTTAAAATGTTGTGCAAACCTAAAATATCAAGGCTTCAAAACGCACGCTGCGATAAGCTCCTCGTGAACGATTAACTCGCAGTACTGTTCAGTTCAACTACAGGAAATTGCCATGCAAATAAGACGTAGCGGTAAGTGTTCAGAGTTCAGCGATGTGATGTGTGGCTATTATAGCATTAGCACGGCCGTGAAAAGCAGGCTGCTAGAAGTTCGAGATTGCAATTTAATTATCTTAAAAGCTTGAAATTGATGAGAAGCCAGCTTATCATGGTGTGGTAGTGACATAGTGGCATAGAAGTAAACTAGAAGTTTCAAAGAGCAATGCAGACGGTGTGCGTGCCGCGTGGTCCAATAGTTATTAAGAGTTCAGGGCATTGGATTAATGATCGATAATTTTGTGAGCTCCCGTACCTCATTACCCTCTTAGTGGTTTGGTTCCTTGGAATTCAGCCAACAAACGGTTAGTTGTAAGCTGAATTACGTAGTCGTGCATTAATGCAATACTATGCTTCAATTCTTGGTACTAATTAAGTTCCATGATAACACGTGTTTACAATTGTAGTACACATGCCTGAGACCTGAGTACTGTATTTGTACAAATAACGACTGTAAAAACACGAAGGGATGAATAATAGCGAAATATCATTTATCCCTTCAGCTTTTTCCGTTTTCCTCTTGGAAGGAAACAGTAACGACCGAATGAACTTGGGATTTAACTTTAATCTGGTTTTTAACATGAAATTGCATCTGATGTTTGTCAAAACTGTTAAAAGCCCAATGTTTGCTGTTTTATATTGTAAATTAAAGTCTGGAAATTGATTGGTTCTATGCTAAATTAAACAAGGTTTGACGGGTTATATGTAAAATTAAGCAGATATTTAGAGTGGGAACACAACTTGGGCTAGGTAGAAAAAATACTTATGCCCGCAAAACACAGGGCCGATTCTTTTCCGTCTACGACGCATAAAGAAGCCAATGCAATTGACTGTGACGGTGAAGCAATAAGCCATATCTAAGTTATGTATGACTCTCCCAATTCCCAAAGCAATAACTTCAACTTCAAGGTTTATGTTTATGACACTGACAGGTGAGAACACTCTGAGCTCTATTTAAAATTCAATATGTAATATTTGATCCATCTACCTGAAATGAAACAACCTAATTCAACGTTCGAAGGTCACACACACACACACACACACACACACACACACACACACACACACACACAGTACTGCAAAAGAATTTAATTTAATCCCCAGATTCCCCGAGAGTCAATCACCACTTCTGACGTTAGACTTAAAGCTTATTAGACCCTTTTGGGCAATGCAGAGAATAGAAATTTTCATGGAAACTCGAAGACACAAATAGATATTATGTAAGATTAACTATGCACTTACTCGCTTATAACTTACAAGAGGAAAACAGAACGAGCTGCTTTCTAATATTATCGGATAAAAAGGACGCTTGAAAAACTGAATTGTCAACCTTGGTTGGATTAAAGACAGCGATTGATATGCTGGAGGGCTGAAGGTTCGACATGCATATGGTTAAAATCAATCACATTTTGCATGAAACGTCCACGATGAAAGTCATTATAATAAACAAAGTCATTAAGTATGAATAACCGATCAAAAACGTCCATAGAGCAGTCGGATATCAGCTGTCTGTTGTTGAATAGACGCTAAATGTAGAAGCCTGATATGTACAAGCTACAGCACAATGCACTAGATGGATCGAACCAATTCCCGGCAAGGTCCTTCAGGGTTTATATATGGTGATCGCTCATTTGCCTCCGATCAATGACAATAGCCATATTTAACTAACCCCAGAAATCGTACACCCTGCATTAGCATTGATTAGGAATGCTAACAGTCAATAACCAATGCCAGTGCTGTAAAATACTCAAAATCGATCCCATCCCAACAGGCATAGTTTAACTTCATGTATTTTAGGGTCTGGGACTTCAATATCTGGGATCTACTATATTTTCAAGAGCGTTAGTACCATGATTACACGGTTAAAATGGACTAATAACCCGAACTCCCCAGATTGCTAAGTAAGACGTGATAATGAGAGGAAATTAACTGAGAGCTCCGAATTCCGGTGATGAGTTGCACGTGTGTAACCACCGTGACGATGTATTGTTAACCAATAAAGACATATTATGTTAACAAAATAACAAATAATGTATTGTTAAACAAATAAGACATACGTAACCAATAAAAATATTTATATATCATAAAGACCATACTAATACTATAACCCACATAATATAGTGCAGCCAGATGCGCCATGATTTTCTATAAAAAACGGTTAAAATCGGTAATCGGTATTGAGAGCATAGTAGGGAAAGTAGGCATTGGCATTAGCGTAATAGAGCTATAATATAACCTGGCCATTTGGAGCAAGGCTTGAAATTGGAAAATAATTTACGTCAAAAAACAGGAAATTGAATATTTTTCCAACTTTAAGTTTTTCCCTCTAAACTAGGACCTTACACAAAAACTTTTGAGGATTCTTACTCACCAAATTTGTTCGCGTCCCAATACAATGGAGAATGTTGAAAAATTATGTGGGGAAAATTATTCGTACACAAAAAATTGGCCAATATAATAGATGTGGATACTGGCGGGGAGGTGATCATTGTTTGTTTACATTAATAGGGAACACATGTTCAGGAGGCTGAGGAGGTGATCATTGTTTGTTTACATTTTAGGTGGAACACATGTTCAGGAGGCTGAGGAGGTGTTACATATTTTGTATTATAGAAGGCTTGTAACACATGTAACGCCTTCTTGTTACCCCCCTTTGAGGACCCCGAATTATTTTCTGAACGAAAGCTCAAAAATAACCGAGAAATCGACCTTCTTATTAACTCATTTTGATGACCGTTTCTAACCTAAAATTGCACGAAAAATCGATTTAGCTAGGTTTCAGAACCTATAAACACTTCCTTATCCCTCAAAATCGATGTTTTATAGGTTAGAATGCAAGCAACAAGCAACATATATTTTGATCCTTCGGTTCTACAGCTCTTGACCTAGGGCTGAAACCGAAAGATCGAGGCAATCCTAACCTTAACTGATCGAACTTGAGCGAAGAGCAGAGTACGAAAAAACACAGCAGGTAAGCATCTCATTTTTGTGACTGTTCCTCACCTGTACAACGTTGCACGAGAAATCGATTAAAGTTGGTTTTACAGCCCAATAACGCTTCCTTTTTCCTCAAAATTGTTGTGTTACTCAAACAAAGAACATGTTGATTCTGCAACGAAAGAACAAGGAGATCGTCTCATTAACAACTCAAACAGGTTCAACAGGAAGAGTGAGCACTGAGCAGAGGGACATTATATCGTATGTTTACATTTCTTATCTGTATTTGACCCTTTGTTCACATTGTTATCTCTGCCACAGGTTGGCAATTTCAAGGTGCTCTTATCTGCAGACTGCACCTCGGTACACACGCCATGATTACGTCATACAGAACTAGAAATTGTGTGAACCGTGACCATTACAACCGTGCCCAGTGCCCATGTACAATGCTAACTGTTGGGGGGGGGGGGGGGGTGGGTTGTTTACGATAGTCAAACAATCTTGATAGTGTATCAAGGTCTCTCCTCCAACTGACTGCTGTGCTTATCGTCCAGTCAGGAACAGAATAATAACATGATTTTTTAGTTATAGTATGTCTCGGCTGAACTGCGGAGATAAGTACAGTTTGCTGTAATATGTACAGTTTGCTGTAATATGTGGTCGCGATTATCAACTCAGTGGAATTTCAAATGATGAACTGTGCTTTAAGTTTACACCAACTGGAACCAAAGGAATATACCCATGAGTGCTCCCTAACTTAACTTGGACGGTAAGTGTTTGACAATAAAAACTAGGACACGAATTCTCTGACAAGAAATGTTAGCAGGTTTAAATAAAATATACCTGCAGTTAGCAGGTTTAAATAAAATATACCTCCAACTGACTGTGGTGCTTATCGTCCAGTCAGGAACAGAATAATAACATAATTTTTTATTTATTCAAGTAGCCCTGGTCATTTTAAAAAAATCGTTGTCCACCTCCCTTAAAAAAACAGGGTTCAAATTGACCAGTTGGGCACACACGAATGCGATGTCGCTCAGATAAGGCAACATCTTCGCCACAACTTTGTTTCCCAAAATCTTGTACCGCTTCAGATAGCCAATAGAGCGTTCCACGTGGATGCGGGCGATGCTGACTTTCCTGCTGGCTGCTACTTCTTCCGGCGTGAACTGAGTCTTGCCCCACATCCCCGCTGGGATGTTTAGTGTAACTCCTGAAATTTAATTCGCTTTTTATTCCGCTTATTCTTAACTAACCGGACGATGATTAATCACTCTACACTCAACTACTCAACTAGACTGTTACGTGACGTTTCAACACGTTTTCTAGCTGGCTCTGAAACCTTAACCACCCAGAATGACCCTAACCCTAACACAAACCCGATTTCTAACTTAAGCGTATGCTGAAACCTTAACGAGAAATTAGAAACCATAAGTCATAGCACGTTATCTCGCGAGAGGAGCATCATTTGGGTGATTCGCAATCAGCATACAAAATATAAATACTACGATTTAAGTTGGTTTTAACTGTTAGTGTTATAGGGGCCCGTTCAGAAAAATCTCATATTTCGAGTGTAGCACGGTTGGAACTAACCTTCGGGCAAAATGTCGTGAATGAGGAACCCCTTGTCAGCCATCACGTTGTCACCAACAGTCACCTTCTGCAGTATGGCACTATCCACTACAATTTCCTTATCGGTTGTGCCACCAGGGTAACAGCGGCTGACATATGTGATTACCCCACTGGGCGCAATTCCGATTAGTAACTTGGCTGTGTGCGTAGCTGGAGATGGAACAGAATGATTATGCAGGGGAAATTGTATGAGGTACGAAAGCAGAAGATCTGTAATTTACGTTGCAAGTTCAGCATTACTGAAAGGTATGATCTTCTGAACTTACACTTATAATGGCTGTAACATTTGGCGCTCGACTCAATGTTGGACGGAGCTTCAATTGGGACCTGTGGATTGTAGGAACTTTCAATTGCTACAACTGCAATAACAAAATGAAATTTTGAACATCACAATTCGCACCCCGCCGTAATTGTACTGCTGTAGAGAACACCAATTCACTGGTCACGTTTAAAGTGAAATGTTGTGTCAATTTATCTATTGTGACTGTTATAATTCTGTCTGAGCTCTAAAGTAAGAGCCGCTCATTCGATTCTGGTAATGGACTCAAATCATACCTCGGTACAGTCAATCACGATCCTAGTGTTGGGATGGGAAGCGAAGCATGCAGGCATGGCTTTCTGGCACTTCGCTAGTGACGGTAGTTCGTCGCCAACCAGGGTCTTGAATTTGTTGACCATGATATCCAGCCAGGACCTCCATATCGATGTTATCTGTGATCTCGATACCTGAATTTACCTGAACTTAGTTCCGTTGCAATATAATAGGAAAAAAGTTTTGAAGCAGTCCCTAGAACAGCTGCATCTATTTTTAAATCTCTTTTGAAATGTAAGAAGTCGAAAATCAACATTTGAAAGGTCAACTGCTGTTACCCAAACTACCGCTGTTGCTACTAAAAAGCTTACCTGAAAATCGACAGCTAAAATATCATCAGGAAGATTAACTCGCAGTTTCTTCAACGTGATGAGCAGTTGGTCCTCGTACAGGAGGGTCGAATGATGGTTGCCAGTAACAGCGTAGGTGAGGGAGGTTTGGGTGCGATAAGACCGGAGGAACTTCAGCAAGGCAAGAAATACCTCTCCATTAGGTAATCCAGTGTATTGGTGAACCTGTGTAAATATTTCATATGCGGTTACGGTTGGGGCAACGTTACCTAAGATGGCGTGACGTGAGAAGTAATAATTATGGACCGGTTAAGTTGAAAACTTAGTGATTTGTTTAAGTAATGACATTTATTATAGAATAATAATGAAATGTAGGAGTCTGGGATAGTTCTAAAATTGGATACAACAGTTTGACACAATTACGATGACAAAGAGCACAAACCATTCGCGCAGAATTCTTTATGGTGGCGAATCTGATTCCCTCCAAAAGAGAGTTCTTGTACCGCTGTTGGTGGGTGTCGCATACTCTCGAGTCATTGGTAATCCAAGCCCTGAAAGAGGTTACAGTTTGAGTGGTGTTCTATATAATGGTATTTATGATGATTGCAGGTGTCCAAGGATGTACGAATATGAAAGCTGTTAGGATCAATCAACTAACGTGGGGTACGTGAGCTTCACTGATTCAAGGGCTCTTTTTGGTATACGCCGTCTTCCAAACGTACCACATCCAGGAATTGAACATTTCATGTTAATCTTGTTAATGTAAAAGTTAGTATATAAAACTTGTAACAAGTTGACATAGAAGTGCTGCACGTGCATACAATTAGATTGAGGAGCAGCGGTTCTGTATCAAAGCTGTTACAATTGATAAAACTGGGCAGTTCGGAAAATTTAAAAATGAGTCGGCAATCGGCATCTACACTTTCTTTATTCAGCAAATGTTATTTTCAAACAAATAAAGTTTGAGACAAACAATATTATATTATAATGTTATTTATATTTACAGCTACTTTCATGTCTGTTTTTTGCACTACTTACATTAAATTCCATACCACAGTAAGTGCAGGAGTAGGGTTTTGCTCCTGTGTGAACTCTTATATGCACTGTGAGATTACTGTTTCTAGTAAACCGCTTACCACACACATCACACTCGTGTGATCTCTTACCGGTGTGTATCACAGTATGTCTTTTTAGGTTGTCTGCTCGCAGAAACCGTCTCCCACAATACCTACACTTGAACTCATCATCGTCGTGTGTCAGCTTGTGTTTCTTAAGGCCATCAAGTTTTTTGAAAGACATAGGACACACATCACATCTGTATTGTTGTAGTGCATGCTCTGAACTGATATGATCATACAGTTCCTGTTCAGAGGATTTCTTAACACCACACTCATGATACTGACAATTGTGTGTCTTGTTTGTGTGGTTACGGTAGATGTGAGTAGTGAGGGTATTTTTCTGAACAGTGGTATAGTCACAATGTGTACACCTGTACTGCTTATCCCCCGTGTGTGTTAAAATATGCTGGGTGAGGTGGTGCTGATGATCAGTCCTATATTGACAGTAAGGACAGGTAAGTCTCGCTACTTCATCGTGTACTGTTCTAATGTGTCTTGTTAGACTCTTTCTCCAACCAAACATGTTCCCGCACGTCTCACACTTGTGTAGTTTCTCTTTCCCCTTCCTTGATACTTCTCGAGTCGTCCCACATTTGTGTGTCTCCAGCTCTAGCTGCGTCTTGAACAGCTTCAGACAACCGGTTGCAGTGCAATGATGTTGTTGACCTGTAAGTTTGAATAAAGTTACGAACTATTTAATGATATTGCACAGCCTCGTGCATAAAGGTATACATTTGTGTTAACTGACCATTTACGACTCCTTCTTCCTTAAATGCTACTAGAGATTGTTCTCACCATGTTCTAGATCGTGCTGTACACCGCTACAAGAAGGTAAGTTGTCATCAGATTCAGGTTTTCTGACACAGTCTTTGGTTTGCAGTATGTTACTTTTGTTAGTACTTCGTCTGGTGTTGTCGCCATCATCATCTAGAACAACAATCCTATCCCTGTCTTTGAGAACCGTCTTCACCTTTTTGTTATACCTGCGAGATGAAGAATTGTCATGTTAGCAATCTTAAAAGTACAGTTAGCACCACGCGATCAACTACAATTGCGAAACATATGCTGAAAACTATCGGTTAAGTGAAGCCATTACAGTATGTTTAAAGGAAACTTTTAATACGAACTAGGACAACACAGTATCAAAACTCACTCGTCATGCGTCATGTTATGATAGTTATCATACAACTCAAGTACTCGATCAAGACAAGTATCTGTTTGATCCTTGTTTATTCCACCAAACTTAAACCGTTCCTCATCATCGTCAGGTACATCATTACTCTTGTCTGATATAAGTTCATTGTAGAGATCAGGGGGCAGCTCAATTCTCTCGATCTCCTCATCTGAGGACTCTCCGTTTTCCCTGAAAAGGAGTACCCATTGAACATATCATAACATATTGCTAAGTTCAAAATTTAAATAGAATTTGGACTCTGACAAATATTTATGCAAATAAGGAACACAAGTTAAAGCTCCAAAACGCGATTATGGTCAAGTTGAAAGTTATCCAGTATACAGTGTTACTAACATGTCCTCCACGAACTTCTCCCAGCCACCAGGATAAGTCTCACAAGTAATTTTATAGAACTCCTCATCCGGCATAAGAGAGTCTATGTTAGCCTCACATATTTCATGTGTAAACTCAGGGTTTTCTGCGATCAATTTACACACATCTACAGGACCTTCTCCGAGATGAGAAGTTAAATTCTTGTTGACAAATAGATCTTTCAATGCTGGTACAGACTCAGGTTCTGAGTGTAGGAACATCTCTAGATCCTCTACTTTAGGACCTTCAGCTTCTTCGTTAGCAGAGTACTGGTTAACTTTTCGTTCGTCTGTACATTCTGCAAAATCCGATTCACCATTTACATTCTTGTTCCTCGTTTCAGGAGCACTGTCCGTATCACTGTCAGAGGGGTATCTGGGATCAGCCTTAACAAATTCCTCCAGCTTTATCGCTCCATCTGAATACCGATTCAGCAACATCTCATCTGAATTGTGAGCTAATGGTTAAGATACCAGAACAAGATTTTCAAAACCTTGATTTAATGGACACACTTGCACTCTTTACCACTCACCGACTTCCAGAGAATATTCTTATTGGCTGCGTCAGTCACACACATAAACACAAACACATTTATGGGCATTATTAGTATAGTTTAGACCTACATTGTGAGTAAGCTGTGGCGTGTTCCTCCCATTCTTCAGTCCGGTAACCTTCCAGTGGTTCATCTACTGTCATCAAACCCAGTTCCACTAACTTATCTCTGTTGTCTCTTATTCTCTTGTATCTTCTGAGACTGTGCTCACGCACACCTCCACAGTACCTGGCCCCTTCAAACACCTTCCACAGTGACATATGTTCTAAATATAACAAACTTGGTTTAGTTGAACGTTAAAAGATCAGTTAGGATTAAAAGTTGGTTAATGCAATTTTTGACTTTTACAATTATAGTGCTATGTGATATCCTCACCAAACGATGTGACCAGTGCAGTGGCAACTGTACATATATTAGAAATAGCACCCTTCCTTGTAAGTTTTGCGCACAAAAACAATGCGGGGCCTCCAGTGTGGTGTGAAAGCGATTGTGTGTACTTGTGTGCACAGGTAATCTGTGGCCGGGATTTCAATATATCAGTTAGAAAGTTGATGTCGTGCAGGCCTCGTTGAAATTAGAATCGCACTGAAAGGAATATCCTCCTCGAGCAGTGGTCGTTTGTACGCAAACTGGTTTGACGTTTGTGACAGTTTTCTCGACCCCCCTCCCCCCACCAAATGTTCACAAATTAAAGTATTAAAGTCCGTGGCAGAGTCTGGTGCAAACATTATTCGTCATCGGAGTCCGATACGCATGGCTCTGCAAGATCGTGCTCGGCTGAAAGAGGTTTCAATTAGCTGGCTGATATGGGACTAAGTGGTGGTTCAGAGAAACTCTTGTGTAATTTGCATGCACTGCTGAATTGTACAGGAAAAAATTTAATGTACAGGTCAAAATTAGTGCCGCTCACCTTGGTTGAGGATGTGGGGTATGAATTCATTGAAGTAGAATGTCTGGAGTTGCACAATCTTATGAACGTAGGAGTGGTCCTTCTGGACTGTGATGTAGAAATATGGTTTTTTTGGTGTCCAGGGGAAGAAATAGCACACCTTCCTTCCTGAGGGCATTGAGGGACTGTTGAGCAAATATTTGATGTTCTAAATTTTGAGATTTTGCCATGGTAACAAATTATGGTACCTATGCAATGTAATTACACTGGGCAATTGTCGTCCACCCCAAATTATCGCTATTCTAACTCTACAATCTGGAAACCTGAAAGTACAAACCAGTAAAATGCAACTGTCCCTGTATCTGGTCATAGTAGGCGTGGTTGGAGTTAAATTCAACCGAATCCGGTCCAGCTCGCAGATACGGCATGTTGGGCACGTTCCTAACCTTTGTTGTCTGAGCCTGACACTTTCTTACCCATTCTGCCACAGACTTGTCTTTTAGAGAGAAAATACATTTAATCTCTAATGTTCCGTCCTGTCCAACCAACCCGTCAGGTGATGCACCAAGGCAGGAAGTTTCCTTATCCAGAAATATCCCTGTTTCAGTTACCTTAAATTGTGCCACAGTTAGGAAAAGGTACTATAAAATAATCCATAAGGTCATATACCGGTAGCAGCCTAGTATAATATGTTATGAGATGTAGCAGTGATTGTTTGGAAAGGTATGCATATTTGTGGCATTGTGATAGGTATGCAGTTTCGCAAACAGTTTACAAGTTACAACCTGCACTGACCTGCAGACCTGTTAAAGCTGCAAACTCCCTTCTAGCCTCGTCCTCGTGAGTAGTGCCCCACTCTAGAGCAGAGTGACCCTCGAGACGGTTAGCAGCGTAGAACAGGTCAGTCATCCTTTCCTCTCTTGTTTTAACTGGAAATTGGTCATCAAAATGTTATATCGGTTAGTGAGGAAAATTGTGAAGTCGCGGACCACTCTTCACAGGTAATGGAAATATCCTTGAAAACATTTCACTTATGCACAGCATTGAGAAGATCCTTCATATTTACCCTTTTCTGACTTTTTTCCAGGTTTAGATCTACCAGACAGGAGAGTCAGCACCTGATGGAACTTTGTGCTCGTCAGCCTGAACTTTTTCACCGCACAGTACAGTATGTTTGAGAACTGGCCTGTAGTGTCCTCTGCCAGCTGTACTATGTCCCCGTCGGGAAGCTGAATCTCACGTAAAGACTCACGTGCACTGTCGACCGTTTGCCCTGCACAAATTAGAAATGTTTGGATTACAACAGAATATTCTGTTTGAAGCTGTTTCCTTAAGTTAGTCATTTTAACAGTATTACAAATGTACTCGACATTACACGTTCCGTCTTACATGACTTGATGATTTCATGTATATATTAGTTACATGTAGTTCAATATACAAATCACCATACCTTTCTGTAGCAGATTGTACACAAGTATACCTGCCCACTTGATCAAGGGGACAGTTTCGGGCGCCGGCTCCTCTGACAGCACAAGTTTCAATCCAAAGTTAGGGATTATGGAGTCCATGTCGTCATAGAATTGTTTACTCCCTGCGGAGAAGTCCGCTACAGCACACGGTTGATCAGGATTACCATCATTTTCCTCCAATCTCCTGCAAATGTACAGTATAATAAGTCAGGTTGGAGGCCATTTTAGATTAACTGAATTTGCAGCCTATGAGCTACGCCTTAAAAAGTATTGTAAATTCACACCGCGATGCATACTCACATCTTCTTCGCAGAAGGCTGTCGGAGCAAAGCATCCAGTGTCTGGATCGATTCAAGCTTTTTCTTGGCGGTTTTAGGCTTCTTGAGCCAACTCACTGGAACTAAGTATTAAGTCAGCATTAGGGTGAGCATGAAATTTTTTTATGACCGTTCTGTGGAACCGTTATTATTAAGATTCATGTCTAGTTGGTGAATTATGCAATACCTGATGTTTTCGAGAGATTTTTCGAAGCGTAGATCAAAGTTGCTGCCATGTGTGAACAAGGTGTCGTACCCACTTTGCAGGCACAGTGGTATTTCTGTACAGTTTTTTCCTTCGTGTTCAACTCCATCTACGGATATGAACATAATTTCTTAATTGTAGACTATGAAATAATTTTCCTATTTGGCACAAATCACGTCGACAGCAATCGCTGAACAAAACTTTCATTGCCAACAAATCACATAGAGGTTAGAACTACTTAAATTGGACATCGTTCAAACTAATTTCTACTTTTCCTGTATCATGATGTTACATAAACTAGTCTTTCAAATGACGGTAAACAGATATTTCAAGGCTTCAGTACCAAGTTCACAATTCTGGGTTAAACAAACCGAAAGCTGGTAAGATTGATCCTTGTGAGAGGACTGGACGACGGCTCTCAGAGTTGCATCACGGTACTCAAAGAACAGAATTTTGTTACCATCGTACGCCTGAAATTAAAATGTTCAGCCACAGTTTACTCTCTACAATATTCACCAAACAGTTATGACCAGGTATGGTTTGGAAACCTTACAGAATGGATCCGAGCAAATATAAGTAATACAAAAAAGTAACTGCATACCCTCTGTCCCTTCAGAACAACATTTTTAAGGGACGGACTGAAAAATGTCATGAGGTAGACTGCTGATAGGCTCATACTAAGAGAGAGAGAGAATATTAGTGTAAATGAGGGGAACGGGTGGGTGTGTTGGGCAATTGGCACAGGACGTACAAAGAAACATTTCAAAAATATTATTTCAACGAAGTTAGCTGACCAGTTGTCTACGAATAGGGGAAAAAAACTCAGAAGAGTTCTTCTAAAGAACAGTTATTTTATTTTTTTATTTTATATATTATTATAATGTCATCTGCTGGTGGTGAGGATGCCAGAAGAAAGAATACCCAACTATCTTCTGCACTGGATCCCAAAGCATGGTAAAAGATCAAGAGGTAGACCTCGGAAAAACTGGTTGTCTTGTGTCCGGGAGGATGCAGCAATCTCCACAGGTGTCGATAACATCACGATAGAAGATGCAGAACAACAAGCTACAGACAGGGTTCACTGGAGAGGTCTAATACACCGGAGAAAGGAGTTACTATGTGGTGCAGGCTACTCCAACGACTAGGAGGAGACCTTTTCAAGTACAAGTAAGTACATCTGCTGTAAGCTAGTCTTCAATGCTCTTCAACCTGCTCTTCGATGCGCACTCTAAGATGTGCGCGCAGATTGACAGACGTTTCCAAGTCCATGTTCATATCCTGGGTGAAGACTAAATTCAGTTTTACGTGAACCTTCGTCCTTCAGCTTAATAAACGTTCCGGGTTTAACTTACATGTGATGGACAATGGATAGGGGAAGAACTTGTGTACAAATGTAGTCCACAGAAACGTACATCAAGGTTGTACCGTAATGTGAATCATTGAAAAACTTACATATGCACACCATACAATTTTATATTTCCACATTACTCTATGCCAATGTCAATTTTAAAAAATAACATACCTGCATGAGTCGCTCGGCAAACAGAAGCATGTATACACCGCAGTCCACTCCGTTTGTCTGTTGGGGGACGGGGATCTTCTGAACCTCCAGCAGTGCTGAATATGTTAGTTTTTTAACATTTTACGGATACTGTTATTTTCTTCCAGATACTTCACGGAATATTCACACTGCACCCATTCTACAACATTATATATACTCCCAGTTGCAGTTACCAAAAATTAAATCATTTTAAATCATATTCTCTTACCATACCGGGCCCTGCTTCAAACATTAAATTTTTGATAATACAAATTTGACTTACGGCCATGTGTGAGCATGCTGAAAGCCCTCCTGAGTCTTGTGTATGACTGCTGTCCATAAGACGTCAAACTGTCATAAATCCTCATGGAGGAAGTGGTGACGGCTATCAGGAGCCAATGTCCGGCGTCACAGACTGGGATTAGCAGGGTGAGCCCACAGAGTAGTGTGTGAGCTACCCTTTGGCACCACGCGTCGTTGTTCACCTGTCAAAAACATATTGCAGTACGTATTACAGGTAAATAGCTCTGATAACGCCACATTATGTTGTAGTGTGCTAATACAGTGTTTGGTACAGTATATTAATATAGTACGGTTCACCCTAGGATTGCACAAATTATTGTAAGTGAATGATCAAAATTACCTCTGTCTGCGTTAAATCCTTCATATGCAAGTAAAGGAGTGGCCCCTGCACCGGTACATGGAAGGACTCGGAAGAGTTCTCATACTGGGCGACCAGGACTTGCAGCCACCCAGAGACGATGACGTCATTGAGTAGTTGCCTCGGACCAAGCGTCAGGAGATCCCCAGACTGCAGCTCAACCCCACCTAACAACCGCTTCTCTATTGTAGCAACCTGGATGACATAGAATATTTAAATTATGTGATATACAGATTTCCTGAAGAAGATTACACACATACTTTAATTAGCAAGTTTTTGCCATCATTACATTTTACTAAGTACTAAGTTCAGTCTTTCTGTACATATTTCTAAATTTGGATTGGAATACAATGGCGGAGTCAAACTTACGTTGCTGTCTTCGAAGTCCATATGGTCATCGACCTCTATCCGGATCCTGTCGACAGAAGAGGGCATATCTTCTGTCATATCAACCTGAATGTTTAAATATACCAGACAATCTTAAATTGAACAATGTTTTTTTGCACTCATAACTTTAAAACAAAGTACTAATAATCCCTGTGCTAAAGGAACAATCCAGCACGTAATAGGTGGAGAAACTTACTGTTTTTGGTGATCGAGGCGGAGGAGAACTGTGGACTACAATTCCGAAGTCGTACGGGTCCTGCGATTCCTGCGATGACTGTGGCACTAACTGAAACGCCCATGTGCAGGCAAACGTCTGGTGCCTGAAACAGTATTCCTGGTGAATTTTGCTAAGTCGGTCAGACAGGGGATTTCAAAGGTGTAAAATGGTTAATAATTTTATCCAAATTGTTAACATACGTACTAGGAACTCTGATTGTTTTTTAGCTCAACCCAGTATACGTACCTCACAAGATTGTAGTTGCCGGTAAAGAGCTTCCAACAACGGGGACACTTAACCTCCTCCGCCCTCATGTGCACTTTCTGGAAATGCTGTTTGAGCTGAAAAAGGTAGTGCTTATCAGGAGAATCGTAAACCTGCACGTATTAAATCAACAGCAAAACCGTACTGTTCTTATCTGCAGCTCAACTAATAAAAATAGCTCACCAGGTATTTGTTGGCACCCTTGTATTGGCAGCCGTTGTAGGTGCAGGGAACAGGGTCTTGGTTGCACTTGCACCCGCTTCTGTGCCTGGTCAAAGAAGCACAGGAGTTGAAAGATGCTTCACACTTGACTGAAAAATATATCTGTTGCTGTTTTTAGAAAGGAACACCACGCGACATGGACATCCATCAAGAGATAACTTTCAACTGTTGGGAAGGTTCCAAAACTTTATGAAGTGCATTTTGCACTGTTGCCAGCATAGATGTGCGGCAATAAGATTTGCACGAAAAAAATGGTGATTATGTATTTACCCACCGCAACTGAATAGGTTTTTCAACCCGTGCTTAGAAGCCAAGTGACCTTTGTAACAATTGTTATCAAGGAACTGGACGGGGATCTCGCACTTTGTGCACCAAAACGGCATATTTAGATTCTAAGACTTTGAGGAAATTAAATTCATGTCGATACATACACAGTTAATTTTTAAGCACGAACATAGTATCATGGTAGCATGGATACAAGCGGACAAACAGAGGAGGAGGACTGAGGAGGACTGAAGAGGACTGGGGAGGAGGAGGACTAAGGAGGAGGAAAATAAGGAGGGGGAGGAGAACTGGGGAGGAGGATGACTGAAGAGAACAAGGAGGAAGAGGAGGAGGAGGGGGAGGAGGAGGAGGAGGAGGAGGAGGAGGAGGAGGAGGAGGAGGAGGAGGAGGAGGAGGAGGAGGAGGAGGAGGAGGAGGAGGAGGAGGAGGAGGAGGAGGAGGAGGAGGAGGAGGAGGAGGAGGGGGAGGAGGAGGAGGAGGAGGACTGGGGAGGAAGAGGAGCAGGAGGATGAAGAGGAGGATGAGGAGGACTGAGGAGGAGGAGGAAGAGGAGGAGGATGAGGAGGATGAGGAGTACTGAGGAGGAGGAGGAGGAGGAGGAGGAGGAGGAGGAGGAGAACTGAAGAAAACACGGAGGAGGAGGAGCAGAAGGAGGAGGAGAAGGGGGAGGAACACGGGAGAGGAGGAGGACTGAAGAGGACATCAGGACAAGGAAGAGGGGGAGAATGAGGAGAAGGAGGAGGACTGGGGGAGGAGGAGGAGGAGGGAGGAGGAGGACAGAAGAGAACACGGAGGAGGAGGGGGACTGAGGAGGAAAAACGACACAAAATTGTACGGTACAAGCTAAAATATCTGCCTGTTTCATTCAGTACAAGTAGATTTTAAATAGAAATTTTAATAGCGTACAGCAAAGATCTGACCCATGAACCGAAATAAAATGTAGCTGGTTAACGAACTAAAGAGAGGTCCATTGAACTCGAACCATACCAACAGCGCACTCATTACCCGTTATCAATTTTACCAATACTTCCGTGTTATCTCATCTTAAATAAACACCCCACACACAAAATAAACGCATACTTGCCTTTGAGGGCAAGTGCAACATTTAAAGTTACACAAACTCTTATTACCATTCTAAAACTGATTCCAAGTTTACATATTTAAAACGTCAATATAACTAATTTACCACACAAATTGATATTTTGATTTATTTGTCTAACCTGTTGAAAATAAACTGGACCATGTTGAACTGGTACTTCAATTATGGGTACAACCATGCTCGTCCTTGTGTACACCGCAAGTGCCTGCTCCTGTAACATACATTTCTTGTCAGAGAATTCGTGTCCTAGTTTTTATTGTCAAACACTTACCGTCCAAGTTAAGTTAGGGAGCACTCATGGGTATATTCCTTTGGTTCCAGTTGGTGTAAACTTAAAGCACAGTTCATCATTTGAAATTCCACTGAGTTGATAATCGCGACCACATATTACAGCAAACTGTACATATTACAGCAAACTGTACTTATCTCCGCAGTTCAGCCGAGACATACTATAACTAAAAAATCATGTTATTATTCTGTTCCTGACTGGACGATAAGCACAGCAGTCAGTTGGAGGAGAGACCTTGATACACTATCAAGATTGTTTGACTATCGTAAACAACCCCCAACCCCCCCCCCCCCCCCCCCAACAGTTAGCATTGTACATGGGCACTGGGCACGGTTGTAATGGTCACGGTTCACACAATTTCTAGTTCTGTATGACGTAATCATGGCGTGTGTACCGAGGTGCAGTCTGCAGATAAGAGCACCTTGAAATTGCCAACCTGTGGCAGAGATAACAATGTGAACAAAGGGTCAAATACAGATAAGAAATGTAAACATACGATATAATGTCCCTCTGCTCAGTGCTCACTCTTCCTGTTGAACCTGTTTGAGTTGTTAATGAGACGATCTCCTTGTTCTTTCGTTGCAGAATCAACATGTTCTTTGTTTGAGTAACACAACAATTTTGAGGAAAAAGGAAGCGTTATTGGGCTGTAAAACCAACTTTAATCGATTTCTCGTGCAACGTTGTACAGGTGAGGAACAGTCACAAAAATGAGATGCTTACCTGCTGTGTTTTTTCGTACTCTGCTCTTCGCTCAAGTTCGATCAGTTAAGGTTAGGATTGCCTCGATCTTTCGGTTTCAGCCCTAGGTCAAGAGCTGTAGAACCGAAGGATCAAAATATATGTTGCTTGTTGCTTGCATTCTAACCTATAAAACATCGATTTTGAGGGATAAGGAAGTGTTTATAGGTTCTGAAACCTAGCTAAATCGATTTTTCGTGCAATTTTAGGTTAGAAACGGTCATCAAAATGAGTTAATAAGAAGGTCGATTTCTCGGTTATTTTTGAGCTTTCGTTCAGAAAATAATTCGGGGTCCTCAAAGGGGGGTAACAAGAAGGCGTTACATGTGTTACAAGCCTTCTATAATACAAAATATGTAACACCTCCTCAGCCTCCTGAACATGTGTTCCACCTAAAATGTAAACAAACAATGATCACCTCCTCAGCCTCCTGAACATGTGTTCCCTATTAATGTAAACAAACAATGATCACCTCCCCGCCAGTATCCACATCTATTATATTGGTCAATTTTTTATTTTACAATTCTCTTCATTATTTGATCACTTTACAGAACCTTTCTCTTCACTGAATAGAGAACCTCATCAGCAATTTATATATTTGGCACTGTTAAGTACTTGACAGAGTTCCTCCCTGACAGCTGTTAGCGAACAATTTCTGGTTCCTTTACTTTTTCCGGCGTTCTCTGCACAAACAGTCACAGCTAAGTTTCCTGGATATTCCAATTTGATATCAAAGACATTTACGTCATGTAACGTTGGCCATTTCGCAATTTTAGCACGCTCTGCTCCACCTACCGTAAGGCACCTCGGTTACCATCAAAAAGTTTACAATTTTATAAGCATTTATCTGTTAAATTGACAATAAACTGATTCCTTATTTCACGTTTTATATTTACTCAAATAAATTAGTGATTATTATTTCTATGGCTAACTTATGAGCAGGGTTACATCTTGGAAAATTATGAAGGGACAAATAACAACGAATCTAAAAATATGGGCATTGGCAATCAAACGATGTTTGTCGATCTTCAAAAACCACGGCTTCAAAAACCACGACGTCTATAAGAAAGACTAAAAGAAATACGCCCGTCAACCTGTTGTTGTAACCACGAATCCACAGGATTTCGTGTCCAGAGAGTAATATCTAATCTTACTCGTTACTCGTTACTCGTCGTTATATCAAGGTTCAATCCAGTAGTCTAGGATTCAAGCCGAATTCTAAGCTATAGGAATCTATGACTAGAGATACATAATCTCATTACTCCAATACCACGTGATCAGAGATCAACCAAATCTCATAGTCACGTGGTACCACTTTCACATTCAAGTCTCATACAGGTAACAAGAGACTACAGTTTAATCCGTGGACAGGAGTGACGGCAGAAAGTTTAAAATGGATGTTTTGACGAGGACGTATGTTGTGACGATCAAGAATAAAAGAGAGAGACAAACAGTAAAGAAGACGTGCTTTCATAAGGAGATGATCGATGATGTTAGAATCACTTTTATTATGAGACGCTATTTTAATTACCAGATTTCATATAGCTGTCTTACTTGTACAATAAGAGAGAGGATAAACTAAAACCAAAAGTCCAATCAGTAAACTACTTAAAAATAAGTGTTCGCACTTAAAACACTGTCACTGTCAGTTAAAGTTCTAAAATCCTTCCGCTCTCCAAATCAGCTTTTTCGTAGCACCCCATAATCTTAAAAATCACTGCTATCCTTGTATTTAATCAGCATTTTAGAAATGAACCACAAACATGAACTAATTTCTGCAAAATGTAAAAGCAGTCATAAAAGAAGTCTTTCAGTAGTGCAAGACCTGAAAAAAATGTTGACCTGCAAAAAATTGTTTGCTGAATTGATCTACAGATGTATAATAATAAAGTACAAGTTCAATTTTGTGATGCACTATACAGAAATGCATTACTTACAACGACTTACGACATGTGTATGATATAAGTAATATTCAGAGCCCAAACGATCTAAAACGCAAATTCGTTAGCTTTTCGTGCAGATATTGTATACAATATACATGCACTTTGGACAGAAGTGCCAAATAAAATAAATAAAAGAATAAAGAAACTAGTAAAAACTTATGAATTTTATTATTCTGCCCTTATTTGGGAACATATACACGTTCGACTGCTATCTGCTAACCACTTGCAAAAATCCATTTTCCAGTCACATTTCCGAAACGGAAAATAAACATTTTAAGGTATATGTTGCTTCATAGTTTATACACTGTATATAAATATGGCTCTTAGGTACATTTATGCGTATCAGAATATCGAAATTAAACTGCAAACATTCGAGTGACTGCAACCCTGGAAAAGGGTGTGGCCCAAAACGCCCTCATCGCATTTGGTACAAAAATGCAAAGAATGATGAATGCCAACTTTTCAAAGCATCATCTAGAAAGGTGATAACTGTTGAAAAATCACTTTTAAAACGAAAAGCTAACGAATTCACGTTTCGTCTCGGACTATAAGGAGTAGGACAAACCAGCAACATTGTTTATCAATTCAGAATTTAGGCCAATTTGTCTTACTTTGATTATATGCACAATAGGCACGCGTCAGTGACCCGCATGTTCTACTTAATGTATTAGAGACTTTACTCGTTAGGAAAGTTCGTGGGTAAAATTTGAATTCAGCGTTTTCGAAAAGTGGTAAAGAAATTCCTGAGAAAATTTCTTAGGGCGAGTAGAATAAGTATGTATGAGAATTTCTGACAACCTATATGTGTCATGAACGATGGTCGATAATCCATACCAGATGTCATGTTGAGGCGTATTTATGGCCAAAATTGGCAATGAGTGTATGCTGACTGCTGAGGCTAGCGTTTCATAACGACTTATCAGCTTAACATCTTACCTTTAAATATGACATCTTGGCCAAATGCTGAAGAAAAAAATGCACTTCATCTGGCGGCAGAACTGTCAACTTTAATATGAAAATTACAAACCTATTTGAATCAAGATGAGGTTGCTCAGAGGCTAGCGCAAAAAAAAACTGTGACTAGTTTCGATCAGAATATTATCGAATGAAACGACCACATAAAAAGCAAATTTAAAGTTAAATTCTTAAAGATTCACATTGACCGTAGTGCGTAGGTAAGGGCTGACTGTGAGTTAAGTACCATATTTGGAGCGATATAAACCATTGACCTAGATAATAGTTTACATCTCTCAGCAACTAAACTCTAAAGTACGAAGGACAAATAAAAAGAGCAGTACAGTAATAAACAGACGTTTTTGCGGCAAGTATTGGCCTTTGATAAAAACTGAGCTACGAATAACGATTGATCATGTGCTCAGTCAAAGGCCGAAACGTTGATATATTACTATAATCTTTACTTCATTTGTCCTTTGTATATTAGTTGCTGAGAGACGCGATGTCATTGACATAAATTGCTCCAAATAATACAATTAAGTTCCAAATTCGATTCACTAAGAGCAACTGACCTCAGTTTAATAATGGTACTACGGAAACTTTAATGAATACTCCTCCTCCTCCTCCTCCTCCTCCTCCTCCTCCTAAATAAGGACATGTTCATTTGAACTTGAAGATGAGGATATTGGTACACACAAAAAAAAGTGTTTTCGACATTGTATGCATAATTTTGGTATCGATTAACTGAGCATGTTCAGAAGTTACGAAGTAAAGAAATTAATTTTTTGTTTTTGTAACCCATAGATCGGATGCTAGCAGCTTGGACGGGTATTATAAATACTGAATAGAATATGGAACGTCATACACTGAGAAGTGTTAACCGACGTGACCCACCACAAATGAATGCAGTCCAACTCCAAGTACACACACAATACACATCATCTCTGCATCTTGACCTCATATATGAACATGTAGAACATATATGATCTGAAATAAGAATTAATTAATTAATTTTTAGGCCAAATTTGAAACATCTTAAACATGTTAACTGCAGTTTTTATGGTTTCAATATTATAGTACCAGTAAACATGCTGAAATTAACAACAGGAGCGTTTGAAAAATTTTGAAATAACATTTTATCAAAGGCTATAAAGAATAGCAAATAACGGTGACCGACAACTAAGAACCTCTCATTCCGGGCTCCCACAGGTATCACATCACATGGCCCAATCAGTGATGTGATCCATATTCTAACAATCCTATTAACCGAACAACCAAAAACCTGGGAGTGGGTAGGGTTCACATCAGTGGCGTAACAAAGGTAACCAAAAGGGGAGGGAGCGCCAACAGGGGGGCGCATTTTCGGCGGCGAGGGGGGGGGGGGGGGGCGCCAACAGGCAACGTTACGCCACTGGTTCACATGACAGTTTAGTAAGTATGTTAGTTAGTTAACTAGGTAAAATTGACAGGTTCCTATTTGTCCGTCAGCCGCAAATAATAATAATATAATTTATTACACTTACAGTTATAGGGCATAGTAGAGTGAAGGATAGAATCCAGGGTACTAGGTACTTCAGATGATGGAATCTGTGTTTCATGTCTAGTGTTAAAATTCGCTTACCAGCGACAGAGGAGGGTTGTCAACGGAAGTGATCTTAAGGATTCTGAAGAAGACCCACAATTAGACCCAGTTTGTGGTGGTTCAGAATGTGTTCCCAAAAACGGAGTTTTCCACACCTTTACTCCTGCAGGAGTATTCGGACAGGGAGTGGATTAAATACAGGGAGTGGATTAAATAAAATCAGCTTCGTTCGTTTACTTACTTCGTTTACAACCATTCTTTACTACAATCAACATTTTCTCATCGTTATCATGAATCATATCGGAACGCCGATCTTAGCTTTTCGTCCCACAAGTGGAATAATAGTGACGATGACCAGATCTGCAATCCTCCTGCTGATGGGAGTTCGTTGGGGGGGCTCTACCATCGTTTGGAGTGGAGAACTGGACGAGGAGGAGCCAGCTAACGGAAGCAACACAGAATTTTCAGAGGAGCCTATCGAGACAGAAGGGGCTGATGCAGAGATTGACGAGCTTATGGAGATCATGAGCCGGTTATGGAACAGAACTACGTATGGGCTGGCCTCAGCCCATTCGATCACAAGAATGTGGAGCGCCAATGTGCTCAGGGGACTCCTCCGCCTCCTCCAGTGACTGGATCCACTCCAATAGCTACTACTACAAGAACAATAGGAACACAGACGACCGCACGACGAGTGCAGTTCTTCAGCTGCTATTCATTTTAGTAATTTGAAACGAATAAAACCCTGTATCGTATTTTCGTAATTTTATTTCATTGTGATTTATATATTATTTGTCTCTTTTATCATTTTAAAAGCATGCTTACTACTTCACACGGTACACCCCAATATATTCGTTTTACTGGTGTTCAGTAAATAATTAAAATCCTCTCCATAAGTTTAAATCAAAGTAAAGAGTGTTAAAGCGAGATTCAGGTCTCTGTCATCCAATTCCAACCAAACTATAAAGATACCGTAACTATCAAAAATAAAGTGAACTAACATCTCGCATCCTTGTTTGAAGTGAAGCATAATCAATAATCATAAGATTATTAGTAAAAATTTTAGTCAGTATCCAAAAAACCATGTATCTTAACACTTGTCCTTGCCTCTTTTGTGCCTACGGCACTTGAGTCATGGATCGGGGAAAAATTGTCAAATTGGTATTATTTTAGAGGGTCAAAATTAAAATGTTAATTACGTAATTAACAGCCAACAGACTTCGAGAGTCTTAAAGTTCTGTTACCACCGCCCCTGGTGCGACCCCGCCGGGTTAACAACGGAGAGACAGGGACTTCCAGGGGAGGTCATGGCCTGCTACGTGCAACTCGTAGGAGTATGCAATCTTCCAGTAATGTCACTGTAGACCGCTCCTCTATCGGTTTTTTGAGTGGCCGATCCAAAACCAAATCCTGGAGTTACACGAGACACGGAAGCTTGTGAGCGTGTCAAATCCAGGTGTCACACGAGACGCAGTAGCCTGTGAACGTGTCAAATCCTGGGGTTATCGCGATCCAAAACCAAATCCTGAGGTTACACGAGACATGGTAGCATGTGAGCGTGTAGACCGCTCCTCTATTGTTGTTTTGAGTGTCTGATCCAAGACCAAATCCTGGGGTAACACGATCGACGTTGTAGCCTGTGAGCGTGTTAGAGTCCTGGGGTTGCACGAGACGTGGTAGCCTCTGAGCATGTAGACCACTCCTCTATCGTTGTTTTGAGTTTCCGATCCAAGACCAAATCCTGGGGTTACACGAGACGTGGGAGCCTGTGAGCGTGTTAGTTTCCTGCAGAAGGTGTTTTTTGCCTGTCGGAAGACTAAGAGCGGTTATGCTGCGGTTCTTAGGTTAGTAGAGGCTCTTAAAGCCTTTCCTTTGTTGTAGAGATGGCTAATCCCTTCCTTTGTATAGGTTAGAAAATAGAAACACCCATGCACCTCCCGTTCGAGCCACCCACCCCACACCGCGTGGAGGTTCTGTGAGGTTTTCATGGGGCTTATAGTCAAGTTAAGATGAACTCAATTTTTAAAACTTCTTTTTTAACTAACACCAAATTTGTCGCCATGAGCCGTGGAACCATTTATTCTATTAACGCCAACTTCATCTTGATTGGTTTCATGAATAACGACTACGACTTTATGAACTAACTGAGTGTCCTATGCAGGACTCGAGAGTTGTTGGATGGCTCTTAATTATGTGGGGGTAATGAGATCAGTTATAGCTATGGGCGCTACCAATGCCATTATGGGCTTATTGAACTTGAAGAACCTTAATGGGTGATGATTGTGAGTATATGACAATCAGCAATTGTCACGTACTTAGCTCCCTTATATATTATATAGCTATATTGGACTTGGGATCCCTTGTAACGAATAAGAGAGCGTGCTGCAGTGGATTTTACTTAGGTTTATCGACCTTTTAATGAGAAAATGGGTTGACACAAATCTCCTGAAGTAAGATCGCAGCCAGTAACATTCCAGGAAGTACCAGTTAGATATACAATTACATCTGCTGAATAAAGGCAACGATCAGTCATCCTCATTGTGTGCCCGTTATACTGGGCGGTGCTCAGCCTGTCATTCCGCCATACCTTAGTCATTCCGCCATACCTTACTAATACCTTACCAGCTTACCTGAGGTCCCCGGGTAATGCGACCATCGGCCTTCGCTTGATGTGACCAATACACTCGGTCAGTGTAAAAGTTGTGGTATTTACATCACATCTCCTAGCTCCAATTATTCATAATAGCCTAGCTCCCGGCCATTAGCAAGGCTTGTTAATATACCATAGCCCGTGTTTCCGTCACACCGAAACATATTTTGTATAATAAAAGGTTGGGCCATCGTTAACTGGACTCTCTCCCTTTCTTCAAGTTTGCTGTAACTACAGCAATATATTTACTGTTTTGTCATTAAATCTCGCAATTATAATACTCGAGCTATTGCTTTTAAGTGGAATTAGTTTACATTTGTTGTGGTTATTACGGTTGACTGCCTCTACGTGTCTATAATCTATATTTCTCAGTGTTTGTCCCTTGAATAACTTGCATTCCAATTCTATCGATCCGTGAAGAATGTTACCTACTGACGGAATATGTTGCATTTTTAGACAGTTCAAATTAACGTTAACAGCTAGTGTGACAAAGCTTTGTACTACAATTTGTACGTGACGATTTTTTACAGAATGAGCTATACTTGGTCTACACTGACCACGTAAAAACTTACACATGAATGGATTCTCTCGTCGGTCGTCGTTGTAGATAAATTTGGAAAATTTTCAATTAAGGTTTCTTGGTGAAGCCTTTGCTGAATTATGCTTCATGTCCACATCATAGCCCATCCTACGAGATTTTTGCTGTTTTACACGCTTTCAGTGGCCAAATTGAATGTCCATAATCAGTTGCAAAAGTTGTAGAATTTTTAATTGCACATTCGTTTTAACTCCGTAGTCATTTTGTATAATAACACTCTAACTCTCTGTTGTGAGAAAATAATGCAGTCTCAGTGCTTTATTTGATGACATTGTTCTTCAACATTAATTAGTTTGGAACAAACCGTTAAGTATCAAATTAATTCCACAGCATATTAAACATATAAGTTTACAACAGTTTAATGTGGGTTCCATTAGCCTAAACCCTCTTCACGTCCAGGATTGGCGTTTCTCTGGTCTATTAATATATTTGCCTTGAAAGCTCTAGCCCCAGGGTTAAATTTGGTTTAACTCATGCATTTTTAGCCTTCTTTCAAATCGAAAAGGACCTGTTTCCCTTTCTTTGACATTAGAGCTGACTGTTAACTAGGTAATCATAAATATCATATAATATGTGCAATTGCATGGCAACTTGTCCTCCTAATGAAGGATAATTGCACCTGGAGTTTGCAGCTGCAGAGCCCTTTCTCCCTTTGGAAATTATAGATTAAAAGCTCTTTATATTCATTAGCTGTTGTTGGAGTGAGAGCTGCTTCTCGTGATCCACGAACAGCTTTTCAATTATCGTGCTTTTTTGATTATTTTGACAATTATTTAACCTTTATAAATACTTTAATTCCGAAAAAGTTGGAATATGTTAGAAGTGTTTGGCTGGAGGTAATGAAGAATATTACTATTAGTGTAATTGATTTCGTAAAAACATTCTGGCTCACAATTGATAATAATAACCACTACCAGCACTATTGCTTAAACATTAGATGAGCTGGAAATTTATAATTCAATCCCAACATTGGAAACAAAGATTTTAACTCTGAAGACTCATATTCTGATTTGATGGTGGTTATAGTTATACTGAGTATTTTTTTGCAGTAAATGTTCTATAAGCATTCAATTCTCGTGAATTCGAATCATGGACAAAATTCGATAAATTTTTCCTTTTTTCATCGACGAAAGATTTAAATGATAAGAAAGATTTAAATGAACATTTTTAAACGATTGTTTTCTCGTTCGGAAGATTTCTCAGCTACTCGAGATTTAGTACCCGAGATTTTAGGATCTGTAGGTAGAATTCCAGACTAATGTATGTTTCAGTCTCTGTGGACCCATCTAATGTGGTGCAGGTTTTACTAATTTTTCCATCAAGGGTATCCATTTTCATGATTTCTATCTTAACCACGCACTGTTTATCTAATTTCAGCCACTCGAGCAGTTTCAGATTTCTATCTTAGCCATGCACCGTTTATCTAATTTCCATCACGACCCGCACAGTTTCTGTAACGGTAGAAACTAGCACCTGCCCAGTACCCTCAATTCCAAGCGGCTTTAAGGCACTCATAAATTGACTTTGCGCTATTCGACACGGAGATTTATACTGAGCTCACAACTCTGCAAACTGGCACCACATCACACGCTACAGCTTACTATTGTGTTGCCAGATACTTTTGTTCGCGGGGGTTCTCGAATCTTGGGTACTATTACTGCTACACCCCGCTAATAATCCATTTAGCTTCCCCATGTTATACTTCCCAATATCTTGATATGCTTTCATTTCTCGTGCCACTCTTTATTGAATATATGTACTTTATTAAGTGCTAAGCTGGTCAAGGCACTGTACATGACTACCTACGTTCTTCTCTGATATTTTGAGGAGTAATTCGATCTTGCTGTTCCTTGGATTGAGTGGTTTGAGCGTCATTAAACTGCTGATCGATTACTGTAAATATAATATAATATATAAAAGCTGTTGTGAGCTGCTTTAACTTGTTCAGTCGGGGATATCTTAAGTTTTTATTGAGCGGTTTAACACTGAGTTGAGTGATAGTGTTATTACTGTTACGTGTACTACTGTTGAGTTGTGAAGTGTGGGAGGATGTGTCAGCTGTGAGTGTTACAATAATTTACCAAGTCCTGAAGTTTAGTGGAAACTGCTCTACTGCTTCCACTACCAAATATAGAAATAGAAATGTGTCCACCAAAGCAGTAAAGCACTATAAGTATATAAATCAAGATATGTGGTACGTCGATCAGCGCCGAAAATGCTGTGAATATCGCAACGTGTTGATAAATAAGCTATATGCGCACTCTTTGTTATTGCTGAATTTAGTATTAGTAATTGTGTCAACTTTATTCTATGTAATAAGCTCATAGCTTGATAGTCATCATCTGCAACACTCTACAGTCTACAGCTATCTGCAACTAATCAACAGATTTTCATCTAGAAAACGAGTGTGTTGTTAGCGAATAAATTTATCACATTATATATATTGGTTCTTTTCATATCTTTAGATATACTTTATTACTTTCGCTCCTCATTTTCATTCCTCGCATACTTGTTTATTGGCGTGCGTGTCAACGTAAACATATTTCCTGTAAGGGTGAATCGATTAAAGGACACTAGCTATATCTCCTCTCGACACACCATCCTGTCAACAGTATTTCCTTTTTCTAACACCTCCACACTATTTTAAGCAAAGTTAATACTTAACGGTCTGCTGGAATTGCATGTTTCAGCTGACCAGAGTGACAATTATTTTACTGTTGACCGTCTAGGTTGGTGCTGGTAAGATTTGCCGTCGCGTTAATTTTGAGAGAGAATGGTATTCGGATCACACTGCTGACCTTTTGTCTTACGTCTATTATACTCCAGCAATATTTGCCTGTAGTTTTCTCTAGCTCTCTCTCTCTCTCTCTCTCTCTCTCTCTCTCTCTCTCTCTCTCTCTCTCTCTCTCTCTCTCTCTCTCTCTCTCTCTCTCTCTCTCTCTCTCTCTCTCTCTCTCTCTCTCTCTCTCTCTCTCTCTCTCTCTCTCTCTCTCTCTCTCTCTCTCTCTCTCTCTCTCTCTCTCTCTCTCTCTCTCTCTCTCTCTCTCTCTCTCTCTCTCTCTCTCTCTCTCTCTCTCTCTCTCTCTCTCTCTCTCTCTCTCTCTCTCTCTCTCTCTCTCTCTCTCTCTCTCTCTCTCTCTCTCTCTCTCTCTCTCTCTCTCTCTCTCTCTCTCTCTCTCTCTCTCTCTCTCTCTCTCTCTCTCTCTCTCTCTCTCTCTCTCTCTCTCTCTCTCTCTCTCTCTCTCTCTCTCTCTCTCTCTCTCTCTCTCTCTCTCTCTCTCTCTCTCTCTCTCTCTCTCTCTCTCTCTCTCTCTCTCTCTCTCTCTCTCTCTCTCTCTCTCTCTCTCTCTCTCTCTCTCTCTGTTTAGTTCAATGTTCAGAACAAAGACGAGAATGTGTTAGAATGGCTTGAGATCTTGATTAATATTTACTGAATAGTGCTGTGAATTTGAGTGATCTGGTAGTGTGATTGTAGAGCTAAATTTTCTCGCATCATGTGGATTATAAAGGAGTTAGAGAGAATGGAAGGGAGCCCGAGATGTACACTCTCAGTCGCTTACATTTTATTAATGCTTTATAAGCTTTATAATTATAAGCTATTTTACTAATGCTTTATAATTCTAGTTCTGTAAAGTTAGATCTTTTAATTGAACTGATAATTTGTAATTTGTGTTCGCTTGAAAATGATATATTCAGGCGGTGCCATTGTTATATTTGTGATCTCTCAAAATGACTAGACAATAGAAAATCTTGCCAAACATTATTATCCTAGACATATTTACTACTATGCCAGCACGAATCTGATTCGCCGCAGAAACATTTTTCATGCTAGGGCTGCTCTGCAATCTTAACATCTCATATCATTAATCTACGTTAAACTCAGCACGTGAAATAATGTTCGTTGAAATAACGTTCACCAAGGAGCTACTTGTTATGATCTTACATTTAATTGCTGCATATGTTGCTCTGTCATTCATCAGCATACACAGTGTTTGCTGAGACATGCGATAGTTAAGGAGGTGTCGTTGGTGACTAAAGTGTCGTTAGTTGAGAATTGATCGTTAGTCACAGAAGTTTATTTTCAGCAGATTCAGATGTTACTACACGTGTGGATAAAAGGGATGTTACAGTTAGTGAACGTCAAACAGCCGATGAGCTAATAGTTAGCGTAACACTTCTTGTACACGGCAGCCGAGTCTTTGAACTTATTTATTTTCTTATAATTCTCGATTTTTCCTGCTACACACAGTTAAATTTGACTGACAAATACGTTGACAAAGTACAATCGAGATTCCAAATATCGGATCGTTAAATTAATAATACTGTTTATTCTACTTCTTTGTGTTATTCTTTTCGCTTATGACTGTAAATATGACTTCCAGTCAAAAATACCTGGCAGCAGGAGAAGCATACCTAACAGTTCACATGGTCCAGTCTTACAACATACTATTACTTACTCACACTTTCTCACACTTTCTCATACTTTCTCACACGTTTTCACACTTGATGTCAGGTCTATTGCAGTGAGAATGAAACATTCCTCAATATACTGACGAGCCCCCGTCATTATGCTTACCTTCAACAAAGAGGCATTACTAATTGGCATATTTATGAAATTTATGTTGGTGGCCAGAATTTCTCAGCAATTATAAAAAATATTCGACTTATACGATGCATGTCGAGTAGTCAAGCGACAAGTTAAGTCGGTTATATTAAAAGTTATTGAGGTGTCTGGGTCACTGCTGCTGGTTGTGACACTAGTTGTATAGTTGTGTGTGTCGAATGTGCTGTGAGCAATGTTAATTTAGGTTAATTATACTTAATACACACTTTGCTCTTCCAACAATTTCATACGTTTGTCAGACGTCGAATTTCACTATCGCTTCTTCTGTAATGGACGGTGCGAAACTTGTAGCTTTGTGCATTTGTATGGCAGAAAGCGGATGCTTTCATCAAAACCGCCCTTTTACATGTAATTCTATACTTGTAGAGATTGGCACCCCGTGTGATGTATGGAAACTTTAATTAGCGTAATTACTGTCAATTTTCGAGTAAATTATTTGTACTAGAACCTTGAACACCTAGTGTTTAGCTAAACGAACGTAACGACATAGGTACCATAACTTTTTTTTGAGATTACATATTAATACGCACTATAATTTATGTTTAATTAAAAACAACACCTGTTTCCTACTGCATTGTGTCTTATGTTTAATTGATGCTAATGACCGTACATTTCTGTTGCTAACATTTTGTTGCTAACGTACCTACCATATTTTTGTTATCATACTACGTTATAATGTTATATTTATACAGTAACTATGTCAGTCATTAAGATCCTATTTAATGAGCATAAGATTTATCCATCATGAGTCTTGCGTTGTAATTATCTGCTTTTGACTGAATTTTCCCTCTTGAAACATTTTCATTCGAAAATCATTTAGAGCTGAAGAATGAATAGTTATATCATAACGATTTGTTGATGCCATAATTAAGTTTCTCATTTTCTAGAAATTAAGACAAAAGTTACCACGATGCCTGGGACAAACGGAATTACCAGTACCAACACGACAGCCATCGACTGTAACTCTGGTTCAACTTTTGAGGGACTTAACTTAACGAACATGTGTGACAGATCTACCATTGATACACTTATCATGACTCTGATGTACCTGCTCATCGTTGTAGTGGGTCTTATCAGTAACGGGTCTGTTATCTTGGCATCTATTTTCGAAAGGTACAGCTCCACACCGTTATTTATCATTTAAAACAGCAAAATTAATATTCTAGTCGCAGTGGTAAGATACTGTGGTAATGGTATAGCGATAAAATCCAATATTCTTCGTACTACAAATTAAATTAAAGTCGGTAAAATGATTAAAATCTCATTCGACAATAACATATGATAATGATTTCAGGTGGAAGGAGATTGACCAGTTTACGTTCGTAATGGCTGTGTCCCAGGCTTTCTGCCACTTCTTGTTTGCCTTGTTCGTTTATCCCATGGGAGCTTACAGTATCATACAAGAAAGTCATTGGAATCTTGGGAAAAGCTGGTTTGAATTTTTCCGTTTTTTCTTACTTTTAACTAGCAGAACTTGAAAAGCTTTTACTTAAAAGCTTAAACATTTAAATATGTCACAAGCTGGTAAAATTGACAATATCATGGTGCATTGTGCTTTCTCGTACTGCAGTTAAAATTAACTTCACCACTTGTGACTTGGTCAACGCATGCTCACAGTAAACATTCAGGTGCTGGCAAACTGCTTTACTGAGTAGCTACTTCGAGATAATGTACGTGTTACACATCATGATGCTGGGGGCTGATATTATTATCGGACGTTTCACCAAACTTAAGGTACAGAATTACTGATCCTCTCATAACAAGTTTGTGGTTGGAACTATTTCCTGCTCATAAAACATTGGAAGAAGATTTTGGTCACCCAGTAAAAAATAGACTACACATTCCACAGATCCACACTAAACACTGCACTACTCAGGATAAAGTGTTTGTAGCGCTAAGCAAGAGAGTAGCATTGTCTCTCTGGGTGGTGGCCGCATTTCCTCAGATATACGAGTACTTTAGTAAAGGCCGGAGTGACTCTATATTTGGTTTCGACGATAGTAACCCTAGCAGGCCTTTGTGCTACGCTACCTACGTCTACCCAACTTGGGCGGTGAGGAAATATTTGCCTATTGACTTTTGTATATTTGGGCGGCATTTCAAAGTCATATTTTTTTATATTCGAATAAGTACGTAAATCTCCTGCAATGTGTTTTGTATTAAAAAGTTAAACGTTCTATATTGAATATTTCAGAAATTTTTGGAGTATCTTGGAATCTTCATAGCATTACCAATGGCGTTCAGTGTGATACAGTATATCATTCTACTTAAACAGTCCAACAAACGACATGTAAGTGTTTAACAGTATGGAAAAGTTCAGTTTCAACTTAATAAATATTTTCCAGCCACAGCCGACGTCAAGCTTACCAACTAAAAGTTTCCTTGCGGCAATCCGTAGGAAAATCGACTAACTTTTGAGTTTTTCACATGCAATAATTAGCAAAATTCAGTCGGACGATGTCGGGAAGACTGAAAAGAACCGGTCGTTCTGGATGAACTACAGAACTTCTTTCATCATGATCATACTCTACGCTATCTCACAGTTCCCTAGATGGATCTACATCTTCATTACCATAGCTGGTTAGTTTAGCTTAAAGTTAAATTTGTTTTTTAAGTAAACTTAGATTAATTGCTGAACTTAGTAGAGCTGGACCCTAAATACATCTCGATTAACATTTGATAAACCCAGAGATAGAGACAGATTACAGAATAGCAGATGTGATAGTTGTATGGTCCAGTTTTGGTAGCATTCTCATTCCCTTTGGCTACCTCGTCACGTGTCCAACGTACTTTGGCCAGGTTTGTTTGGATTAACTGGAAGTGAAACTGGTAAAAAATCTTAAACTGGAGGCAGACTAAAACTTTGATCATTGTTTCAATTAAATGTTGTGAAAGTGAAACAAGCTGTTTTCCAGTTTCTTAAAACGGACAACTTTTCAGGTGACTCAATTCACGTGGATGGCATGGTTGAAGAGATTTGAACACATTTTCTACAAGAAGAACACGAAGGACAGAGAATTAATAGCGCCTACTGAAGCAACCAGCGATATATGAGACTTAGTTCAGACTAAGAGACTTCAATCTCCACCTCGATAAAAGCGATATTTGACTCCTCCGCCATAACAAATTCAGCAAGACCACCGTGAGAACAAATTGAGAATAATCATGAAATATGAAGAAAAAGGATATAGCAACAGATCTGCACAATTCAAAGAAAATTGGAGGGGGGTCACGTGGTGTATAGCTGCAGTCAGACTGATTAATAGCAGTGTGTTCTGCAGACATAAAAACACCAGTGACCAGTCTGCTTTCAGAGAGGAGTGTATTACAATGTTCTTTTCTACAGTAAATTAGTTGATACTGCGGGATTTTACATAAGGACTGGGATGCTATTTCTACCTCCTTTAGTGCCATGAGACCCCTTACATTCTTTTGGTTTCGGATGATTCATATCAAAATAGTCAGAGTAGTTGTTCAAGGGCAGTTGACTATACGAGAAGGACGTCACCTGCCCCCTATTTAGAGCAGACGGTTTTGAATTGTATAGATGGCGGACAGTTTTCGTATTAAAATGAGAATGCGCACTAGTAATAACTACCGATCATCTTTCGACATTTTAGTAATTTCGGTAAAAAATCCTCATATACGGTTCTATTGTTTGATAAAATGTCAGTAAACTTTAGAGTTTTTCTTTGTTTCATTGATATCTACAGATAAGATGAACTATTCAAATAATAGAGCGTGATAAAACATGACAAGGAAAGTAGATTGAGGCAGATTTGTATATCGTTTATGTCAAGGCCTTGTACTATTCTAATATCTAAGCCACTAAAAATGACATGATCGAAACAATTTTAAAAGCTGTCCACCATCGCTAGACTCATAATATCATTATATCAAGCTTCCTTTCATAACATAATAGGGAATAACTATAGGGACACCGTACTTCGGAACAGTTTCTAGGGTATTACATACGTCGAAAAGTCAAATGACGAAGATACATAGCTTACGATGGGGTTTCTGATATAACAATTTATTAACAATGAACATGAAGTAGCGTCTGCGGAGTGCGGTCTACATTTGAATACTATACAGCACAATAGGCTGTGCAGTGTGCATCTTGGTTTATTAAATCATTCTACACGCATGAAAATATAAACACGCGTGCGCGGCGTACATGCAAGTGGATAGATATCTATCTCGCAGATACAGAGAAATGTTGTTCGGTTTCTGCGGCGGAGGTACTGTATGCCTGTATGTGGTTCTTAGAACATGGCAACTTGCCAATATTCTGGAAGGAATTTTAAATGTTTTTGCAAACTCCTTGTCTAGTCTGGGAGCAGAGGAGTCCATAAGTATTTTAGCGTGCCAGCAACACATGATTTCTATTTGAACGAGTGATATTTTAACATTATTACCATGCTACTAGCATACGTACGATGCGATTAAAAAACTTAAAAAAATTTAGCTGATAAGCAGAAATACATCGGAACTTCGATTTAATATGACTGGTAATAGCTTCGCAAATACAATAAAATTTCGATTCCACATATGGAAGTTGACTCATACAAAACTGTAACTCTCAAAAATAGTTTATCTGAATTTCAGGTAATAGAAAAAATATATCAAACGAAGATGAATTTCCTAGCAAATCCTATGAACAAAAGATTTGGTTGAGATACAACAAGGCATATAACTGTCCTATAAGAATTAGACCTATAAGAAGCACCTCTGCCAGGTTAGTCCACATATTGAATGGAATTGAGACTGTCACAATCGGATGTAGTAAAGTTAGCTAACACTCCATCATCAAAATTAAACTTCCTCTGAACACCGTCCATTACAATCTTGCCATTCCAACAGAGAGACCGTATGGTAATAGACTCAGCATACCCCTGCACGTTAGCAGCCCTAAACACGCTGTTCTGCAGCGGCTCCCTTGTAATGTATTTCATTCTCCTGTCCTCCGCAGGATATATAAACGAGTCGTTGAACCTGTTGGTAACGTCTGTAATCTCTGTGCTATTTAGCTTTTTATTGGTCAGCCCTGAGTCTCGTAGTATCTTCAGAAACTGTTCCGTTCTGTAGGTATCGAGAGCATTAGCATGGTAGCTCCATGCGGTGGACCCCGACCCGGTAGAGATCAGAAAACCAGACGATTTTTGTTTCTCAGCAGGTAGTTTGTCGATCTGAAGTTCCAAATAGCTTAGTCGCGTGGGACTGGTTTCCCCGACATACACATCGTTTAGTGCGTATTTAGGTATTTGAACATCGCCAACAGTACAAGCATATGACATTTTAACTCTGATGCGGCTTCTCTTAATAAACACACATTCACCTTCAGCAATCTGCTGAATAATATACTTCAAGTTTGTCTTTTTAGACCTGCTTCTCGCACACAAATGTCCGACTGACCTTTCAGGGTCAGTTTTAAGACCGATCAGCCCATTTCCCTCCCTCCAGCTGACTCGCTACATTTAGAAAAGTACCATCCCCACCAGCTGATATAAACACATCCGCCCATTCAACATGCTCCCGGTTTATCGTGTCAACCAGGGCTACCTCGTCAAAATGTCTCCTTAACTCTGTCAGGATTATGGACAAGTTGGATTCGTGAACATCGTGGCGCCGCTTTATCGCAATCAAATCATCATGTCGACCAGCAGTTTCAAGGTTCTCTACATAGCAAGGGTGTCGCAATGTTTCTCGTACTAGTCGGGTTCGCTTTTGTACGACTAGAACTTTGCGTGGAGAGAATTTGAGCTTCTGTGCTAGCTTGATACCATGTGTTACCATGTTCACATCTTTCTGGGGAGACATTTTTAGTTTAAACTAGAAAGGTTAGGTCAAGCCATATAAATCTACATAGGTTTTTAGAAATAGCTATAAACTACCAAGATAAAGATACAAAGAAGCAGCTTTGAGTAATGTTAGGATTTTGACAACCAGTGATCCCATAAAAGACTTGATGATGGTACGCGTGACTAACTTGTACAGTAATTGTTTTACTAATAAAATAAGAGAAATGCATTATATTTATGTCACAATAAAATAACATAATGAGTACAGACAATAGAATACAATGAAATACAATATCTCGCAAATAACCTACTGGATCTGATAATCTAAACAATCTAGCGACTGCTAAAATTAAAAACAGGAATCGTCGCAATATTTCATCGCTAAGTAAATACTTCCACAACAAATTAGCCCATAAATTTCCAAATTCATGTTTGTGCATGACAGACAGACGTTTTTCCAGAGATCAAAAACGGATCCGGAGGCAATAGAAAGTAAATGCAAAGTTTGACAAGCACAGAGATTTCACACCTCGCGACTTGGGAGCCAAAAGATGCCACAAACATGCCCGACACATTTCCAGAAACATATGGTAGAAGACGGGTAAAAAGGTAAAATAAATTTAACAAAGACCTGCGAAGACAATGTCTCGAATATGTGCGTGATATATTGGCAAGGAGTTGTATAATTGGGGGCAATAATTAGTCGACTAGAGCTCAATTAAGATAACTGCTCAGCAAACTAGGCCACCCCATATCTTTATACTACATCACAGCGGAAGTATGATAATATGTACTAAATGTACAGTGTAGAGTGTATAATGTATAATGTGCACCATCTCACCAAACTACCTAACCTTGCAGCTCTATTCAACATACAATATCCGAGTAAAAATTGAGCACTTCTAACCCCTCCATGGACAGAGACGTGATCAGTGATCTTAAAAACATGTTTTAAATCGACACACCTTGTGAGTAATATGAGCCCAAAATAGTAGGATTGTTTAAAGATTATTTAAAATTGTCTCACACCTAATCTGTTCAATAAGAACTTCTTGGCTCCGTCGCAAAAAAGTTATCTAATTCTGGATCAAATAATAATAAGTTGGATGAGGAACCATTCGGTCCTCATCAAGGTTGGTGGTACGTTATTTAAACCAGGGATCAGGGCTAATACAGTAATATGAACGAATGCAGAAGAAGAAAAAGTAGAGCTGGGGCACAACATAAGATAATGTCAATAGCACTGAAAAGTGGAACCAAGAATCAGATAATGTAGTTATGGCAAATACAAGGGAGGAACTAAGGGTAGGGAAACTGTGTCACTTGAAGACAGACTAAGTGTGAAGTGAAGCAAGTTGCCGATATGTCAATATGCATATTATATATACAAAATATGTTCTTGGATAGGTCACAGTAATTTTTGAACAACTCAAGCCAAGGAAAATATAAAGTTATTATGTATGTGTTTACCGTGATTAACTACTCTACGTGATTAACTACTGTACGTGATTAACTACTGTTTTCTGCACACGTACAAAAGTGGGTGGCCCAAAATTAATTGCCCACACGCACACCAAAATTTCAGAGAATATACATATGGATCAAACTTAAATTTCCTGAAAGTTTCGTAAAATTTCATTGATTAAAGAGGGTGTGGCACGCCACTCCCTCATTTTCACTATGTCCACCATAAAGTGAAACGCTTCAGCTAGTAACTCCAAAAGTTTCTAGACAGATTTGGTTTGATAATGAAGTGCTTTCCCGAAATTTCAAGTTGATTGCTTACAACTAAGCCAAGTTACGACCATTTTAAGATCTTGCAGATACGTTATCGCGCATATAATCAGTGATATATTCACTCAATAAATGGCCTGATTGGTTGGAGACTGCTTATAGGACAGCAAACCGACGCACTGTTACCGAATTTCTTGATTGGGGTTTGATTTTAAGATAGTCACTATCAGTATTCCCTCAATGATCAGATCGTTCATCCCCCAACATGCTCGGTACCGCCTAATGAGGCCCATTATTGCATACGCTAGCGAATAGCTCCAGAAGAGATTAAACTGATTGGGTGACGAAATCACTGATTAAAGTGCCGAGACATGTATCTGAAATATCTTAAAAGGGTCATAACTTGGCTTAGTTGTAAACAATCAACTTGAAATTTCGGGAAAGCACTTAAATTATCAAACCACATTTGTCTAGAAACTTTGGAGTTCCTAGCTGAAAGCGTTCGCACTTTTATGGTGACAATAGTGAAAATTGAAGAGTGGCGCACACACCCTCTTTGATCAATGAAATTTTACGAAACTTTCAGGAAATTTAAGTTTGACCCATATATATTATCTATATTCTCTGGAATTTCTGTGCAATTCTGACACGAATTACGTGAGTTATTTAAAGGATTGAGTGTGTGCAGTTACTTTTGGGCTACCCCGTATTTCACAAAAATCCCAAATCTCTCGGTCAACCCTACTTCTCCCAAAAAACCACCATCAGAGTTTACTCAGCTCCTAAAGTACATCTGCTGCAACAGTTAGAATGTACATCATATCACGCAGTTTGCTGGACTGTGAAAACTCCAAACTCAAAACGACAATCCCCATCAATGAGTAGCTTCGCTATCCTTCTGAATTCTGAACTTGAGGAAAACTTGAGGGTAACTCTGGTATCAACACAATTTAAGAAGCAATAACTCATTTATGTTATTTTCAATGTTCATCATGGGTTCTTCTTTTTATCCTGAGCACATTTCGGACAAAACCACTTGCCTTTGGGTTTTGCAGTCAAGTTGACACACCTAAAATGGAACCACTCAATTGACAATCATTGTTATCACACCCAATCATCTCCCCGTATGATATCTCGTTACAAGAACAGTATCTCGGCTCATCAGGATCCGGAGGGTCTATGTCCAGTAAACTCGGAGAACTTTTCCTGTCTCTCCTTTTCCTAGTTTTCCTCTTTGCTCCAAAGCTTCCTCTGCTATTGTTCATTATGACATCCAATTCATCGTCCTTGTTATCACGTGGCATGGATTTCCTCCCTCGACCTCTGGATGCAGTGCTGGATCGCTTGCCCGGTTTTTTGTTGCTAGTGCTGTCGTACTCTTCATCAAGCTCTGCATCTTCGTGATTAGAATCATCTGGGAGATCCTCATGAGAGCAGATAGGAGAAGGTGCGTCCATGTCTACTAGAGTTTTTAGCGCCATTGACCGACTGTGTTCCTCTTCCATCGTGCTGACAGATTTATCCAATATTGAGGCGATGTGCTGAATATTCTGACTTTTCATTTCCTCCAACACAAGAATCCGATGCAACTTTCTCTTAGCCTGCTGTAAATCTTCCCTCAACTCTGGTTTTGAATGTAGGGAACTCTTCATTATACTCTTAATATGATCAATCTCCTGAGAAAGTCTTGCGCATTTTGACGTCAATCTCCATAATCTTAGACAACTCCCGGCTGATAGCGGGAGGCATACCCTGAATCATGGAGGTATAACTTGAAACACACTGTGGAACAGTTTGTCTCTCACCCTCTTCTCCATCGTTGGAGTAGTCTGACTCGGAGCTCAGGTAGTTCTCAGAGGAGGTCTCGTACATTCTGACCGAGAATGTGAAGTTAGATTACCATGGAGTTTAACTGTGTGAATTTGTCTACAAATTTAAACTTCTCAGCTTTTTCAAGTTGTCAGTTTAATATTTTTTCAGCCATCTTGTTAGAAAACTGAAATTTTTGGAAGAAATGGAGAGTGGCGATGACGCACCTAGAATTAGTATGACATGTTGACAAAGTATAGACTTGAAATACAATTGAAGCGTTATTTTGAGCATTCATTTTCTGTTTTGAGTTACACTGAGAGCTACAGAACCAAATATGTTTCATATTTATAAATTATTATTTGATTTCTACTATTAAGCAATGAATAATTTATTATAAGTATATATATACTTTATATATATATATATATAAATCAATTTTTTGTAAAAAACATACATAAGTCTGAGTCGCAGCAAGTAATTATCAATAAAGGTAAAGCATATAGATATTTTTCATCAGATCTAAAACGAAAACAATTAATCTTAATCAAAAACTAAAAATCATTTCTATGAGTCAACAGTTTCAAACACATAAAAAGCAATATAAATTTGTCACAGGTCAATAAGGTATAATCATAATATTAACATCATGATATCAAAAGGTCTCCCAACATCGGTCACAACATTTCTTCACGTATGTCCTCACTCATCATTCTTTCTCAGAACGAGGCACCCGTCTCCAATGGGCAGAAGTAAGCTTGTTACACGGTTGTCGACAGCTCCTTTCTCATTTGTTTCGTGTATGTAACAGTTCGGCACCTGGGACATTTGTCAAGAATTCAGTGAGATGTTGCAGAGTGCAAAGGTCACCAAATTCTTGATCACCATTCTATGAAATTTGGTACTGATTCATAAAAACGTTAAGAATTTTCAAACAATTCAAACTCAAACCGATGTTAGATCAGTAAGGACTTTGTTGCCGTACAAAGAGTTGTCGAACACTATAATGCCGCCAGGTCGCAGAAGTTCTAGACACAACTTGTAATAGTTCGGGTAATTGCCCTGAACATAATTGTAGATTATTTAACAGGTTAAATGGTTTTTATCATGTATTTTGATTTTGTAGCATTTACAGCATTTTTTTGGATCAAGTTGAACTTTAAACTGTGATGTAACTGCTCTTGTTTACCTTGTCAGCATCAATAAAACAAAGATCTATTTTTCCAGTGTAGCCTTCTTCCTTGAGCTGTACGAGAGAGTCTAGAGCTGGTGCTATCCTGTAATCAATCTGAGAATAGGAACAGTGAGACTGAGAAAGTAAAACTTACGTTGAAAAATTGTTTTGACGGATGTATGATACTCTTATTAAAATATTAATGCTCTTTAATAACTGTGCACTTATTCATTGATACAGCAAATTATTAGCAAACCTTTGATAGTACTCCTGCCTTCTCCATAATTGGTTTTCCAACTTTAACATAATCATCCTGAACATCAAGAGCAAATGCTTTCCCGTCAGCAGGAAGTTCTTGGACCATTCTCAGCAGTGCTACTCCTGCAATTGTACTTCCATGACTCCTATCGCCTTCACTCTGCTTTTGAAAATTTCTGGAATATATGGCAAAACTTCGTCTTAAATTATCCAATGTGCTCACACACAGTGACCATTGCATAATAATTAAGAAAAGGTTCCTAAAAAGTAATTACTGTACCTGTAAAAGATCCAACTTCGATGATGTTCTTTGCTTTCACCATCCTGGTTATGAACGTCAGAAACTGACCAACATCTGGAGTGGATTCCATAACACCTCTCTCGTGTTGCGCCGTCAACTCACGCAACTCTTGCAACTCACTGGACTCTGCTATGTTGGAGTGACTGACGCAATACTGCTTTCTGGCATCACCGCTTGACCATTTGGGATGTTCGCTCCGAGTTGCGAAATCTATAACATCACCTTTCTTTAGTGATGATATCGCCAAGAGACCAGATGCACCCAGTACAGCACCTGCAAAATAGATTTAATAATTAATGATGGAGGCGAAGTTGTAGTATGTAGATAGATCCGTCTGAAAAAAATCAATTTACCGACAAAACGAGCAACAGTAGTTTTTAGACAAACTTTTGGCAGGAAGTTTGGCAGAATCATTATTGTTGTTTGATAACATTTGATTTATTGTGGAATGTGGACACTATGATGGGTAAATATGCAGCAGTTAATATATTCTGTTAATTTCGACGACCTGTAATAATAAATAATACTAAATAAATTCTAACATTTATTACACGATTCGACATTAAAATATACCCAACTAAAGATTAACATATATAAATCATGCAAGCGAGACTAATCACTTAGAGTGGTTGAAATATCAAGATTATGGACTTCTATCAGTTCAGATTAGAGAGGTAAGGAAGAGCCTATTGTTATTTCATTAACATTGCCTGCATAGAACAAATACCCGTATTCTGAACAGAGAACACTATGTGATTAAGAGTATCACATACAAACTTTTGATTATGGAATTTAATAAAAAGTTTTTATGTGATCTAAGCCTCTTAATACTCCTACAGCAGAGTGCTAATCCTGCACAATTATATCTTGAAACCTGACCGACTACATGCAATACCAATGAAACACTAATTATTGAATTACCATTGTGTTCAGTGTAATTAATTAGAGAACGCTAATTAGTCGCTTGTTTATCTCTGAGCCCTATATGATGGACTGTGCAAAAGTTCAGTTTCTTTCCCTCCAGATCGGGTCTATAATAGATAGTTTAAATATTCATTTCTTAAACTTTAATTCTAAAGCTGCTTCAACGACGTGATCCCCCATATTATTTGTGAGTAATTTTTTCAATTTATCATACTAATTTGATAAGTGCAGCATGAATTTTGTTTACGGTTGGATTTTTAAAACGGAAATCTATCTGAGATAGTGAGATTGAGAGTATCACATACGAATATTCCATAACATTCCATAATACAAAAGTTCGTATGTGATCTCTTGATACTCCTTCGTCAGAATGTGGATATCTTGCAACATTGCTCTGCACTTCTGCAAGCAATATCAATGAAATAAGAAATATTCATATTGGTAAATTACCTGCTCTTCTTTTTTCCTTTTTCATTATATTACAGTCGTCAAAATTAACGGAATATTACTTACTGCCACATATCTATGAAAGATATTTTCAGACGGATCTGTCTACTTACTATTGTTTCATTTTACCCTTAATCGGTCTTTGTTTTGGTTTTCCTCTCAAATAATGTTTGAGAAAATATACCAGGTACCTCTACGGTACTGTAAATCTTGTGAGTTACTTCCCTTACTAACCTGCTCCAACGGCGACCAGAAGCTTGGAGTCAATGTTTGTGAGAAAATCTTGAATATTCATCTGCTAAAATATTAAATTGATAAATAACAATTCAGTACTGTTGTCAACAATGAAACATTAAAAATCGTTACACATTTTTAGTAATCTTGAGATGACCAGCAATAAAGTCTACAATTGCAGCCAAACCAAAAATGATACCTGTAGCAGCTGTGGTATTAACATTTGCAGCCCCCCCCCCCCCCCCCCCCCCCCGAAAAAAATTGTGTTTTATGACTGCATTCTGGTACTACTGACAGTAGTCCTACCTGTTTAAAACGGCAGGCAATTGACTTCAGCATTTCGTAAATTATTCCCAAATCCCACTATACATATACTTATCCATTCAATGTGGCAAATACTGAGTTGAATGAGAGGACTGTAAAGACATATGGCATTTGCTTAGAGCTTTTAATTTCCAGCGAAAAATTAAATTTGTATTTCTTAAATCATCCTTTTCCCCTAGACCGTAGGAAATGTCAAAATCTTGAGGCCTGATCAAGTCGTAAATTCCTGATTTGGAGAATGCAGATTTGCTGTGGGAAGTTACCAAATTTACGTGAGTAACCTACTTGATTCTTTTCAGTCCCAGTTTATATAGCGTCGATACAAATTTCTTTAATGCCAAATGTCGTCTAAAACACCCTATTTCTCAAAATTTCCGGGGGGCTGCGCCCCCTAGCCTCCCGCAAAGGGGCTCCCCCCTAGCCTGGAACCCACTGGGGGGCAAAATGAGTTGGTTTTCGACAAAAAATACCATATTTTTGGTCCCAAATCATTTAGGTCACCAGAATTTCATACCTTTTAAATATGTCTCGTAAGGTTGTTAACATTCCAACAACAAGAATTGCGACCATGTTCTTGCCATTAGGCGGACACTAGATTTCCATCCACTACCTCTGCTGTGAAAGTTAGAGTTATAGATACCTTAGCAGTATTTATTTCGTTTGGAATAGCCTTGCAGGGACATTGGACAACCCATATTTACACTCACAACTGAGTTGGTTCATTCATTTCCTGATAGAAGATTGAGGAAGGGTCAGAAACACAGGAAATTTGGCTCCTAAGCTAATTTAACTTGAATAGCAGGTGGGTGCAGCTGTATACCCACAGTTCCACACTAGAATCTTAACACCTACTAGTTGATGCAGGGTGCCTGTTGAGAACTTGGACGATTTTTCCACTATTTCATGTCAAATTCGTGTCACAGAGACTAGGTGGACTAGTTGTTAGACCTTTCACCTTTTGCACAGTAGGTTCAGGGTTCGAGCCTCAGGGTCATACTAAATAGTCTAGGGAGTAGCTAAAAATCCATTAGAGCCATGTGAAATTACACATCTGTGTAATGTCTCCTTGGTTGACTCAGCTGAATAGAATGATTGGAACAGTGATCGAGGGTTAAATAAGGAGGGGCCCATCACTATACTATGCTTACGTTATGCTATACTTTGTATGTAAGTTTCTTGTTTGTTTTTTTTTTGTTTTTTTATTAATTTCTAGTCTTTCATACCTTGCCTGTTCAGTGTTCAAAAACTTGAAAATTTGTTTGATTACAGAGGATACAAAATAAGCATTTCAAAGATCAAAATAGCAACAGTTAAACATTTAAGGGCACGAAATTTTGTGTATAAAAGCTAAAATTACTGACTAGGCGAAAGATTTTAAAAAAAGTAAAGTTAAAAATATGACATAACATCAGCACACTGTCTACAAAGTATCAAATCACTATATGGAAAAATATAAATATCTTACAACCAAAATTAATAAATTATTTTTTTTTTGCTTAAAAGTGTCAAACAGTATATATACACATAAAAGTAATTCAAGTTGTTGCAATTGGCAGAGCACAATACAGAGGTAACGGAAATTGTCCACTGCTTACCATATTATATAATATTAAATATCCACAATCAAGATATATTACACCATCGTACTTCCATCATAGGGGCAGGGATGAGGTTTATAAAGAGACTTCTGATGTGGTGTCTCATATTTGCTTGTCCATTTTTTTTCTCCTCTGTACCCTCGAAAGCTATAATGTGGTTCTTAACATAGCGACTCTTAATAAATTTATTAACTACAACTTTATTAAGAGACATATTGCAAATAAATTCAAAAAGCATCCCCAAAAGAATAACCCCTATTCATACTTCCCAGTGGAATAAAAGATTTACAAATCGAAAATCGCTTTTGCCCACAAAAGGGTGGAAATAAAGATAATCATTATGCTTATGTAATAAAGATATGTAAATATTTGCTTTGAACTGGTCTTTAATCTTAATTCTGCTTAAGTATTCTGCATGTCTTCTGTCTGTATGGTAATGCATGAATAATCCATGCAAAGCCAAATGATGCAAATTATGATTAATATAATAATACATGATACAATATAATACAAACAATGACTGATTATAAATTGCAAACAAAGACATTTTTACTAGGAACAATAACCGAATTAAGCTATCATACATAGTCATCACAAATCAGTATTTGTATACACATAATATCACAATGACCCTATATACAAATTCAATAAACATCTGAGTAAATTCATAAAAACCCCAAGTAGTAAAAGTAGCCAATTCAATGTTCTGGCTCTAAATTTATATCTAAGTGTTATTTTTACTGCACTACTACTTTTCAACCCTTTTTCTCCTCTACTAAGATCAATGTCTGTTTGCTGTTATTCTCCTGAAAGCTCAAATGAAATCGACCCGGAAGTTCTCACCAGCTTGGCGAACTCTAAAAACAGTTCTAACAACAGCACGGACAAAAGTGTGAAAAAAGAGCTGTTAGCTCTATTCAGATATTACAGCCTAAGTCTCAACAAACTGTTCTGAAAATCTCAGAAGTTCAGAACTGAACCAAAGAATTGCCCAGCAGGTACACGAAACATTGATGCAGATCGGTGGAGAGAGAAAGAAAGCAGAAAATGTCTGTCCATCCTGAAGGTACCGGAAAGCACCAAAAACAAGTGTCAAAGATCGTGAAAAAGAAGACATCGACTTGCATCACGCACATTGAGATGAAAAGGGAGACATTGTGCCTGCTTTAGAGCTGGCAGAGTCATAAAGACCATACCAGAAGTACTGCAGGCCCCCTTATGTCAAAACTCTATGACATAGAAGACGTAAAGACTACACGAATGGAGGGAGAGGAATCCGGTCAAAGAGTGGTCATTGATAACGAAATTTGTGCCAGAGCTGACCGTAAGGCAAATTTTTTCAAGCACGGGAGGAAGCAGAGAAGAGGAAAAAAGGCAGAATAACACAGAGAAGAGTCAAGAAGATCGAAGAGAAGGAAGCTACAGTTGCAGAAGGAATAACATATTGTATACTAATGCTAGTGGATTCTTTAACAAAATAGATGAAGTAAATGTATATTGCGCTAAACAAGAACATTGATATTATATGTGTCACAGAGACCCATTTTTTGATAATATAAATTTTTGAGATGCTGAAGTTCATATTGACGTTACACAATTTGAGAAAAGACCGTACTTTAAAATTGAATCTTCTAAAAAGGATATAGTTCTGAGGAGGATCCATCATTTTATGTTAAAATTATATAATTCATCATTAGTAAAAAGAAAGTTGTAAGGCACTTGATTCTTTAGCTGTGGTTAATAGATACTGCAAGTGGTACACTTTGTATTGGATTATTTATAGATTCACCATCTTTAAATTCGACCAAAATTTAGAATTAATTTCTTTTCTTAAAAATATTTGTAATGTTAATAATGATTTGAAACACCCTGGTAGGAGACTTTAATTTACAGATTCCTCTTGGAGAACTGGTTGTGTAAAATGGAAGGTTTGGTCAGCACTAATAAGTCATTCCTTGAATCAAGAAATCTATATTGTATGTTTTAACGAGCAGGGTTGTCCTGTATTTAACTACTGAATAACTAGCTGCGGTTGTAAAGGATAGACTCCAAGCGGAATCCTGCTGGATCAAGTACTTTTCCACCAATGAGCACTTATTATAAATGCACAGTGCTGTCCCCGATTGGCAAAAGTGATCATGTCAGGGTGGTAGTCGATCTAAGTGTTTCTGTAGATTCAATTAAATTAAAGAGAAGATTCTGAAACCATCATGGGGTAAAATAACTAATGATGAATTTTAAATTTAGTATTAAAATCTTAACTGGATTTTAGTTGCTCTAATGATGTCAGCATATGTGGGATGAGTTTACATGCAAACTTACACTGTTTGCTGGGATAGGAACCGCCTAATTTTCGGTCTATAAAGAACAACAGAACCTGTGAAGCTGCCATAGGGACACATCCTCATTGAAGCGCAGGAGGAAGAACAAAGATTAAGCATGGACTGGCATTTGATATTTGAACCTTCTAGTGTTATTCTTAGTCATGCAAGTAGTAAACAGCTCATCCTATGAGAATGAGGAAGTGTAAGCAATGATAAGATATGAGAAAAGAAGAAACTCTAATTAAAGACCAATTGTAAATCATTTATTCTTATTTTTGATAAATTAAGAGGAACGGTAAAGAAAGCGTCGGTACCAGAGTTGAGATAAGGAAGACGGAACAAGGACAACTAGTGCAGGGGAGTCTCAAGGTTACTTGCAAGTGCCTCAAGTCTGTGATTGTTAATGAGCCACTCGGCCCATTAAACCTAGAAGGTTATATGTAAGAATACTAATAGTATATCGGATATTGTTATTACCTTTGATAATGGAGTTAAAAGGAACTATTAAAGCTTAAAATTTTTAAAAGCACTGCCCAGATGGCACATCCCTAAAGCTGCTTGAAGTCCCTAGCTGGAGATGCTAGTTTTTGTAACAGTTCTTTCCTAAATATTTAGTGCCTGTAGTGATACGTGGAAGATCGTCCGGAGGTATGGAAAGATCGGCATCTTAGTTGCAACTTTTTAAAAAGGCTCTACGTCTGACCCTCTTAACTAAGACCTGTTTCGTCTAACTTGTATTCATTTGTAAAGTGCTCTGAACAGTTATTGTTAGATCCCATGTGTTTAGAAGTTTAGAAGACCGTATTTCAAAGGACCAACATGGGTTTTGGTTAAAGAAAAATCTTGTTTGTCAATCTTTTGAGACTTTCGACACTAGACTTAAATTTAATAGATGAAGGTGTCCTGTGGACCTATTTATTTGATTTTAGTAAAGCTATTCGATTCTGTTCCCCATTATCGCCTGATTAACAAGCTAGAGAGTCCTAGGATAACTGTTAAGTTTTAGATGTAATACAGATTTTATCTAGAAATATGAGAGTGTGTGTAGAAGGTGAAACTTCAGAGTGGAAGATTGTATGGTCAGGAGTTCCACAGGGATCAGTCCTTGGACCATTACTATTTGTGTTATTTATTAATGATTTACCAGATAACATTAAAAGTAAAGTTAAAATATTTGCTGACGATCTTAAGCTTATAGCTAATGCCTCCGAGCATGAAACTATAGCTAATGATCTGAACGAACTAGAGATGTGGGAGAGTAAATGGCTTTTAAAGTTTAATCCTACTAAGTGTTCAGTAATGCATTTAGATGTTAACGATAATCCAAGATCAAGTCATTCTCTTAATGGAGTTACATTGGCAAGAAAACAACAATTTCAAGAAAACAACAATTTTATTTAGTATCAATTAAAGCAGACAAAAATATATTTCATATATATAACTAGCACGAACTTTAGATCAGATATCTTAGGGGACATGGAGTAGCAAGAGATTGACTAAAAGATATATAACTTTTACAAAGATACGTCGAGAAGAATCCAGGGTGATACAGGATCGGAGAGTGCAGACCAAAAGTTTACGCACCCACCTTTGCCTCCTGAGTTCTTGGTTGGGTAGAAATTTATGCAAACTTGGTCGTTTATACTCCAAGTCCCTTTCTTAAAAGAAGTAGTATTAACTATGTCTAGAGTTAGCTTCGTTCAATAATAACAATATCAATATAATCAATATCAATACCAGATAAACCTACCGAATAAATTATTAAATATCAATTAATTCATTCCGATAAAAAATTTTATAAATTTAGATATTTAACTTATCTAAAAACATTACAACAAATGTTTAAAAAGCGCCCAAAATCGATTTGAAAGATTTTCTGTCTATAGTACAATCATGATAGTAATAGTAAGTGTGTGCCGCTGCAATTAGATTTGATTACTGCAATTTAAAATTGTTTGGAGTCCAAGTATCTTTTAAGTCAGCTGCCTGTGCTTGTATTAATAGTGCTTTGGTTCTCAGTTTTATCAAGCTAATGGACGTTTCTAAGCAATTGCTTGAAGTTAAAATTTTTTTATGAACAGCGTTCCAAAGCTTGGCTGCATTAAACAAAAAGGTATTTGATTTATTTAGGAGAATAACCATTAGACTCGTTGCACGGTTTGAAATGTTGATAGCCTCATAAAGGGAGTATGGGCAGTGGTACTTGATAATCTTAGAGAATTCTAAAATACAGTGATATTTGTACAAGTTTTGAGCTGTAAGAATTTTTAATCTATTAAAAATGGGTTTTGTATGCTCCTTTTCAAAGTGTTTATGGTCTAGTTTTTGCATACCGTATGGTCTAGTACGTGCACATGTTGATTGTTTATCTAAATATGAGTCAAGGTCGCCAAAAAGGATCCTTATACAGTGCTTCTGTGTGATGAAAAGACTATCATTGGACCGTTCTTTGAGGACAACACCCCAAACACTTATACCATAACTGAGATGTGATTCAAAAAGAGCATTATATATTTTCAAATATAGTTCAGAAGGTATCGAGTGCCGAATTCTGCAGATTGCACCAGTCATAGATCGCAGTTTTTTACGGATGTAGTGCATGTGGGCAATCCAGTTTAGCTTACTATCTATAACAACACCTAAGAATTTGGTATCCTTGACTTTAGTAATAACCTTACCATTGATGAATATTGATCTAGATTCATCTAGCAGGATAGCAAATGGTCTGGTCCGTGCACAGGTGTCATCATATTCAGAGGCAGGTTTAAAATGTATGTAGCAGCATTTGGCAGAATCTGTACAGGAAAAAGACTTGGGAGTTATAACCCATAACTCTCTGCTTTGGAATGAACAGATTAAGGCTTCAATATCTAAAGCCAACAGAATGATATGTTGGATTGTTAGAAATCTGATTATCAGGGAAAAATCTGTGATGATATCTATTTACAAAGCTTTAATAAGACCCCATTTAGAGTATTGTGTTCAATTGTGGAGTCCAGTTGCGGCTCATGGAAGTTGGGGGATCATCTTGGAGCTGGAGAGCGTCCAGAGGCGGTTTACCCGTCTGATTGACGAGGTGGGTACTCTTCCATACAGTCGTCGACTGGAAATCCTCAATTTGACAACGCTGGCAGAGCGGCGAATACGTGGGGACCTCATTGAATCTTTTAAAATGATAAGTGGTTTGGCCAATTACGGAGCTGGTTTGTTCAGTATGAGCAGATCTGGTCTTAATTTGGTATCAAACAGTAGATGCAGTAAAAGTAGCAGTAAAATGAAGAAAGTCCACAGTTCTTTTCTTCCGGAGAGGGTGAGACCATATTGGAACAAACTCCCCTCGGATGTCAAGAATTGTGGGACTGTGTTAAGTTTTAAAATAAGATTAGAGGCTTTCAAAAAAGAGACTATTTTAAACGGATCCGTAAATGATATTCATTTTTGGTATGTTTCGGACGAGGTATTAGGAAAGATTGAGGGATTAAATTATGCTACTAATAAAGAGACGCACAATGAATATCTTGTGTGTCATCCTCATGTTGTTCACATAGCCATGTGCCTACGCGTACTGCGTGACGCGCTTGTTTCACAAGTAGGATAGGCACATACAGATCAGCACACATAAGATGGTACGTGTGCGCGCGCGCAGTGCTGACAATTGTGTCGTATTTTACCCCGGGTGCACGTACATCGTGTGCGATTATTTATACTTATCGAAGGCTATAAATGCCTCTTGTTTATTTTAATTTGGTATTGTTCACTTTTAGACGATAAAATACAGGAATTGCGGTATAATAATACGAATAATTAAGATTGTACGATCAAAATACATCACGAAACAGTATCAACTACCTCGCTACTTATCAACTTATACTATGTACTATGCGACAAAGATACACAATGCAATATTTATATACTTATAGAATAAACGAAACACAGTATTCAGTATTTACTAGTACTACCCCGCTACTACTACTAGTAGTAGTACTACAACTTAATGCGACAAAGGTCAAAGATATTGTATAAAATATAACTAAATAAACAATACGGTGCCCATGCCTGAGCTTTATAAAACTGGAAACACTTCTCAGATTAATTATTTTGCTTCTCAAAAACAATTACAAACTAACAATTTTCGACGTTAAACAGCTACATTAAACATTAACATTACACTTCACAATCCGAAAGAAAGGGGCTCGTCGCTGCAGGCCTGACTTTGACTTGATCCTGAAAAAGTACATGTCATTTAGGTACCGCGACAATTGTGAATTGACCCCCCGACAATTGACCCCCTATGTAATTACACTGGGGTCAATTGTCGCGAAATCTAGCCCGGTTTAGTACGACAATTGGCCCCCCGAAAATTGACCCACCGACAATTGACCCCCTACCTATGTAATTAAACTAGGGTCAATTGTCGCGAAATCTAGGACTTAGTACGACAATTGACCCCCATGTAATTACACTGGGTCAATTGATCGGGTTAGGGTCAGGGTCAGGGTCAGAGTCAGTGGTCAGGGTCAGGGTCCTGGATCAGGGTCAGGGTCAGGGTCAGGGTCAGGGTCAGGGTCAGGGTCAGGGTCAGGGTCAGGCCTAGGGTTAGGGTTAGGGTTAGGGTTAGGGTTAGGGTCAGGGTCAGGGTCAGGGTCAGGGTCAGGGTCAGGGTCAGGGTCAGGGTCAGGGTCAGGGTCAGGGTCCTGGATCAGGGTCAGGGTCAGGGTCAGGGTCAGGGTCAGGGTCAGGGTCAGGGTCAGGGTCAGGGTTAATTGTATTAAATTATATTGTCGGGGGGTTAATTGTCGGGGGGTAAATTGTCGCCCACCCGTCATTTAATGTAATTACATAATACAATATAATACATAATACAATGTAAATGTTGCTGTTACAAAATGTATAGCTAACATAAGCGAGCGTTCATGTATGACGTCAGCAGCCGAGGGAAAAGGGTATTTGGAAATGCTGACGGTTGCTGACAGGAGGGGGAGGTATGAGCCTTGTTAACGTCAACAAAAATACGTGAATTCAAATCAATTTTATTAGCAATAAAACGTCACTAATTTCCTTAAAATTAGTACTCGAACTGAACTCTGGTGACCAACTGCTTAAATCAGTCACACACTAATTTTCCCTGCCTCATGCCTACTACTGGAAACTGTATCTCCAGACAAGTGTCAGACGTTACTATGCATTGGTTGCTCTTCAAAAAGGTTAGCAAAAAGATAAAGAGTGCGACCCTGATAAACTTTTGGGAGAGATTCATCGACGACATATTTGGAGTGTGGATGGGGACAGCGGGACAATTTACAATGTTTGTCGAATTGTTGAACAAACTGGCTAAATCAAACTGGCAGAACCATATAGAATCAAGGTTAACTTTTTAGACCTTACCTTGAGCTTGGACTCAGAAAATCAGATCTGGTACAAGCTATTTAGAAAGGAAACAGATGCTAGGAACTACTTGAGATCAGATACATATGTAGTTTCCAACCCCACCATGTGTAGAGGACCTGGGCGAACTAAAGGAGGATCTTGCCAGATGCGGACACAACAACAACGGTGACAAACTAGAAGAAATCGAGCCGAAAGCAATACAGAGGTCTATTGAGAACCCAGGAAATCCAACCAGAGACACTGAGGATAAGACACAACAGAGCCTCGTATTTTCCGTACAACACTCTTGATAACATTAGTCTTACAAAGTTGGTTAAGAACTTAATCTGGTCATTAAGCTACTAGGTTAATGTTATGTGGGGATGTACGGATAGTATCTGCCACTAGGAAACACCCTTCAATCGGTAATACACTAGAAAAGAATCGACTACTGGGACAACTGGAAACCCTTGATGTAGGACAATTACAGAGGTGTAATGGACCTAGCTGCAAAATTTGCCCCGTCCTCTTTGACAAGGACTCAAAAGATCATGGGGGGGGGGGGGGGGGGGGGGGGGCCAATGACTACCAATGGAGACTTTTGGGGACTAATGGGGACTAAAAATCATGGGGACTAGAGGTCAACTCGTTGACGTAATTCACCATTTGTCCCCATAAGTCCCCAGAATTTTTGACAGTTATTTATGGTTTTCAAGTTAGTTTAATAACGATACGATCGAGATGTTTTGTCCAAGATAAGAGTAGGATAAATCTAAATGGGGACTAATGGAGACTTTTGGGGACTAAAAATCATCTAAATGGGGACTAATGGAGACTTTTGGGGACTAAAAATCATGGGGACTCGGGGTAAAATCGTTGACGTAAGCCCCCCCCCCCCCCCCCCCCCCCGATCATGGTCAACAACATAGAACTGGTGCTAGACGGAACTCTAAAATGCAAGGACAAGCATGTTATCTACCTTATTGGTCATAATTATCACGGACATTACTTTCACACTGAAGACCTCAGCGTGAATAATTATGTCCGTGAAAATAATGTCTGTGGTATTAAGGTCCGTGAATAATAAAGTCCTATAATTATTTCCATTAATTTTAGTGTGCGTCCCACATAGGCGTAGATATGTCTGTAGCCGATTACTATATTAGCTAATTAGTATACTAGGACAAATATAATCACTCCTCAGTCACATTCTAGAGTTCAGAAAAAGAGTAAAAAACTGAATATTAAAAACTGGAGTTATTTCTATTTTAAAGAAGTCATTTTGGCTAGTATCCCGAACCGAGATATTATATGTGCAATTTTTTTCATGGAAGCCTTTTTATTTAGTATCCACTACAGGCACGTAGCCAGGATTTTTCTTTGGGGGCCCTTGGCGAGCGGAGCGAGCCGACCCGTTCAATCCAGCTGCACAACAAAATTTGTTGTTTTCTTGATTTTTTATGTATGGTGTAAAACAGTGTAGAGAAGTGTACGATCGAAGAATATTTCCAGATTTAAACATGTAACAATTGTTGTTTAAATGCTACCTGAAGCTGTTCAAATGAAATTGAACTGGGAGAATCGAGAAGATTACAAGTCACAGCTACGTACAACAATCAGGGTCAGGAATGAAAAGGGATAAGTAGATAGAGCTCCTTATAATCCCTGACTACGACAGGGAGCTGAAGGCAGATCTGGGAGGGTCTGGGCACAATATTATATTGCTATTATATTATCATCTGCACACTTATACTTTAACTTAGCTTAAACTAATTACAACACTACAAATCCATTACATTTATTGAGGATATGAGTATGACGTATTTATGTCGATACGTTATTCAACTATTTATTTCTATTAGAATCTGTCTTCACTAAGTCTATTTAGAGACAATCAGAAATTTGAATCATTTATCAAGACATTATACTTATACATCACAAAACCTCCGACTTGATTTACAACTTAACTTCACAAACACTAATCATATAATACAAACTTACTCTGTCGGTTATCATACTATAATTCAAGGCAACATTAGCGTCCGTGAATTGATCTCTGCAGGAGCCCTCCCTTACTAAAACTTGTGTCTTCATCTGCCGTATTACTTGGGAATATCGCCGGTCTCAGCTTCAAACATAAAGGTATGATATTCAATAGACGCCGCTCTGCAAACGTCACCTGAAAAGGGATAAGTAGATAGAGCTCCTTATAATCCCTGACTACGACAGGGAGCTGAAGGCAGATCTGGGAGGGTCTGGGCACAATATTATATTGCTATATTATCATCTGCACACTTATTCTTAGTTTTAAACTAATTACAACACTACAAATCCATTACATTTATTGAGGATATGAGTATGACGTAGTTATGTCGATACGTTATTCAACTATTTATTTCTATTAGAATCTGTCTTCACCAAGTCTATTTAGAGACAATCAGAAATTTGAATCATTTATCATTTATCAAGACATTATACTTATACATCACAAAACCTCCGACTTGATTTACAACTTAACTTCACAAACACTAATCATATAATACAAACTTACTCTGTCGGTTATCATATTATAATTCAAGGCAACATTAGCGTCCGTGAATTGATCTCTGCAGGAGCCCTCCCTTACTAAAACTTGTGTCTTCATCTGCCGTATTACTTGGGAATATCGCCGGTCTCAGCTTCAAACATAAAGGTATGATATTTAATAGACGCCGCTCTGCAAACGTCACCTTATCACCTACCTGAAACAGATTTTAAGATAAGCAACTAAATAAAGATTCGTTGAGATTCTGAGTTTCTGCCCTGACGGCTAACCAAATAAAATTTGGTCGGACAGACTCATCTCGCATATTAGGAAAAGCAGCTGAGGTTTAAGATATTTACCTTCTTTCAGATTTCTTTTTTAGACTGAACTAAACTTTAAACGATAACCTCTGAATGATCTGAACAACTAACTTTAAGGACATCGATCCTAAGAAATGGCCGTTTTTAAAAGCTTTAAAAAATTTCAAAGGGTCTACACAATGTCAATAACGCGCGGCCGGCTGGCGCTAGATATTGTAAAAGGCTTACGATTTTTTCCTTTATTCATCAGAAAGTCAATGTGGCAGACATAAAGAGCTAAAACTCTGTCAAAGCTTCTAGATCAATCTTTCGATACTGTTTAGGCGGGAACTACAGGAGGTGCTATTTTCAGGTCCGTCTAGATCTCTGATAGGAAAAGTTAGTGGATCACTGGATCCGTCCCTGAAGTGAAACAAATGTTACTATCTTGCAAATGTTAACCATTTTATTTCGATTAGAATCGAATTTAACATACTTAAACTTGATATGATGTAATAATGAGGTACGTGTAAAAATCAAGGGTATCCCTCGAGCCAGTTCAGCTTGTGTAATATAACAAAATAAATAGGGAAAAATAAGGGAGAGTACCTGGTGCCATGCTGTGTCAACAGAAGCGCTGAGGATAAATTCAGTGAGCATTAGTTGGAAAGGATTGTCATCAGTTACTGTATGAGTTAGTGTTGTGGTGGACGAAAGGATAAGCCGCTGATCAGGGATATAGGCCCCTCCTCACGAACTCTCTGCTGTGTTGGCGCAACGAGTGAGACTTTGGGGTGGTCAAAAGATGTGATGGTCCCGTCAAGTCTTGGCGAAACTCAACATAGGTCAGATAGGTAGAAAACAATGCCATTGGAAAACTCTATCCAATGCAATAGTCACATTATAGTCATTTCTAGAGAAAAAAAAAAACCTGGTTAATGTTGTTTAATGTGAGAGAATAAGATAAAAGAGTCGACCAATTTTTGTCAGTGTAAATATTGTCAAACAGCGGGCTCCAAAATCGTCTAGGGGGAAAGAGCCCTGAATATCAGCTATCTGCCTTAGTACCTTGGCTCTAAAGTCTAAATTATGCAGCGATGACGACATAAAAAGTCGCTGTATCATGGCAAATCTTGCTTTGTCAGAACTAAAAGAAGGTTTAGGAGCAAAGTAAATATCAGACTTAAGATATGAAAGCACAGAAAGACTGAGTCAAATGTACAATTGTAGCTGCTGTCAGCTATTCTGCATCAAATAAAATATTAAGGGGCCATCTACTTAGGACGTCCAGCAAAAAGGGAGGGGGAGGTGGTTTTGGAATTTCGGACAAATCCGGACAGTGATAGGGAGTGGTTTCTGAAAATCCGGACGTCCGGAAATTTTGGCAGAATTAACGAAAAAGTCGCATTTATTTCAACTCTTTGACACTAATTACTCAGTAAGTTTAGATCCCTGTATTTTGAACGAGAAGTCGTTTCCCAGAGCAGCTCATGAGAGCCGAGACACAACTCGCATATTCTGCTACTGCCTTAAAACTTATTCCATTGGATGGCTACCTACTTAAGTACCTTAATGTAACTGTGCTAAACTTGTTCGACACTAAATGTATTATTGTCTATTCTAAGTGACTACACATTTTATTAACAATGAATTTGAGTTGGTTTTATTTGTACTCTTTAAAGTAGCTGGAAATCCGGACGTCCGGGGGAGGGGGTTTGAAAATTCGGACACACCCGGACAGGGGGAGGGGGTGCTCCCCGGGGGTGGTCTGAAAATCTGCAATTTTGACGGACGTCCCAAGTAGATGGCCCCTAAAGTCTAAACAAAAGTTCTCAAAACGTACACAACGAGAGAGTGTCGACCTACATGTCAATGAAACAGACTGTTTCACTGTTTGAGACAACACGTGTGTTTGCGCGCAATTCTGGAATAATCCGAGAGATGAACTGTAGCGAGTGTAACTTTAGTGTGCAGATGAGTGTGTACTTCGATGTATACTATTTCTGCACGTACAGGATCCTTTGTAAGGGGTCATTCACATATTTAGTTATCACTCACTTTGCTAACCAATACAGCAATACTGGGGTAGGTTCACTGATAGTGTTTCTCAGAGATATAGATGGCTGTAAATTATGCTAATAAATATATAAAAATAAATATGGTCAAATGTTAAACAATGAGATGATTTAAGAGAAGCAAATATTAGTGGACTGAAATTATAATCTGATAAAGTGCAGCTGTGAACTCAAATGTATAAAACAAACTCACAATTCGGATCGAACAGTTTAAAATGAAACACAATAAGACAGAGTAATTGGTAAAATGTTAAACAATAAGCTGTTTTAAGACAAGAAAATATTAGTCGACTGAAATTATGATCTGATAAAGTGCAATGTGAACTCAAATGTATAAAACAACAGATCGAACAGTATACAATAGTACATTTAACAAATGTACTATTGCAAATGACAAAAGTGTAATAAGGTAACTGGTAACAAGTCTGCTGGTTATTCAAAATTTAACATTAAAATATGTCCCGGCCCTTTGAATCATCCGCCGAATGATCAACTGAATGATTGAAACAAACAAAGGAACAAGCAAAATTTGTTAAATGGAGTGCATGATCAAAGAAGGTATATTAGCTCCCTACAAAAATCTAATCCAATGAAAAAATAAATCCAAAGTCCAATTGCAAATGACAAAAGTGTAGTAAGGTAACTGGTAACAAGTCTGCTGGTTATTGAGAATTTAACATTAAAATATGTCCCGGCCCTTTGAATCATCCGCCGAATGATCAACCGAATGATTGCAACAGACAAGGAAACAAGCAAAATTTGTTAAATGGAGTGCATGATCAAAGAAGGTATATTAGCTCCCTACAAAAATCTAATCCAATGAGAAAATAAATCTAAAGTCCAATTGCAAAAGACAAAAGTGTAGCAAGGTAACTGCAGGTAACAAGTCTGCTGGTTATTGAGAATTTAACATTAAAATATGTCCCGGCCCTTTGAATCATCCGCCGAATGATCAACTGAATGATTGCAACAAACAAAGGAACAAGCAACATTTGTTAAATGGAGTGCATGATCAAAGAAGGTATATAATTAGCTCCCTACAAAAATCTAATCCAATGAGAAAATAAATCCAAAGTCCAATTGCAAATGACAAAAGTGTAGTAAGGTAACTGGTAACAAGTCTGCTGGTTATTGAGAATTTAACATTAAAATATGTCCCGGCCCTTTGAATCATCCGCCGAATGATCAACCGAATGATTGCAACAGACAAAGAAACAAGCAAAATTTGTTAAATGGAGTGCATGATCAAAGAAGGTATATTAGCTCCCTACAAAAATCTAATCCAATGAGAAAATAAATCTAAAGTCCAATTGCAAAAGACAAAAGTGTAGCAAGGTAACTGCAGGTAACAAGTCTGCTGGTTATTGAGAATTTAACATTAAAATATGTCCCGGCCCTTTGAATCATCCGCCGAATGATCAACTGAATGATTGCAACAAACAAAGGAACAAGCAAAATTTGTTAAATGGAGTGCATGATCAAAGAAGGTATATTAGCTCCCTACAAAAATCTAATCCAATGAGAAAATAAATCTAAAGTCCAATTGCAAAAGACAAAAGTGTAGCAAGGTAACTGCATGGGTAACAAGTCTGCTGGTTATTGAGAATTTAACATTAAAATATGTCCCGGCCCTTTGAATCATCCGCCGAATGATCAACTGAATGATTGCAACAAACAAAGGAACAAGCAAAATTTGTTAAATGGAGTGCATGATCAAAGAAGGTATATTAGCTCCCTACAAAAATCTAATCCAATGAGAAAATAAATCTAAAGTCCAATTGCAAATGACAAAAGTGTAGCAAGGTAACCATGCAGGTAACAAGTCTGCTGGTTATTGAGAATTTAACATTAAAATATGTCCCGGCCCTTTGGAGCATCCGCCGAATGATCAACCGAATGATTGCAACAGACAAAGAAACAAGCAAAATTTGTTAAATGGAGTGCATGATCAAAGAAGGTATATTAGCTCCCTACAAAAATCTAATCCAATGAGAAAATAAATCTAAAGTCCAATTGCAAAAGACAAAAGTGTAGCAAGGTAACTGCAGGTAACAAGTCTGCTGGTTATTGAGAATTTAACATTAAAATATGTCCCGGCCCTTTGAATCATCCGCCGAATGATCAACTGAATGATTGCAACAAACAAAGGAACAAGCAAAATTTGTTAAATGGAGTGCATGATCAAAGAAGGTATATTAGCTCTCTACAAAAATCAAATCCAATGAGAAAATATTGTTTTCCGATATTACAATCACAATCCACGGACATGACTAAAATGACTGACACATGACTAAAATGACTGGCACGTCCCGCGCGGCATCAGAAATATGGGAGAAAATCTGGCACCACGATTTGTGGTGCCAGTTTGTGGCCATGGATAGAGCCCTCTTTGCCGCCTCCGGCGGTCGCGCGCTACTGCAAGCGAGAGGGCTCTGGTTAGAGCAACTCATGTTGCTAAGAAACGCTTTATTAACTTACATAGTAGTGGAAAGTATGTAAATTAGATTCATTTTATCTTGGTTGTTTAGGCCAATAGATTTAAGATATTTTTAAAACTTTAGTAGATATATTTTTGATGATGTGTGATGATGTTTGTGTCATTATATTTTGATTTGATTTTTTATTTGATTTTATTTTCAATAGGTCAAATCTTCCTCTTTCCCTGATAAAAGTCATCACCTCAAAATATCTTTGACCTGATTTTCAGACATTTTATTAGATAACTTTTGGAAGAAAGTATTTGCTTCTCTTCCCATTCCACCTGTTGTTGATATGCCTATTGGTGTAAATGTACCATGTTCCACTTTAACGATCCTTTTGTAGCGCGATGCGTTACTGTGCCGCGCCGCGCACTCAATGAGGCTTCTCACAGCGATCGGCGAGATGCGCTACTGTGTCGCGCCAAGCTGCCATGAATTGACATCGTCAATTAAACGATCCTTTTGTTGTACATGTTTTTCTTCTGTCACTCGCTAGTTATAGTGTACATACTCATTGGAGATCCAAAAGCCTTATTGGAAGGATTTTGACTCTTGAGCATACAATACTCATAACTCAAATGCCCTTTCCAATGTATAGGGTTCCATACACTCCTAGCACTAGCATCTAACCTAAATCCATTTGTTTTATTGGCCCCTGCAGAAGGTCCTCTCCCGTTGACAGAAGAAGCAGTTCATGTGCCGCAGCACTGTCATTCGTGGTGACATGTTTACAGCCAGCAGTTTCTAAAAGCTCTGCTAACACTTCTCTCAATGAATTGTAGCTTACTATCCTGTTGCTGGATTCTCTCACAGTCTCACGTATCTCTTCTTGTTCAGGAAGCTTGAAAAGAGCGACGCGCCAAGGTTAACGGATGCAGGATAACTGAGTGATGACTCTTGAAATATTTGAACCAAATATTGAATATTGACTTTCGAAGATCAGTGCAACTGCAACTAACAAACTAAACTCGACGCGCGTCTTAGTATTTTTAGAAAAGGATACATATTATTTAGTAATATATATAAAGTCAATCCCGATCAAAATATTCAATCCCGGGATTTTGGAATCCCAACCAAAAGTAATCCCGGGATTCCCAAAAATCGGGGGGGGGGGGGACTTGGGATTCCTGAAAGCAAATGCCGCCTTAATTGACGATTTCAATTGTTCGCAGTTCGACGAGGCCCAGTAGTGCATCCCGCCGATCTTACGATCTAGCGAGAAGCATAATTGAGTGTGCGGCCTAGTAACGCATAGCGCTATACAAATGCCGATGAATTAACATCGTCAATCAATCACGATCCGTGCCATGACCAAACTCTTGTAGTTTTACAACCTACCAGGACGTGCGTCGAGTTGGACTCGTCGACGGTCCTAATATATGGAACAGATATTTTACGACTATCACCCGTTTACCCACCTCATGACCCAACTTGAGCTGCCTCATCAACTTCAAGTCACTTAACTGGGCGGCGCTCAGCATGTCATTCCGCCTGATCATTATGTTTATTAACATGGTGGCCAGAGGTCTCCAGGTAAAACCTACCAATACAAGACGCGCGCAGAGTTACACAAATATTTAAAATTCCGTTGACAAAATTTCCCGGTCGGGAATTTCTGACTGAAATCCCGGGATTCGGGAATCCCGTCGGGATTAACTTCACTGATATTGTTAAAGTAGACTTACAACCTTAATGATTAAATCATTAAGGTTGTAAGTCTACTTCGAACAATGTGTCTTTTTCTAAATTTCCATTTTTAAGACTGGCACTTCCACGTCTTATCCCATAGGGAAATTTATGAAGACCCAAGTAGACTCTTCATTCAAGTTTTAAATTAAATTAATAAAATAATCCTTTGTATATTGAAAACAAGTAACTTCCAAAAATGAGCGTTATGTATAAATTCATTATAATATCAATTATACCAGAGTGAAACCCTTTCTGGCTGTTACCTAGGGAGCTTAAATCTTGTTCATAATTACGTTTAAGCAACAAAAACTTAGACTCGGAGAAGTTAAGATGTATTACATTTTCTGATCATCGAAGTTAAACCTATATAAATGGCGTAACTAAACATATAACTCAAATGTCTTAGCTTTGAGCTTCTGAACACTTAAATTACTAGGTCACCATTGCCGAAACAAATTAGTTATCAGTATCAGTTAACAGTTAATTACCTCACTTGCAGTATATAACATATTTCGAACTTGAAGATGTAGCCCGAAACGGTAACGCAAAATAAGGGGAACTGAGGAATAAAAATAAAAATTGTCTTAAATAGTACACCAGGTACAGAGGAGATAATACAAAAATCAAAAATAACTTAAGTAACCACTATTTCTAGGTTAAAAAGTTAAATTTACATCTTTCAAGTCCGAAATTACAACCAGTGACAGTTGGTGTGGCAAAATGCAACGTTTTTTAACAATTTGAAATTAACATATTACATAATAAAAGTCAGTTTGATCGAGCTTTTAAAAAACATTAAAAACTCGCGTTCAATCAATTTGTCTCTGAGGGTAGTGGGGGTGATGGATGTGGGATCTACAGATAGTACAGTAGGTTAGCTAACTGAGGTGAAGGGTCCCTGTGGAGGGACTGTCCCACGAGGAAGGCCAGTTTGTGGGCGTATTGGCACACAGCTGGTACTCTTATCGTCCCCTGGAAAAATATTGGATGTTTTAGTATTTACTTAATTATTGTATACAGTAAATCGAATTAAGCCAAGAAGCATGGTCTAAGGTAAGATAGTCCGATTAAATAGAGAATAAATTGCATTCTGCAGAGGAAGGGGCTGCAGAGGAATTTATTGGACGAATCAAAAAAGGAAAACTCACAGTCCAGTTGAAATATATGTGGCACAGCTTATAAGCTATTTTCTGGAGATGGTCTGGCTTAAGAGTTGTCTGGAACTCTAGCACATTGTAATGGGTGGGAGTTACAGTTCCCTGTCCGACTGATTGAGGAACCAGGAAGAAGTCGAACAGCTCGTCACGTGTCACCTTGGTGTCGACAATGGTTCCGGGACCGGGGTTTGTGAGGCGACTTCCAGCTTTGAGGAAGAAACGCTGTTGAATCCTCTTCGTCACCACCACGAACACCAGCTCAGGCCTGAAAGATTTGTACAGGTAAATTTAAGTTTGATGCGGTTTCTACGAATTTTTTGGGACCAGCGTTGCACAATCATATAAATTTATATAGGTGACAAGGAATATCTGGCAGGGAAATAGGAATGCTTCTTACATTTTGGGTAGTCTTGAGAGAGCGGTCTTCATATCTCTCAGCTCCTGCTCCTTGACTGCCAGAAGCTGGCCATCACCTACACCGTCTCTGAAACAAAGAAGTCACGTAAATATCATGTGATGAAAAGGAAACTGGACAGGTGTAAGTTATCACGTATTAAGTTATCACCCTGCTCGCAGCGAGTATTTTGATTGGGGACGGGTTCTATAAACAAACAACAAATAAACAAGTTATCACGTAGGTAACGATAAATGTAATCGCTCATTAGTGTAGTGGGAAAGAACTGAACCCACACAAAAGCGAGCTGAGGGCCTTACTGGCCAACCGTCAAATTATAATTTGCACATAACAAGGCTACAAAATCTTGACTTAACGAACCTGAAGACGATAACCCTGTCTGGATACGCTCCATTCTTCTCATGGTACTGCTTGAGGGCGTCTGTCATGCAGACCTCCAGTTGACTGATCAGCTCTTGTTTGGACGGCTGCCATGTTGTTTTCGAGAAATATCTGGTGCACAGATCGTTCATGGAGGCAACAAATCCTCCGACAGATCTTTGTGAGCCACTGTCGTGGTAGGTGTCGATTCCTACGTACATCACCTTCTTCATCGGAATGTGTACGCTCCAGAGTTCTCCTCCTAACTTAGCATTCATCTGCATGACAACCTTTGTCACGACAGACATTGCTTTCTTGGGGTTCAGGTTCTTCGTTACTAGGACCTAAAAAATGATGTTCAGATATTTAGTCATAAGAATGTTATGTCTAGATGTTTATGATGAGGAAATTGAATGGGTGTATTTATATCACTGAGCTATCTGTAATAACTCACAATAAATATATACATGGTGACTGGTGGCTACTTAGAATGAAATCGCTTTAGTTTCTATAGTCTTATTGACAAGAATCATGCGTAGTGTCCTCATACTACTCTTACTAAGAATTACATTGATTAATTACCTGAGAAGGCAGCGGTTGGTCGATACAGCAATGCTTCTTGATGGCATCGTAACGGTCTTTTTTGTTGTTGGGTACCAGACAGACAACAATCTTAGGATTCGTTTCGTTATTTCTGATGGCTGTGATGTAATCTTCCGCCCTAAAATAGGTTAGATAATATTTAGAGTAATTTTGATAAGACAATATTACAATACATTTGATTGTAAAATTTTAAAATACTAAATGAAAGAATGTAGGCAGCGTTCCCATATTTCAAGTTTATGGTGAATCATTCTGGGGGACGTTAATTTAAAATACCTGTCAGATCTGATCTCGAGCACGTTTCCTCCCCGGATCTCGATACCACATGCTGGTCCAACCTTGGCTACAGTCTCCAGGAATGTATTTGCAGCCTGAAAGTAATGTTTAAAATGTTTGAGTGCCAAATTAATCAGTAGTGTACACATTTCTGGCCACTACAGTAATTTTTGATAAACCTTATCTACTTAAATACCGAGATAATTCAATGACCGAGATAATTCAATGACCATATCAAATAACATAAATGTTTGGAATCACAGCAGCCCTTTGGAAATTATTTTTCCCTACACTTTGACTGGTACAAGTTTAATGAGGTTCACACATAAGTGCGAGCTTTAAACAATATAAACCAATCATTGTCTTCCATTAATGTCACATGTGTAGTGTTGAAAGATTCGGTTACAACAATAATTCTCCTCGGCACACCAAATAAGGAATAATGTGCAGGACAAATATCATCCAAGTGTAACCTCTATTGCGGTTGCGCTAATTAACGAGTTAGATAACGAAACTTAAGAACAAGCGGTACTCTATGAGGTAGGGAATGGTGGGGTGATTATAACACAAAAGCTAAACATACCGCTATGTCCTTGGAAGTGCACACAACGGTGAAGTTATCCCTGATCTCCGCGCTTGAAATAACAAAGTTCTTCCGTGTGATGTTGTCGAAGGACTCCTTGCGGGCGTCACAAGGGAAGGTTCCTCCGTTCTTGATGAGGATTTGCTCAGGTGGTTGTTGTCGACCGGTAACGTCGAGGATGCCAGGTGACATCTCTAATCCCCAACTGTGATACAAGGGATATTAGTAAAATCATCACATGCACAGAGACCATACTTTGTACATCAAATTATAGATATATAGACACCTAGTTTCATAACTGTTGGGTTTAATGATCGTAGAAATAGTTGACTCACGAAGTTAGCAGATTGACAGCTTCAGTGCTTTCATCAATGGATTCCTTGAATCCTATCAGAGCTTTGTGTCTTTTGTCTGGATCCTGACGGGTGTACTGAGCCAAATCCTGCATGATCCTGTAATCGGACCTCATATTATCAGTCAGACCGGTCATGTAGCAAACTTCTGGGACGAGATGGATTTGTCGTTCTACCTGTAGGATAAAACATAAGATTAGAATAACTGAATATGCTGATCTATACTTTGTCTGATCGCATTTGAACTTACAATATACACATAAATTATGTGTATATTGTGACATAATATTCATAAAAACTCTCCAGTAACTGTGTGGCACCTCAATTGGATCAAAAATTATCAATAAAGATCATCGGAAGTTAAGAAATGATCAGAGGTTAGGTTAGTTCTAAAGCTCTCACCGTGTTTCCTTGGATCTTCGTCTTGGATCTGTGGATGAGGAGCGGTTGGTTGGAATCCTTGATGATAATTTCGTAGTTCTTCTTGTAGTAGTCGATGTAGGAGATTCTGCCACTCTTCAGCTCAACCTCGTCGGAGGGTTTGGTTCCAAAGTCTACGTCATCCACTCGGTAAGTCTTATTGTTGTACCTGGTAAAGAAAGTTAGTCCTGATAGTATCTAACATCCATGATGGTAGTGGATATGGGAACACAATGGTAACGTAAATTGAACTACCTTCACTCGGTTATAATGTGTACAACTAGAATTGAATCTCAATCAAACTTCATTCCCAAATCCTAGTTGTTATTCACAACTCATCCTAATACTCAGTAGTAAGAGACTCAGTACTTACTTTGTCATGACGATAGATCCGACAAGCTCCTTGGTAATCTCACTTTGGGCACCTCGTGACCTCTAATGAAGAAGGAGTTAGAATGTGGAAAGCGGACTGGGTTAATTTTCGTTGTGATCATCTTAAATATTGAAAACTACTGAGATTCGAAAATTGATGATTTACCTAAATTAATTAGGCGACAAGCGTACCTGCATTATAGAATTCATGAACTCGAGCGCAGTATCTGTTCTGATAATCTTATGCTTGATATCAAGACCAAGCAGGACGCCGTATGTGTATCTCCTGATTGAGAACTCATACCCTGGGTACAATTCAATCCTGGAATAATGGGTGTTAGTCGAAGGTGTTAGTAGAAGGTGTTAGTCGCGGGTGTTAGTATAAGGTGTTAGTCGCGGGTGTTAGTAGAAGGTGTCAGTCGTGGGTGTTAGTAGAAGGTGTTAGTCGTATCCCACAGATGTAACGAAACAGGATTGAGCGAGTGGCTGTATAACACATAGCAAGTTTTTGTTAATATAATATGCTCAACTTTATAAAGACTTACTTGTGCTGTGGGATGGTTATGGATTTTGTTGGGTTGAAGTAATCTCTCTTTATCCTCTCTAGTCCCATGTGTCTACTGGCAATCCTGAGGAAAGAGAATAGTGATAGTCAGGCTAGGAAACACAAATTAAATTGTATGCCACTTCTTCTTATTTTTGATTTATTGGAGGGGATCTTTGAAAAAGGAATTTCATTATTGGGTCTTGAGGATCAAGAATTTCAACGACTCGATCGAATGATTGTCACCCTAACCTCATCCCAATTTTCACTCCTTACAAAATGGAACTTACTCGTTCATGATGATGTTTGCGACCTGGATAAATTGGTCACTTCCTTGAGCTACTTCCTGTGTCAGTACCAGTCCTATTCTGACATTCTCTTCTCGCCTCGTCACCACATGGAACTCGGTTTCTGTCAGTTTCAGAGGAGTGTATAGCAGATTTCCTGAAATTTTAGCGCTCATTTAAAAATTGAATCGTAAATGTTTCGCAACGAAGCCTTGGTAGAAGATAGTCCAGTATACACTATTAACTCTGACCAAGTACTATTGAAAATACCGAAATAAAGTATAGAATAAAGTAAATTACCGTCAAATATGTGACAATTCTTCAGGATATTGATGTTGTGTACCAGCGCCTTTCGGAGTTTGATGTTGTCCATCTGAATAATATATGTGTAATTTTAAGTAATGTTTGACTGATCGAAGAAATTGTTATTAGTTATTTAGAGAGTTTAGTAAGGTGTAAAACTCTTAGTTCAAACAGAATGATATATCATATAATTACGATATTAAAGAATTTGTAGAAACTGGAAGAATAAATTCCACTTACAGCGGGTTCAAAGGTAACATGGTACTGATAAAAAGGCTGCGCGTTCTTGATGTTTAGCTCAAAATAGTTGGTCAACATCTCTACTGGCCGTCCTCCGTTTCCTTGAGTCGTTTCTAGGTTCTCCGGTCTGAGAACTATTTGCTGAAACAAAAGTGTGATCAAGGAGATGATTCAGTATATTCACAAGGACGAAAATGTGTGGTATTACATAGTTTGGACCGATAGATGCGCAGTATATCTCACCAGTAGTGAGTAGGGTTAGTTTCTGTTTTAATCTTGCCGAAAAAAAACATTTGCATAAAGTTCGTACAGATCGTTTAAGTGACTAAGGTAAAATGTACATATTATAGTTTAGTTCAGATAATACAAAAAAACTTACCGCATAGCGAGAACCTCTTTCTCGTACACCTCCTCCGTTTTGTCTAGGTGCTCCTCCTGATGGTGGGGCGGCTGCTTGTGCTCCGATGTTCATTGCTGCGAGCTGTTGGCATGGCGGCGCTTCAGCAGCTGCTGGTACACCTGAATATAATAAAATTTATCGCATGGTGCCATCAAACGGTATGTCTTCCTCAGTAATTCGCATCTTATGTTAAATATTGAACCTATTGAGTTTAGAAGTAGGCATCTTCACGGTCATCACGCAATCTGCGGACATTTCATTGAGAAGAATGATTTGTTAAAAACTAACCTCGTGCTCTTCCTCTTCCTCTGGGGGCCGCTCCAACAGGACCTGGAGCTGGGGCTCCGGCAGCCGCTGCTGGGGCTGATCTTCCACGAGCTCTACCACGGGCTCGACCACGGTCTGCCATATTACCTGAGATATGCTACAATCGTTGGAACGGTTAGTTACATTATGGATGCAGGTATTCCTTCAAGTCAAAGTAATATATAGTAGCATTGATTTACAGATCAAGAGGACAAGGTGTTAAACATCGGACATAATAGCAACAACAAAATTACGGTAGTACTGGCAATATATCGGACCACATAGACCTGTGTGTAACGTGTTATGTAGGTGTTACATCAAAGATACTTAGTAACTGAAAGTAAGTGCACACCTGCCAAAATGAAACTCAGTCACCTTTACAAACACCTGCCCCTGAGGAGGGCACTAACTTGCAGTTAATAAATGTTAGCTGAATGTTTTACTCAGTAAACTTGTACAGTCGAGTCTAAATATTTCCCTCCATTGTTGAACAGGTGTTCAACTCAGTAAACTTGTACAGTCGAGTCTAAATATTTCCCTCCATTGTTGAGCAGGTGTTCAACAAAATCGAACATGAACAACATGTTTAATTTTGTGCATGAGAAATATCTAAATATTTGCCAATAAATACCTCCCCGCTCTATATTACCAAGATAATGGCATTACGCGAGATTAACGAACGCAATCAGTGCTCGAAGATAAGGGAATGAGTGTTGCTAATGCCAGGGAAACAAGACTAAAGAGGACGAGCCACTGAGTCACGAGAAGGGCGGACCCAGCAACTTTCACTGGTTGAACGGACCACTGCCAGAGTCCGGGATCGCCGGGGGAAAATAACACTGCCACAAACAGTGACTGTTAGAAACAGTGGCCACGTGGTCTACTCAACACCAGACTCTTGTGTTTCCAGGGAGGAGCCCTTTGTCCTGTATACCAAAGATCTGAAGGCATATTATATGATATTTATTACGTTGTACATTTTACAGGAAACACTGGGAGACATTTGAAGGTACTTAATACTACATTTTAATTGCATGTCTAGTGTCTACCACATCCTAATCAGTTCCTGATCACGTGGCTCAACTAATCACGTGGCTCAACTAATCGCAGGAAATTAGCCGCAAGTTTTCATTGTTGAGAGGATAAACTATCAAAATTGTTACACAAATACATCATTTTATTTCAAAGAAAATTTCGCCGAATGACCTTTCATGCCTTAACAAGTGACCGAGTGTAAACAAAATTAGGGACACCGAAACACTTAATATGTATTTTTACAGAATATCCATATTAGGGGTGTGTATCTTGTAGTTATTCATATATTCAAGTGTTAAAAGCAGACATGCCAGTAATTTTCCCCACAAGATACTATACAACTATGTCGCAGGAATGAAGAAGTATGAGTACCAACTTTTGACATTCGTAAAGCTGAATGCACACCATATAAATGTGAAGGTACATTTAATTAATAAGAACCAAAATTGAGGGGTGTTCATTTCATTAACTAATAAAGAACTACTTATCAAGACCAATCGTTAAAATACGGCGTGTATGTCCGAGAAATAACTGAAAAGAATATTCAAACAATATACACATAATATAGCAATGGCCAATTGGCTAACTATAAGGTCATGGCCTGAACAAACAATTTTTTTTTAAATAGTCAAGTGATGCTAAAGCAGAGCACAAATGTGTAATAAGTTAATAGATTAAAAAACTGATTCATGTGATGCATTCGCAGAGCACAGATAAAAATACTGATTCAATGATTAAAATTATAGCTGTGAGTGTCAATAAATTACTGTGTCGTAAAAAAAGGAACGATGTACACGTGATCTGAAATACCAATATCTCAATATCAAAAGGATAGTGTCTAGAAACATTCATAGTCCATGGTGGCAGGTATCGAGTTAGACGAAGTTACACTGACTGGCAATGTATACGATTGCCGTCTCCCTCTCTCACCCCTGACCGCTATCAGGGTGCTCCTGAGGAGTGCTGTCCGAGAAATAATAGAAAATAAGACGACGAATAAAATGTGAGATCCGATTGGGAATGAGTAGAGGACTTGAAATAAAATACAAATAAAGGACTTGAAATAGAATACAAATAATCCAAATATTTGGACAGCAACTCTGACAGCCAAACCAACGGAAACATGTAAGAAATGCTCGCTATTCGGTTAGAAATTCTGATATATAAGCCGCGCACAAAACTGTCAGGGGTCAGTTGGGTTTGCACTGTTAACTGCGGCCAAAAGAAGACCCTATCACAGAGCCAATGATCCCGAAATGTTGAGTGCCACATGTGCTCTGGCCGTACGTGATAATCAGTAAGTCTCCTGGAACCGAAACCAAATATACAGCATCGAGCTGCAAATTAACTTCTATGTTGAACAGCTGAAGGGCAAGTAGTATTTATGAATACTAGGTATTCATAAATTCCTATTAATGAGGAAAAACCTTGTGTTGTTAAGGTAATTTGTTAATTTATGTGATTTTATAAGAGCTGAATGACGCAAATCTTAGCCTTGATTTGAGTAACAACTTGGCCCAAATATCAGAAAAATACATGCTCTTGTAGGGTGCTTCTTGAAATCGCGTCACCCCAAAATAGAAACATACGTGGCACAACAACAATGAAGGTACAAGGTGGCCTCTTTGTAGATGTGGCGTTATTGTCTAATATCTGGTACATTGGTGAACAAAGAGCACAAACATAAATTTGGACGCTATCCAAATTTGAAGACTGGCTGAAGACTGAGTGGCTGAGGTTCAAGATACCAGTTAATTGTGAGAATATACTCAATATATACACTGTATATTACACAAGATGCAGTGTTAAGCATCACTTTTCAAATAGTAAGGGCTTCAAGTACAGTGCACATTTGAGCCTCATTTGAAAAGCCCTTCGGTTCGCAAAGCAGCAGAGAAAGGACCTAAAAATCATTTAATAGGATGTCAGCAGTGATTTTGTATGGAGGAAATTATATTATTAGAGAAAGTAACGAAATAGTTGCAAATCACTGGGAAATAACTCTAAAAATTAAAGGCTAAAACTATCTTGTGTACAGTGACCTGTGACATGTCAGTACCGATAAAGATTACATAAACCCTACACTCAAGTAATGAAGCATTATATCTATTAGTTTGAAATTAGGACATAAAAAGGAGCGGAGTAATAATTAGGGTGGGCTAATTAGCCAATCATCCATTAATAGGGGTATAATTACTTCGATCAGACCGGATCAAACATACTAATTATATAATAAGATGTCTGTACTATAATTGGATATTTTGAAAAGGTAACATGAGATATTATTGATAATTATGTTCTGAATTAATGAGCCCGTCTTGAAATAGTAAAACAGATGATGACAAGCAATTGAGGTCACGGGGTGATCACGATTGGCATGCAATGAGGTTATATTAACACGATTATTGATAATATGTGGGCTGGGCTCGGATTTCAGATTGGAATTCTCCTAGATGCCCTAGTTAGACATCTGTGAGCTGTTTGATTGAGGTAATTTTCTAGCAAATTTCTTGATTTACACCGTTAAGAGTTAAGAGTAACATCTTGAAGACAGGACAAGACATGTGAAAGTGATGAAAGGATTTCAATTTGTAATTCGCACAGTTTACAATTTACATCCTAGCTCTACATCCGACAAGTAGCTGTAGGAACTTTAATGATATTGAAGTTTCTGCAATTTGCGGTCAGATTCAAGTTTCTGCAACAAATCCGGACCAGTTCTATGTAATGACCGTTAAATATTTTAGTAAACTGATGTAGTAAATAGAACTCAGCTGTCGAAATGTTATGGAAATGTAGCATGCATCGCATCTTAGCATGCATGTAAACAGTCAGGAGAAAAGCAGTTTGCCAGGGATCGGACATGCCAATTTCATGCAACTTACACTCGCGTCTCGGGTTACACACAACGCAAGCGAAGATTCTACAGTCTACACACTCTGTTTAGGACACAAAACAAACAACCTAATTCAATAACATAACCAGTGTGTAATTATTATTGCATGTTACTATTATTGGATATACCAAGTAGCACATACCAAAAGAGTTTTCCCGCTCTTTTCGCCTCCATCACTGGAGAGAGAGAGAGAGAGAGCAACTATTGATGCTCAAACAAAACATTGTGCAAATTGTCTTCTCAGCTCTACAACCGATTACATATTCTGTATATTTTATGAAACTTGGCGTTTAGAACTAATGGTCATACACGAACGTTTGAATCTAATAATGTACAGTACAGTTCATACACAGGGACCTGGGGGCTGGGACAGGTATAACTAATAACGTGTAAACCCATTTAAGAATCAGAATATTTCAGAAATTTGAAAATAAAATCAGGTTCAATTTTTTGACGTTGAAATGGAGTTCGTTTAAAACACCACCACTAAAATGTCATTTATATATGTGTGATAATTCAAAATGTACAGGAGGCCTGATTTATCTTTTGTCACTAGTACTATTTGTTTTGTCTTATTAAAACATAAAGCTACTTGAAAACATTCACTCACTAAAGGAAGTACCTCAAAACCGTAATCACCCCCTAAAATTTCACGTGCACCACCCCTAAAACGTCAGCTAAAACAGGTTGTGTAGCACTCAGAATGTTGCTCAATTATTAATTTTAACCACTTCTGGGACTAATATAACCTATTTCTGAGAGGTGCTGTGTCGACCAGAATTTCTCTCTCTGTTGAAAAAAATTGGTGGAATTTAGTCAATTTACTTTTTGTGACATTTTGGGGACTTTTTTTTGAATACCCAGAACTTACAGCAAACAGTAACTCAGTCAACAAAATTTACACCTGTAGTTAGATTATCTAGTTATAAACTTAGTGGGTCAATACGTCAAAAAAGCTGACTTGGGTACGCGTACCACCACAATTTCAGTCGGTACGCGCAAATACGGCAAAATACGCGCACCCGTACCCAGTGCAGATACGGGTACGCCAAAATTAAAAAGCAAACGAATTCACTTATCTCAGAGACAAAATAAAAGACAATAGTAAATATTAAAAATGGAATTCAACAATTACACATCCGCAAAGATAACACAGTTCATCAAACAGTGTCATCAAAAGTAATTATAAAGTCTGTAAAATTCAAATTCACTTTTGAGTTTTCGGGTGCGGGTGCGGGTACGCACGTACCGCTATCGGGGCCAGAACTCGGTACGCGCGTACCCGTACCGGGTGCGAATACGTATTGACCAACTAAGGTTATAAACTAACAATTGGCACAAAAGAAATGGATTCAATGTGATTTTAACCTTGTGCAAATTGCATGTTTTAATTGCATTTTTTGGGATTTTTTACATCATCCTGCATCTTGGCAATTTTAGTGACCTGTAGTTAACTAAGCCAACCCAGTAATCGATCTGACCTTCTCTATAGACTAGATTTGACTGCTTTTAGCAAAATTGAATGTCAAAAACTACGGTACAAATTCGTACAAAGTGAAAAAAAATGCCCTTATAGCATCATTTAGATTCAATTTCAGGATGTGGCAGGGTCTGAATGATATTTTTTATGTTTAGGAGTTACAAATGATTAGGTAAGATACTTTCTAAGAAGATGGGATCCAATCAATCAAGAGTGGCGTTTTAGGGGTGGGTGACATTTTAGGGGGGGGGGGGGGGTTTACCCGTACTCAAACAAACATGTTAAGAAAAAAGTTTAATCTTACAAGTACCCAAAAATGTGGGGACCTGAACCCTTTTTAACACTAATTAAAGCTCTAGTACCGGCTAACTTTCAGTTTCACCAAACATTTCATCACCTTAGCATCAAATCAATTTGGCAGACTATTCCCACCATTCCCAATGTAATGACAGATATCTAATTAAAAAGTAACTTAAACCAATTAAGGTTCCTAACTCACAGCTCACTTTGCCATGTGAGCTGAACTTCACTCCAGAGTATTATATTTGTCAACGAATATTATATTGTGTTGTCTAATTGAGGCAGAATCAAGATTTTATGGTTTAATAGCTGCCCAGTTGCGCCCTATTTAGATCGAGTTACCATGGGAATTTGTAACATTGTGACGGGGGGGAGGCCAATGGCATGAAATGGCATAAAATGGCATAAAATGGAGACTTTTTCTATGGAGAAAATGGAAAAACCCATGAGTAATTCTCCATTTTATGCCATGAATTTTGTCTTCGAAATTTCATCTTTAACACCATTTAACACCTAAATTAGACATCCTAACATGTTTATTTACGCTTACTAGGGGCGTAACAAGCTTATGAAAGCTCATAGTAGGCTACTAAATGCTTATACTAGGTTAGTAGAGGCACACTTCAGGCAAACCCATTACTCAAGCCTAGTGTAAAGTTATTTCTACAGACTACAGCAGAATCTAGGTAAACTATAGGTAAAAATATAATATTAATCATAAGCTAAAATGTACTAATCTTTGTATTCTAAATGGGGAAAAGAAGAAACATTGTCAGTCAGTCGAGAAAATTGTCAGTCAGGCTATATGGCAGCTTTGTAGATGTTGTGACTATGCTAGTAGTGGTCCCAGGCTTGCGACTGGAATTGCGGTGTTAAATCGATTTAATGGTATAGTAATAGGCACTGAGAAGTGAGACTAACATCCTCGAAAGTCGAAACAAGTGATCACACTTGTGAGTTGTGAACCGATCTATATCGAGGAAGTTTCAAAGCAAGCAGGAATAAAGTCTGTGATTCAAAGAACAAACGGGAGTTCGTCGCTCAACAAAAACATGCCCTACGATACGGCTCTCTTATCTCTACATGAGTGAGAAGACGAAGAGGGGCACTGGCTAGTGGCTAAGAGTGCCAAACAGACTTAGAAGAGAACGAATGGAACCCGATGGTATCTTAGCCTGGCTATTTATAGGCAATGCGTGCTGAGATGCAGCGAATCAGAGTGCAGGATCGATATCACGTGATCATTTGAAAGCCAATAGAAACGCTCTATTTGTGACTTACAAACCGCGGAGCTTAACAGGGTTGTTCGCAAGCAGCCACTGTCTAGTACAGAGCTAATCACCGTCTGGAGTCTAGAGCTGAGTCACGTGATTGTCTAGAGTCCAATATGGAGTCACATGGGTAAGCTACCCCGCATAGTGGGTAAAAACCTCTGTTCTTTGAAATTGAGACTAAAAATTTGTCAACAGTAATTTTTCTCTAAATTCTAAATTTTTCAATGGCATAAAATGGAGAGTATTTCTACGGAGAAAATGGAAAAACCTATGAGAAATTCTCCATTTTCTCCATTTATGCCATTGGCCCCCCCCCCCCCCCCCCCCCCCCCCCCCCCATTGTGACACGATATCTCTACATATACCTGAGCCTTTCAACCTAATCATACATTAAGTGTTTTCTTCCCTTTTCTTGTTTAAAACTGTACTAAATCGCTCTCAACTCAACTCCCTTGTATCTACCCTATCTAATCACAATATAAAATATAATCCCACCCTACAAAAGTATAAACTATATGTAGGATTTATGCTTAAAGGACCAGTTAACTGAAAAAAAAGTTATCCTCATATTTTGACAGATTGTGACAAATAGCAAACTGAGCAACGAGTCGAAATTCCTAAATCTCTAACTGCTCTCTAACGCGTGTAATTAGCGTTTGTATTATTTTGGCGATGACGTCATAAAGTCCCTTGCGCGCACAGAAGAGCTCGTGAGACTGTATTTTACAGGTAAAAATGGACATAATACAATGTTTCTCCCCCAAATAACTCGAAAAGTAAGTGTTTTAGGGTACATGTTGCTTCATAAGTTGTATATAAACATGGCCATTCTGCACAATTTGCACTCATTCAAAAATCTGTAGGGCCTTCATAGCCCAATTTACAAGATACCCATATTTTTGCATGATTTCTGGAACCGGAAATCAGTTTTTCGCCAATAACTGAAAAAGTAAGCACTTTAAGGCATCTGTTTCTTCGTAAGTCATATATAAATATGCTAATTGCGGTTCTTTTGCACCCTGTCTAAAGACTCTATCACGATCCTATCGAAAATGGGCTCAGTACCACGCCCAAAATGGTTTTTGGCAAATTTCTCGAAGAGTAAGGATTTTAGGCCATGTGTTGCTTAGTAACTCCTATACAAACATGCATATGCCGCTTCGTTTAGGCCTATTTAGAAGTCTCTACGACCTTCAGAAGCAAAGGGTCGGTTACGTTATTGGGTCAATATCGGCGTGGTCAATATGTCTCCAACCGAAAATCGTTTATTCATACTTTTGGGAAGGTCTTTGCAAAATTTCGTGAGTAAATTTGCAGGTTCAATTCCATAAATGTCCATAAATGACTGGACTACACAAGTTTAGGGTTAACTTTAGAGAAACTCATAAATCATTATTATCTAAAATTAAGCTGTCAGTGTCCATGATCAACCTATGGCTACAATGTTTTACGTGAAAATTGAAATGTAAAAATCAGGAGTAATATAAAAAGTGTATTTTTAGATTAAAGTGCTATCTCATAGTTTAAGAATTTTATAGATTAACGTTTGTCGTTTAGCCATCTAAGAATCGATCGTGCCGCAATATATATGGCCAAAGAATAATAGGGTCTTGGAAATTCTATAGTACTTGTTCAGTGGGTCGATTGACTGAACACGTTTGCACATGGTATTTAATTTTACCAGTAGTTTATTTATGGTAAGTACCGATAATCATACAAGTAGGACGATAACTAGGTAAGTCAAATTCAAAACACTCCGCACACTGTACACTCCAATCAGTATTTAGTAGACCGGGTATTTTTCAGTTCCCACGGCACCGTTCTGATAGGAGCTACTTCTACTAATGGTCCCATAGGAACGGCCGTAAAATAGCCAGACTTCTTGTCTCCTGTACTGTCTGGCACGTGTGGATTAAAGCAAGAAATTTCGCTATGCTAAAAATATAATTGCTCTCGGAACTATGTCTTTTAGGATAGCGAACTATTTGACTGCTCGCATTCTTCCGAACAACTGTAATATTATATTACAGAGTTACACTCTGATCAGCTATGTTTAATATATAGCACATTATTTTGTGTATTAGTTTCATGGACTGGGGAAAAATAATCGGTACGGTCTCCCTTCGTTTGTAATGAAGCAATGAAAACAATCCAAAATTATCACATATTATATGACATAACTTGTAATAGTAGAAACTTTCTAACCGTACATTCACCCGCCACTGTTCAAGAACTTATGTCACTGTTTAAAATCCTGACGTGAGCACTGTACATCCAATCAGCTATTCATTTAGTTAGGGTGATAGCCAAAACTATAAGGATTTTGGAGAACTAAGGAAATAGTCATAACTCTAAAATTTGAGTGAGTTACACGTGTTTTATTGACGATGATAAACATTTGTGCATTGTATTACGCTATGCCAGCGCGCACTGAGGGACTTTATGACGTCACGCGGCCACAGCTTATTATTGCAATAACACGCGTTACACGTAAGCTAGAGAGTTGGTTCTTTCGGCGATACAATTTTTCACCAGTTTGTCACAGCTGATTTAAATCTTAGCCAAATTGGAGACTACAAATTTTTCAGTTAACTGGTCCTTTAAACAATAAAGCAAGGGACAGGAAATAATTTATAATTAATCCATCTCCCATCGGATAAAGCTAAGATAGAGTACCTTATCGGACCTTATTTGGACGGACATTACTTGAACGCTGGAGGCCCTAGCGTTCATCTTAATGTCCGTTCAAATAAAGTCCGTTCAATTAATGTCCGTCCAAGTTAAAGTCCGTTGAAACTTTTTCAAAAATTTTTCCATTTCGAACTTTTTGTCCAGAATATTGAATATGACAACTTTGAGAACTTTATTGTGCCGTAAGTTAACGACGGAAAGGTTCTCTTTGGTCTGCCGGAGGCACAGAAAACTCTACTATTACTGCTACTAGTATATATATATATATATAGATCCTGTATATTTAGTGATGGGAAAAGTTATTTATATACAGCTCTTCAGACTATAGCAAAACATATGGAGAACTACAGCTTTCAGAAAAGCTCTCTTTCTCCCCTAACAATTAAGCGGACTCATCCCGGAATTCAGTGGAAGCAGCTGAAGACATCAAGTAAAATAAGTGCCGTACGTGACGTCGATTAAGTGCAGTTTTGGACTTTACAAAAAGGGCCCACCCACCCCCTTCACAGTACTGCTTTTTCGGATAATATTTAGGACACCCACCCCCTTTTGCCGGCTTTTGGGGTAGTAACTGTTGAGAAATCACGGTACTAACTGCGTCTTGGTATATAAAGTAAGATACCCACCCATAAATTGCTCTAAACAACTCGTTAAACATTGGGAAATGGGCAAATTATACCCACTATTTAGTAGGGGTTTTGGTTTCAATGTAGTCGAATTAGATAAAAAGTTACAAGACAAATTTTTTTATTACAGAAAAAAACTCGAAAAAACCTCAAAACCCATTCCCAAAATTGAAATTAGAGGTAAAATGGGTTTTTTTGGGGTTGGACACCCAAAAAATGAGCCCCTTAGTACCATGTAGTAAGTGTTTTTCTGAGAAATGAGCAGCAGACCCACCACTTAGTAAAAAAGTACTAACTACGTTTTGGAAGAAAATATGACCCACCCACCCAACGTCACGTACGATTCTGACGGCGATTATCGACGAAATTTACCTTCTTTCGGACTTCGTTTATAGACTGAACTGAAGTATAAAGGACTACCTTTCGAATGAACCAGACTAAATGGGAAACTGATCCTCAGAAGTGAAGTGATGGTCGTTTTTGAAAGCTTGGGTAGGCCAAAAACTTACGCAAAATTGTCTACGTGCCAGTAATTATGTCACCGAGGTGCAACAATTGATGTACGTGTAAACTTGATAGGTTTCAGAATATTGAGTCAAATAATATACAGAAGAAGCTGTAGATATCCTTGGATTTAAGTGTACGAGACCCAGATCAATGATAATAATGTGTAATTAACTTTATCGGAGTTTTAAGTAAAGAAATCTAGCGGTTGAAGGGCGTTAATAAACTGATTCGATTTTATCACACCATCTACTAATTAGGTATGTGTAAAAACGTAAACGATGAAATTCAATATCCATACAAGAGAAATAAAATGGTGAAACAAGCCTGGTTAGTAACAACACTAAACATTAATTATCAGAACCTTTATTATAATAGTTACCTGATACCCTATTTTTAGATAAACGTAATGTCTCACCAAAAAAATGTTCAAAAAAGGTAACTTGCAGGTCCTCTGTAAGTTACCTCTCGGTCTGAGGCGAATACCGCATTTCATGTTGCAGAAGTGAAGAGTGATGGTATTGAAAATGCACGCAAGCAAATCACCCCTCTGCTCCAATGTTCTATGTCACCCTAAGAACCATGGTTAGATAACTTGCGTCCAATTTTTAGAAAATAACATAGAACGGAAAGAGTCTGGAGTAATGAAAATAAATGGCGGAATCGATGTTTAGATTATATTAAGATCCTTTCAGTGAGAGATAAAACCACAACTCATAGTACAGAGGTACATTGGAAGTACGTTCACGACGTACTGGCAATTGTTTAGTGCCTAAGTTAACTACAAATAGGTTACCCGGACGTCATCGGTGGTCTTGGCGTCAGGTCAACACGAGATCAAAATATACACACAGTCTAATCTTCATTAGCGCTCGACTCAACTTCGTTGTCGTGAGCGCTCGATTCAAAGTCTGAACGCCGAGAAAAATGTATGATATCAGATATATCGATTAATATGTAGTAGTAGTGCGCGCGTATTATTTAAATTCATGTTAATTTAACGGGTGATACTTGTAGAATTTTCAATGTTTGCTCCGAATATTAAAAGATGTTTTCTTTAAATATTAAGAAATCAAGACCTTTGACTAGTTAAACTCGGTGCACGCTTTGTTGCTTATAAATCTACAACATCACTTAACGGGAATGGTAACTTTGTGTATAAATTATATTATGCATGTTTATTTAGCAGTTCGTTTGTTGACGCTGCTGAAGTCAAAAGTTAAACGGTCTACATAATTATTGATATTGATAATCAAGCATTAATCATTGAATGTTACATCAAACATTAACGGGTGATACTCGTAAAATATTTGGTCCAACTCGGTGCGCGTTTTGAAATGTTACATACCAACCGTTATAAAGTGGTAAAATTAATTCGAGTACGAAAGGGTTTTAAAATCTAATAACATGAAATGCCTTTGTTTATTCGTAATTCTTACAACACAAACCTAACATATCAAAATAAGCTTAATAATACTTAATTAGGATACAATTGATTAGTCAAAGAAGTAATTTGCCTGAAAGTAAAAATGAGTGGCGCGCACTTCACAGCTCCTACATTTGTACTGACGTGAAATCGAGCGCGGGAGAGGAAAACCAAAACCTTTTTGAAATACAGAAGTTTTGGTTCTTGTTTTTTATCACTACTTCCATTACCGTTTTGTCAGGTTGACTGGTGTCGTTACTCTCGCTCTATTGAACATTTAATGTTTTTTATCAACTCGAAATGACAAGATTTCTTTTCAAATGGATAGTAGTCGGCGTTTACAGCATTATCGTAACTAATTTACATAACGACCTCTCTTATCGGATTTTCACTGCAAAACGTATTCTACTCTCAACTCCTCGCATCATTTACAGTTCAGACTTAATTGGAGTTTGCATTTGTCCCTTAGTAATAGTGGTGATCTACTAGAAGAAATCTTCATGGCTGAGAACACCCCGACCGAAAGCAAACTTTTCTCGTTAAATTTAATCCTATTTTTATTTCCTTGGGCGGGAAATTCAGGCTTGATCTACCCGGATATGCATATGTGAACTGATCTGTTAAATTGATAATGTGTTGCTTGTTTTGTTTAACCTGTCATTTCTTCTCAAACATGGCTATTCTCGCAAGATGTCAGGAGCAGTTTGAGCATGGCAGTCAAGTTGAACAACCAAAAGACGAAAGTCTTTCTCTGAACTTGTTTCTTCATCGGATCGGTTTCTGCATGGCACATGCTCAAAATTCACCTTAACAGTAGTTTACTTCAGATTCAACTTGAAGTATTGTCCAGGATTATTGGGGGAGGATCTGTAATCATGGTGGCCAGTGAAAATGTTGCCGCCTCCTATGTGGCTTCCTCCCCCTTATCTACATCCTTCTCATTGACTAATCATGTGCTATCAAGTTACATGATGCCCTCCATTATTACTCTCTGGTATCTTAATTTTCACCTAGTCTAGAGTTTAGGGGCCATCTACTTAGGACGTCCGCCAAAATTGCAGATATTCAGACCCCCTCCCCCTGTCCGGGTGTGTCCGAATTTTCAAAACCACCCCTGGCCCCTCCCCTGGACGATTTCGAGCTACTCTAAAGAGTACAAAATAAAACCAACCCAAATTCATAGTTAATAAAATGTGTAGTTACTTAAAATAGACAATAATACATTTAGTGTCGAACAAGTTTAGCATAGTTACATTTAAGTACATTTAAGTACATTTAAGTACTCGTTCAAAATACAGGGATCTAAACTTACAGAGTAAGTAGTGTCATAGAGTTGAAATAAATGGAACTTTTTTCGTTAATTCTGCCAAATTTTCGGACGTCCGAATTTTCAGAAACCACCCCTCCCCCTGTCCGGATCTGTCCGGAATTCCAAAACCACACCTCCCTATTTGCCAGACGTCCTAAGGAGATGGCCCCTTACTGTACTGTGTCGGTTAAGATATTTGATATGTTGGCCTGAGCAATCTAAGGAACACTAATTTAAGGAATACAAGTTTGAATTTGATCTTTATTACAGATTAAACATATCATAGATAACCATAAAAGCTGCGTGTCGGCTGATTGCCCCAACTTGGATTAATAGCTCAAAGCCGGAAAAGTTGGGAAAAGTTGAGTGAAGATCCTGACAAACACCTTTCCGATGAAACTATTCAGTGTAGGTGCCCACTGCAACAAGCAATTCAGACCTTTATGGGCGCGGCTTACTCAACAAACATTCCCTTTGTTTTTCCCCTTTGTTTCCCTTGATTGCAATCATGCATGGTCTATAATGGCTGATCTTTTCTGCTAGGTCCTTCAGTCTTCACTGGTGCTATTACTCCTGTTGTACTGAAAACTAGGTCTTTCTTGACTAGTCTTTTGAAATCTGTAATACTGAACTTGCTATTGATCTCTCAGAGTTTTGTTTCTTCACGTTGTGTAAATTTGGCTTTTCAGTTAATTGGGCTGAACTTTAGATTAACCAAATTTTTTCTCTCCTGCAAATTCTTTCGTACATGCACTGGCGAAATACAGGGTGGGCCAAAAATCAGTGTGCAAACGTTGGGTCTTATACCTCCGCCGTGTTTTATATTTGAGAGCTGTTGCTTTGCAGATGGCATACTGTACTTACTGGTTCGAGGATTCCGTCGTCAAAATTTGAAAATTCGAATATTTTAGACCACGCCCATTCAATATTAAAACACCTATATTGTTTTCTCTGAACATGCTGAACGCCTAATTTTTTCAGAGACTGTAGATTATCAAATGTTGCATATGATCTGAAAACATGAGGCAAAACGGATTAGAAATGACGAAGTTATCAAGCATTTTGTGTATCTCGTTAACAAAATTGACTGGGTGATTATGTGACACCGTGACACGACACCTTAATTGGGCACCCTTAACAATTCCCATAATGTTTAACGGGGTAGTTAACGGGGTCACCTTATCACGTGATTAGGTAAACCAATCACCTGATCACACGTAATGAATAAACTCGTTATGCTTCATATCTCGGTCATCTGAGAAGCTACAGTTCTAATTCTTTCAGGACAAACGTAATTCGAATGGCCAAACACAATTCAATAACATTTAGCTTGATCCGACTATCCAAACTATCAAATAAATGTGAAAATGAACCTCCATTTGAAAAAAATGAACGCGAATATTTTTCGAGTTGACAAATTCCTCGAACCAGTGGTGGTACTAAGTCATACCAGAAGGAAGTATTTCAATTGGGCACTCAGTGACTGAGCTATTAAGGCCAACGTTTGCACACTGACTTTTGGCCCACCCTGTATTATACTGTGAAATTTGTTGTGTCTATTTTTTAGCTTAATGAACAGTCAACAAACAAAATTAATCTATCGACATTAACTGAACATCTTCTCAGCCAGCAAGTCATGGCTGCATTGATGAACAAACCCAAGTCGGAGCTGACTGAAGAAGAGTTAGCTAAACGTGAAGAGGAGGAGTTCAATACAGGACCCTTGTCTGTTCTTACCCAAAGTGTTAAAAACAACACACAAGTTCTTATCAACTGCAGGAACAACAGAAAACTCCTTTGTAGAGTCAAAGCCTTCGACAGGCATTGTAATATGCTGCTAGAAAATGTAAAAGAATTGTGGACAGAGACCCCCAAAACCGGGAAAGGAAAGAAAAAGGCAAAGCCAGTCAACAGAGACAGATATATCCCAAAATTATTCTTGAGAGGAGATAGTGTTATTCTAGTTCTCAGGAATCCCAGGTTAGCTGGCAGATAAATCCCAGAAAGTTTTGTACAAGAATCTTGATGGTACTATTCAAAATAACAGTAGTAAAATATGTATTTTTAAATTATAAATGTTATATGCTTTTATTACTTAAGCAGCCCTTTTACACAAGCTGAATGTTTTGGCGTCCTAAGCTTAACATTTTATTTCCTTCTTCTAGCATCATGCTTTGTTTTATTTGTTTTGCCTATCTGCTCCTACTTCTTTTTCTCACAAAAGAAGGGTCAAGAGTAAAAGAGTTAGCAAAGAGACAATTTCTCTTATCATTTAAGTTAGGCATGATAACGATGATATGACTTGTTATATAATTTACTAATTTTTCACAAAAACTGTGTATTGATGAAATTAACAAGAAAAATTATAACTTGTCTTCCTCTTGTTGAATATAAATAATTAACATTCATGACATATTTGATAATCTTAACATGGTAATTAACATCCAAGTTTCAGTTTGGTTTCTAAATCAGGAACCCACTATTTTATCTTAGATGGTCAGGAAGACAAATACTAAAGCACCGACAAAGCGAAAGTCAAAAGTGAAAAAAGAGAAAGAATCCTCCCTTGTTTTCAATTGTACGTCGTGCGCACAACCTCAACTCTTGGTCCAGGGGAAACGGAACATTTTGTGCCACCCTCAACTACAAGTGGGTGTTTGTAGAGAATGCCTAATATTTGCTCATGCTGATATCATTCCCATCGACGAAGAGGGTTATGAAATTTATTGTCGGTGGTGCAGTGAACTCGGGAACCTGGTTTGCTGTGACGAGTGTAAAACTCCTTTCTGTGAAGAGTGTATCAGTAGAAGCATTGGACCAGAGTATTATGATTCCCTGATGGATGTGGAGGAGTGGAAATGTTTTATATGTGAACCCACTGCTATTGAGAGCTTACGAGAATTAACCAAAGCTGCTCTTGATCATCAAAACTACAACGACCCCACTGATCTGTTATTGGAGAAATGTTCGGCCATTTTTAACGGCGATGCAGATGTAAATGATTCAGATAGAGAAGAGATCATTAAGGAGAGGTTGCGATTGCGCAGAAATAATCTCAATGACACTCTAAATAGAAAGAAAAAAGAGAAAAAAGAGAAAGAATCCTCTGAAGAAGGGTCTAGTGATTTAGATGAAGATTCCAATGAAGAAGATGATAAAGAAGATGATAAAGTTATCAAAGAAATAGTTAACAAAAGAAAGAAATCTGCTTCTGATGTCAGTGATTCTGATAAAGACTCAATTAAGAAAAGAAAGAAGTCTGGTTCCAATTCAGAATACGAGTCATCTCCAGAATCACCCAAGAAGGTCAAAGATTCAGATGACGATTCTTTGGCAAAAGCTGTCGATAAATTGAAGAATTCAGATGATGATTCTAAACCGCCCAAAATAACAGCTGATTCAGATGAAGAGTCAGTGCCTTCAGTTGATGTGTCAGAAAAAGGTTCTGCTAAGGAAAAAAATACATCAGATTCGGATTCAGTAGCATCCAATGAGACCCTTGATTTGGAAAAACCCTCCAAGAAACATAACAGACAATCAAAAAATGCGAAACTGAAACCGGCTGATCCGAAAACCTCCGATATTTCAGGTTCAGATTCTGAACTTCTTGAGAAAAAGAAAAAAGAGCCAAGAGCCAAACTTTCATTAAGAAAGGACAAAAAAAGCAGCTCTGGCTCCAGCAACAAATCAAGAAGCTCGAGAAACAAATCCAGAAAACCAAAGTATATTGTGTCCTCGGATGAAAATTCAGACGATTCAGATTAGCTGCGAATGGTTGAAACTTTAACTTTCAAGAATTTACTTTATCAGTGAGAGATCAAGAGCTAGCCTATTATTCTGAATTTTTTGTATATTTTCTAACATTCAAACCAGCTGCTGTCTCAATTTTGAACGGAATGATCGCAATCTTTGCTTTTTATGTGCTCATTTTCAATTTGTCCCAGTACAGTAGATGATAACTCCCCACTCCCCAGTTTATACATTCTTTAAATTCAACATTTTTGTCACAGCATATTTGGTTCTGCTGACTGAAAAATTATTGAACATTTTTCTCGTTGAACTATAACATTGATTAAATATCTATACGCCTTTAACAAAGCGATTTTTAAATTTCGTTATATTTGATGACACATTTGACGTTTGGTGTGTTCTGTACACTAATGTATTATTTACGTTTCCGGTTTCGTGCAAGAGTGAAGATGTTTTATTAAAATATTTGTTTTATTAATATTTGTTTTATTAAATATATACAATCTAAGTTATAAATACCATAATTTTCTCCATGTATTTTTTGTTCAATCTATGTTACTATATTCGAAATTAAATTCGATAATTTCATCGTTTCAACTTAATCATCTGAAATGCTTCATTCTATTTTAATAACGAAAATTTAAACTGAATACTCTGACACAAAAATTCAAAATATTTCCGTTTGTACTTACTTTATTAATACTCTTACCTATAGGTTAGAAAGGCTACGATTCTACTATGTCCGCAGAGGAGGTAAACAATGATGAAAACTTGGTAATCTGTCGACGAACACTTGCCACACGGTCAACACACGGGTGGTACACGTTAAGAAGTTGCTCAGTGCACTAATGTGTGTCAGCCGGGCGTCGGCCGTTTCTTAAGTGTCCGTCAGGAGATCACTAAAGTACCACAAAAACAATAGCTTGATGATTTGAATGAAAATAAAATACCCAGCTTTTTTTTTACATTGGGTTGCGATAATTGTTGAAATCGCGATTAGTTTTGCAAGCATGCATATTATTTAATCTCGTCGGCCTTTATTTAATCTTCACCAACGTTATTTAATCTTCACCAACGTTATTTAATCTTCACCAACGTTATTTAATCTTCACCAATGTTTTCGTTTCAGGAAACTAAACCAGCCGGAGCTGACAACGATCACATCAACTTGAGAGTAATCGGACAGAACAACAGCGAAGTTCATTTCAGAATCAAGAAGACCACCCAGATGAAAAAGCTTAAAGCTGCTTTCTGTGAGAGACAGGTAATTTAAAAAACAGCTCATTTAAAAAATATTATTAGCTCAGGTGCTTTTAACTCATATAGTCCAAAAAGAACAAAGAAATTAACGGACATGTCAAAATGTTATCTGTCAGTTTCAACAGATTATTTTTGACTGCCGGTTTCTGGCCAATCACGAAGACTCGCTCGAACAATCATAGATAGGAAGTGCTTCAGCCAACGCTAGACCTCAGCTCAGTGCTAACTAGAATTCATGCAGAAGGCCAGAAGAGCTATGAGACCATAATTTTGTTATTTTTCCTTGTTATACCCATTGGGTCGGAAATTAGCTTTATAATACATAACTTGCAGAGCGCTCTGTGTGGTACAACTAATTTATTTAAAATGTTCACCAGCCAATGTTCCATAAAGAAGTCTTCTCATCATGTAGAAACTGAATAGTAGAGACTATTGCATGAGAATGTACCTATTATGTGTCTGTACACTCAGTCTTAATTGAGCTGACAGTACACGACCCTGAAATTGTCTTAAATAATCTTCAATATCTGTCTAACTCAATTTAGTTTTATAGCTTGCGTGTACTGTGTAACTTCATTTTGGTGCTGGAAATGTGTAATTGATAGGATAGGAAACCTGTAATTGACACGAGAAGTTGCTGTTTCTGTTGAGCTTGAAGATAACCTCTGGTAATCGTCCTAGCTTGATCCTTACCACAGTAGGGCTGAGGTGTAATTAGGCATTATATACATCAAACAGCAACACAAGCGATGACTTCGTTCACTAACTGTTTATATAGTGAGGACCGTATCACGCACTCCCAAAGTACCGTCTGTAAAGTACTGTGTTACATAATTGACTATTTGACGCATCACATACCATCTAGCTTTAAGCAAACGATAAATGGAAAATATCATCATTGACCCGATGATTATTTGGGGAGAAAACGCCAGTTACAGTGAATACGATTGTTTTGTAATGTAGCAGTACTGGGGGACATAATTTTCAGAATCTAAAAACGGACATTGTAATTCTAGAATAAATGAGATCACATTTCCCATTCCTATAGCACTGTATGGTTAGTTCAAACATGTCCATATCTATATCTTGTGTATTGTTTTGATACCATATATCTACCCAGGGTATCCCTATCAACAGTGTCCGTTTCCTCTTCGAAGGACAAAGAATCAATGACGAACAAGCTCCCAAAGATTTAGAGATGGAAGATAATGACACCATAGAGGTTTACCAGAACAAACTGGCGGCAACTAAACAGTAAACATCCTTCGAACACTCGACTCTTTTAACAAATTATATTTGATAATATTTTATTGTTTTTTAACCAATCAAAATTGTTATTTTCCAACAGAGGCAGATAGGGTAAGCTGCAACTTGTGTGCCGTCTTTGTTTAATTTGTTAAAAGTTTTTAGTTCTTCACCATTACTTTAAAGTAAGTACTTTACCATTACTCTGATATCTAACATCTGGATCAGGTGTCGTAGAACACAATCACAGTACCAACCCAATCTAAACAGCGTTTCATTAGGACGAGTTGCTTTTCTAATTAAGAACGAATGTACTATGTATCTAATGATATTTCATCATTAAATTATGCTTTGTCAATTTGTTGTCTTATTGCTTACTTTCTCCGTAAGTCCCAACTCTGAATTCGAAAAACCAAGCACACCCGCTGAAACAATGGGATTTGGAAGGGAATTTTGGTCACGCGCGCACGCTATCACAACTTTGCTATGTCAACCCAAAAATGTCAGCATCGGAAAGCACACAAATTCACGCGGTTTTATCCGAGGAAGTTGGATCCCCTACTCCTGGCAGCTACCCTGCGTAGTTTAGAACGATGTCATGTGGGGCCGTACAACAGCAGAACAAGCGTTCTATCTTTGTCTGTGCCATCAATTTTCCAGCGGATAGCCCCAAGTGGTTCCGTTTCCGGATTTAAAACTAAGAGTACTCAAGCGCGCGGCGACGGATCTGCCGGTGCGTGCGCAAAATTGCAGTTTTAACACTCCCGATGCGTTTGGAGTTGGCGTCCGTACACTTAGAACACATGGTTTCTCCAAGATTAACTTTACCGCGGGAACTTTTCTATAGCAACATTCATACCTCTCCCACCACGATGTTATGGAGCAGAAATAGACTTCAGCGTGATCATAGTAACGATACCAACGGATGGACACGTTTTTGTGGAAATTGTCAAATAATAAAAATTCAAGTTTTACATTGGTCATTTGATAGTAGATAAAAGAGATGAAATATAATTAAAGTTTTAAAATATTCTTGCTCAGTCAGGGAAAAAGATATTAACTTACGATATCAAACATATAATATAGAGCAAGAAAAAAAAGATACCAAATCAAATAATTACAACTCAATTGAGCAACATTTCCAATATTTAATCGTTTCCAATTATAAAAATAAGTTCATTAAACAACCGTCTATATCAATGATATGGTTTGTTCAAACAATATGTCCCAGGTCCCTTAGCTTCCATAATCATACATAAATTCAGTGAGGAGCCTTCACGATACAATCTCCAAAATTCTTCCTGATGTTCATGAACGATTTCTTAAACTCGATACCGTCACCTTTGCTCAGTCTGAAATCCAAGAGAATGTTATCCTCCAACATTTCCAAGAGTTGGATCTTGACTGACAGGATCTTACCTCGCCCATCACGTGTACTGACGGTGTACTGGGTCGATGTTACCTGAAGATGAAGAGTAATGATAAGAGTAAATTAGTGACATGTAAATGCATCAAGTCTTACAAAAATTAATCTGTATCTATACAATTATTATGAACCATGTTATCTGAACTACATGTGTTAAACCGATCTAACACTTAAAATAATAATAATTTAAGTCCATACCTAATAATATATATAACGAACTGTTTAAAATCACATTCTGGACTATAGACATTAGACAATTACGAATAAACGCTCTGACATTAGTGGCTGGGGACCTTATATCGCTGTATGACTATACAGAGGGGGGGGGGGGGTAAATGGCACTCGGATCAAAATCTGACCTTGCGTTCCTGAGAAAACCAACCACCCCCTGATATTGAGATTTGGTACAGTGGTTCCTTGGACAACTATCTAGACATTAGATGCAGCGATTTTTTTTATTTGACTCGTTTCCCTCAAGATCAGGGAGTGGCCGGTTTAAGGAATTTAAAGGTCAAAAAAGTTACAGCCGTTTAAAGATCCAGTTTAACATGTAATTACAGGTAAACCTCAAAATTTAGCGCGCGATATCTCAGGAACGCAAGGTCAGATTTTGATCCGGTTTTTTTCTTCTTGTTCGTCTTCAGCAGCTATTATCAAATATGTGAAAACTAGAAAAGTGCCATTTACCCCCCCCCCCCCCCTCTCTGGCCTTAAGCTAAAAGGGTTTGGCTATTCTTCTAATAAATCGAAATTGTGCGTACAGGTTTTCACGGAATGTTAAATATGATGCAAATATTGGATACGAAACGTTAACCTGTTTGAATTGTAGCTTTTGCTCGGTAAGAACAGTTTGAAGCTTCTCCTGAGCTTGTTCTAGAGACTTTTTAATGAGGAATCTTGTCATCCTCCTAACCAGTCTCTGTAGTATACTCTGTGTTGCTTGAGATGCTCCCTGAAATCAACGTGTCAACTATCTCATTAAACCAAATTAAACTAAAACTCAAAGCAAAACCTCTCGAACGTTTCCTTAAATTCGAAAATATCTAAATCAATATCTAAAATAGGTGACTGAGAAAATGTGAAACTGTCAACTGACCTGGGTGAGATCAATCTGAGAGAGTATCATGTACTCAGGGTGGTTGGGTTGTGAGAAACTGATTGTGTCAAATATGTGCCGTGTTGTGTTGAAGGAATCGTTCAGAACACTGTGCCGGGTCAGTAGATCAGGTTGAGACATGGCCACGCCTTCATCGGAGAAACTTCTCTTCAACTTCTTCTTCTTTTGTATCTCGCATACCTGGGAAGAAAACAATAATTTTATAAGTCTGTAATACGGTGTATATTTAATTTGAGTAATGTAAGATCAGAGCGATGACGTTAAGATTAAAAGGGAGAAGCATTAAATTAAACTTAGAAAACTACCTTAAGATGAATATAATGTCGTCATTACAATCAGTCGGTCAGCCAGATAATTTGTCAAAAGTCTGTGGAATCGACATGCGAAGTAATGACTCGAAATATCAATGCAGTTCTCTGATTGACTTTCAATAAATCGAAATGCCAAACTTTTTAACTTTTCAATAGTTCCAACCAAAAAAACCTGTCCACACAGGAAACTGCGAATCAGGTATATCTGGCTCGGAATATAACAGATAATTTTGGTCGATCTGGGTTTCAAATTCAGATCACGTGGATCTAATTCCGCTACAATTTTCTTTGTGCCACCGATAATTTGATTTAAATGATCTTGCGCCCCGTTACTCTCCATTACTCTATCATGACCTTTTCTTAGAAGTTAAGAGTGCCTTTATATCTTACAAGATCTTACAAGATATAAGCTCATTAGATCATTTATACGAATTCTTAGTCAAATCAAGTTTTGTCGACACAGTTTGCTGCGGTATCATGATACGCCGAACATATTGAAGTAGGATTAATTTTAGGGAATATATTCAAGTGCGTAACGTTTTGCAAGACATATATTTTATATATTAAAAGCGTCACTAACCTCGGGCATTGGTATTTCTGTTTTGAACCACTGTTCTTCGCAAATCTGCTCGATAGTCAGTCTTTCTTTGGGGTTAACCGCCAAAACTTTCTCTAGGAATCGTATCTCGTCCACATTAAGTTTAGTCCAGGGCGTATACATGAGCTTCTTTTTCTTCCACGCTATAAACTCTTTCACTCTGGGTAAATTTTAATGTCCAATAGTTGATAACTTAGACATTTAGCTCACTGAATTTAAAGGAAAATACCTTCTGATCCTAACTAGCCATATCTAACAATTACACACATTAAACTAACCGATCAGAAGGTTCATCCCAGGGCAGTTCACCAGCTAACATGGTCACCAGCACGATACCACAGCTCCACACATCAGCGGGTCGGGCGTGATACGGAGCCCCAGCCAGTACTTCCGGCGCAGCGTACGGCGGCGTACCACATCTCCTTTCCATCCGACGTGTCTTCCCTGGTAGATAGATACTCATAATAGTGGCTGTAAAGTCAAAATTGATCACTGATGAGTTTTTAGCACGTGTGTTTCCATCACGTGGATCGTATGATATTGAACAAGCCATTGATTAATCGAGATATCAGTCTTTCTGTACGCGGATGTGGAAGCAATATCTATCTCATTTGTTAAATTGCTATCTTAATCTGTGATTAATCCCACTAGCGATAGTAACATTTCCTTGATGAACTGCTCCAACCAAGCTGCTGTATTATCGCGACAATCGTTTAATGCCCCAACTTCGGACCCTATTTAAGATGACCAGCAGAAAATAAACGTGATCATTTTCGTATTCAGGACTTTGGAGCTAGCCTCTGCTAACAACAAATTCTTTTCTGCCGTCCCCACTCCCCAGCCTAAGTTTGTTTGCACGTTTTCTTGGATGTTCACTGTTACAGCAGATTATTGGCGAATAATCAAACCGGAAATTATCGAGTAAATATCTTCCGTTTTCTGACAAAAGTGCATAAAGACCACTCAAAAATCCGAGGTTTTCAAGCACTTTTGACACATTTATGACAATTTGTGACATTTCAAGCGGTTTCAAAAGCGGGTTTCTGAGGGCCAGTGATTGGTTCTAATGATTTTGATGGTTTTCAGAGATATTTCTTGACCCAAAAAAAATTTGTGATTCAGAATTTCAAAAATGGTCTTTAAGCACATTTTTCAGAAAACGGTAGATATGTACGTGTTATCTTATATTATCGATATGGTCTAATTATAAGACCGGAGTGGAATTCTTCAGATTTCACTCGTTTTGCCGGATTCCGATAGTATGTATATCTTTGTCGCCAAATACTGTGGCATTTGCGATTACTCGCACAATGCTTAAATAACAGTTACCCATACCGACATAATTTTACGGCAGTTTGTAATAATAATAATTTAAACTTTTATATTATAGTGAGTTTTTTTATGAGTTTACCCCTCTGATAATTAAGTCGATTGAAAGCTTCCATAAATGAAGTTCATGACACTTTAACAAAAAGCTATTAAAGTTTTAAAAAGGCTATTAACGTTTTAAAAAATAACTAACCTTGGTGCCTGAAGATAGTAGAGAGCCCAAAGTCGGTTATCTGGAGATTATCGTGCCTATCAAGCAGCAAGTTCTCTGGTTTTATATCACGATGCGTTATACCAAGTAGATGCAGGTGGTCGACTCCTGATATTAAAATATTTACATGACTGTTGGAAAGAAGGACATAAACTGATCTCATAAGAGAAAATAGATACATGATACATGATACATACAGGGTGTCCCAAAAAAATGTGACCAAGCGATCAATGCCAATACCTCAAGACTGTTTTGAGAACGTTATTTAGCATTTACAGTGACTGTAGCTATACCCACGAGCTAACTAGCTGCTGACAGGGATAATCAGTGTATGTGCCAAATGAACAGGTTTCTGACGAACTTTTGCCCTGAAATGTTCGATACAAATTCTGGAGCATTATTATAGCAGTAAAGCACATGATTTGCAAAGTTTTAAGTCCCTCGGTAGTCGGTAATATTAAAGCTGAGGCGAATTACCAATAGAAGTCCTTGATCGCCTTTTTTTTTGACACCCCGTTAATTCAGTTAATCTGGCTCAATTTGCCGTCAGTAGCTAGATTTATAAATATATTTATTGGCTGAGTGCCAGCTAGATTTATAAATATATTTATTGGCTGAGTGCAAGCTTTATGGGTTAAATATTTTCATTTTCCACTTCCATGATATGATTGGATATGGTCCATCTCAATCGTCACCAATATCTATAAATGATTCAATCGAAGCAAACCTCCCACTTGACTTAAATGCCCAGGTTGACACTTGACAGCTTCTGCCGACAGAATCATTTAGAATTGAACTCCTTAAAACCCTGTTTATGGATACAGCTTGAGAGGTTGATTCTCATTGGACAGCGGTCACACTCGAGCCGCTATGATGCTCTGAATTTTCATAGGCATAACTTCATAACCCCATAGCGGCTTGAATAACAGTCGCGTAAAGCTAGTAACTACTTAAAATTGATATTAATATCAATTTGTAACGTCAAAAGAAGTAACCATATTTATCTGCACTTCCGACTTAGATTTGTTTTACGATTCTAATCGTTATTTTCTAATGTCTGGTATCATATTTTAACGGCTTAGTGGCTCAGTTGGTTAATCCAGGCATGGTATTGCTTGAGGTACCAGGTTCGATTCCCGACTCTGCCACTAGCCGTGGGGTGAGCGTCGTCGACGCTCAGCTAAGGATCCTGAGTGGTCTATGCAGCCCCCCGGTCCACTCAGCCAAATACTCGAGAAATCGGGTGTGAGGGTTAAATGAGGAGCTGCCCATTGCAGCAGAGTCTCGGGCGAAGAAAGTATGGTACACACTACCTTAACCGTCACTGGCCTAATGTATAATTGAATCCTTCGGCTTCCTGTAATTGGCTGGTTACACACTTGTGTAACAATGTGGCTGTTGGAATGTCCGAAGTAAAATAAGAATTGAGATAAAAAAAAATATGTCAAGCCGACATGCGAACTTTCAGAGTGGTGATTGAACCTAAACAAGGGGGGGGGGGTTGGGGGTGGGGGTCGACCCCTTAAAGTTGAAGAATAAATGGGTAAAATGGGCATCACTTTCGGTCAAAATCGAAAAATAAATATCTCTGACACCATACTCTAATTGAGCTGAAATATGGCTGTACTTGCTAATTAGAGGACGGCGAACACAATAGTGATGTTTATTTTCATCATAACTCGGCCCAAGTTTTAACTGCTTTTAACGTTTGCCTAATGGACAAAGCCTTAAAAACAGCTTACCCATAACCCATTTGACAAAAAGTTGAGAAATAAATGGGCAATGGGTTTGCCCCCTCCCCCCAACTGTATTATAAAAATTTAATATGATTATCTACCACAAAATTTACTCCAGTCTTAGCCTCGCATGTAAAGTGCTGGCTTCTAACGACTGAGAACTTCATGCCATTCATTATATATGTGCATTCCACTGAAGCCGCCAAATCCAATCTAATATTTGCCAGGCTTTCAGAAATCACAATTATAACCCGCTATGCGGTAATTCTTCGTGCTCTTATTGAACTTCAAGGTTCAATCTATTCTTATTTCTTTTCGCCGTAAATGTTGATATAACCAAAGTGAACTATTTTATCAGAGTTTTGTCAGAATGTACAACCATTTAAATTTCAGGCAAATATTTTACCGCTTCGAGGTGGGTTGGAGGGGTTATTTTCAGTTGTTTGTTGTCGTTGTTAAGGTTTTCTAATCTCCTATAGTTGTATTTACTCTTGATGATATGCCATTCATCTAATATTTGTATTTATCAATCGTACAAACAATTATTAAGCTTATCATGAAGGTGTGGCGTCTTCACACTACAGATACTCCTGATTTCATAATCTGTTCACCGATTGTCCGAAAAGTAAATAGCGGAACAATTTACAAGCATTGCACTATCCTATTATCAGAAACTTCAAATAAAAAGCTTATTATTTTAATTGACAGTTAAGGTGCATCCTTTGTTTTGCGCAATAATTTATTTGAGGACTTTTCCCCCGTTCTCAGCCAGGTTTTGTCCCTTTTGTGCTTTTTTTGTCTCAACTCTCAATTTTTTCCTCTCGTCTCAGTTTGTATCCTTTTCAGAGGGAGAGAGAGAGAGAGAGAGAAAATGATAATTAATTTGGCGCTTATTAGAATAAGAGTTCATTGGTCTTTTTCTTAGTTCTTACCAGCTATGAGTTGTTGAAAATATCTGTGGGCCAGTATCCGTTCCATTCCCTCGTCCGGTTGTATTCTGTCGAAGAGCTCCCCTCCGCAAGCTAACTCCAGGAAAATGTAGTGAATATCTCCATTCAACTTGTAAGCCAAAAACTTGATGATGTTGTCGTGAGGCGACTTTTTTGTCATCTGTAGAATCGCACACTCTTTTTTCACATTTGCTAGGACAGATTCGTCGCGGGTCGTATCTGAAAGTGTCGATGTTACGGCATGATTTAAATAATTTAATGTCGAGTGGACGATCATACTGCTCTTCACCTTGAAATATATGACCAAAAGTATGCGACATTCACATGGTCACTGGTCAGCAGGACGAAAAGTGGTGGAACTCTTTAAATAACGAATGAGGATGAATCTTTTACTTGTCAAGCTGGATCGCTTTCCCTCAACAGATTGAAATTTAGTCATTTTATTCACGCTATTCGATTATACACACAATGAGTTGGAATCTTATGTTGTAAAGTTACAAAGTTATAATATATATTTGACCAAAACCCATAATCATGGGTAGAGTGGACCGCTGCCAGTGTCTCTCTTTCCCAAACAAAAGGAAATGATATTAATTTGATTGACCGTTCTCAAATGCAAAATGATACCGAGAATGAAATCGGTCGCTCGCTTTTCCCATTCATTCACGGCTTACGAATTGTGATAAGTTTCGATTGATTAGGTACATCAATCAGATGCTGTAAAAATCTCTTTGGGTTGCGTTCGGGTCGATACCTAGTATTTCGGGGTAAGGGTGGTAGTTATTACATATTGAATTAGCTGAAGTTTATTGAATCTTTATTGCTGAGTACAGCTGCCTTTGGGTAGTTCTTCTTAATCTATTACAATTGTAAATGAATGGGAAAAGCGAGCGACCGATTTCATTCTCGGTATCATTTTGCATTTGAGAACGGTCAATCAAATTAATATCATTTCCTTTTGTTTGGGAAAGAGAGACACTGGCAGCGGTCCACTCTACCCATGATTATGGGTTTTGGTCAAATATCATCTCTTTTTGATTATAATGTCAGGGTACTTTATAAAGTCGAAATATAAACTGATATCTTCATTAATAAGGAGGAAGTTTCAACAATTTCGAAATTTTTCCTTTAAAAACATTTCCTTGTGTTTAGGTAAGCATAGCGGTCGATCACTGACTGAATATGCCACTTAATACTCATTCAAGTTGGCATTAAATTCATTTATAATGACATTAAACTGTCGTGGCAAAGCAGAATTTGTTGGAAATCACAAATGAGCAAAATTCTCACCTTTCGCACGTGCAAACTTTGAGCGGACGTTGCGTGCGCATCCAATATTGAATCACCGTAAAATTTTGCATGTAATTGTTGTATATATAGTTTGATAAGCATGCAAAGTTTCAAAGTATTTCAAGAAGAACTGTTATCACAACGGCACTCTAAAGTTGACAGAAAATGACGAAAACAGCAATTTTCAGTGATTTTAGCAATTTTTTATCAATTTGGGCGTGTCCCCACGTGTGCAACTTTTCGATTTTTAACTTTAAAACTAGCCTAATGCACAATTTATATCTATAGGAAGCAGAACTGAGCTCCGCAACCCAAGGCATGGCCCAACACCAGAGAATACTAAATCGCAAAATTGACGTTTTTATAAAATAATTCTTCAAAAAAACACAAACTTCAATGACGAATATCTTTATGAAGGAGCAAGCTAGAAAAACTTTCCGGTAGATTTTCAGAATGCTTGAACAATTATCTAAGGTGAAAATTTCCTCAGATTTTGAATAAAATTACTTTTTAATGGTGTAAAATCATTTTTAAAAGTTATTACTTTGTCAAAAATCAAGTTTTAAAAACGGTTAACTTGATGACGTCATCAAGGGGTGTTCATGACGTCAAATAATTTGTTTATACAATGTAAACTAAAGTGTAAACAATTATTTTCAAGACCTGTGGTCGGAATTGGCTGTATCTTTTATACTTTTGAATCTACGGACAATTAAATACAGGCTACAATTGACTGGCAAAGCGTCTATCCCTGAATATATATGTATATCTGTATGTATGTATATGTCCCGACAATCTGTCGTAAAACAGGGGTTCTAGAAAACCCACTTCCCGATGTTCCTGAAACCTGAAACTTTTTTTGCAGTCGATTTGGTCAACGTCTAGACGCCCTGAAAAATTTCAGATCTCTAACTCGATTTTAACATGGTTTTTAAGGCACCTGAATATGGCGATTTTGGGTTTTTTACCGAATTTCGTATAACAGTGCTGGCGAGTATTTTATGCAAATTTCTTAAAAATCTCAACATAACTATTTTTTATTCCTGTCATCTTTGACATCAAATTAGAATGTTTTGAACTAAAAATAAATCTGCTGAACGACTTCCGATGAGTCTTAATGCCTGAAAAACTCCTGCCGGAGGCGGCGGCCTTCGGCCGCCGCCTCCGGCCGGAGTGCACGCTTCGCGTGCACGAAAGAGGCTTGTAACGTGTACCAAAGGGGGTATAATAGTAAAGGGGGTATAATATTAAAGGGGGTATAATAGTAAAGGGGGTACATAGTATACCCACAATAAATGCACCGGTCGTGCTTGCCAGCACTGTGATATAATAAAATTAATATTAAATACTCTACTTCGATTATACTCAATTAGCCCCATCCCATCTAATTGTAAAACCTTCTAGGAGGATAATTCTAGGTTAATACATTTTGAATTGCCACAAAACACAACGATCGTGGTAAGGCAACGGTATATACTACGCTGTTGAATAATTACACCTGAGAGTACTTAAAGGCAACGGTATATACTACGCTGTTGAACAATTACACCTGAGAGTACTTAAAGGCAACGGTATATACTACGCTGTTGAACAATTACACCTGAGAGTACTTAAAGGCAACGGTATATACTACGCTGTTGAACAATTACACCTGAGAGTACTTAAAGGCAACGGTATATACTACGCTGTTGAACAATTACACCTGAGAGTACTTAAAGGCAACGGTATATACTACGCTGTTGAACAATTACACCTGAGAGTACTTAAAGGCAACGGTATATACTACGCTGTTGAACAATTACACCTGCACTGAGAGTACTTAAAGGCAACGGTATATACTACGCTGTTGAACAATTACACCTGAGAGTACTTAAAGGCAACGGTATATACTACGCTGTTGAACAATTACACCTGAGAGTACTTAAAGGCAACGGTATATACTACGCTGTTGAACAATTACACCTGAGAGTACTTAAAGGCAACGGTATATACTACGCTGTTGAACAATTACACCTGAGAGTACTTAAAGGCAACGGTATATACTACGCTGTTGAACAATTACACCTGAGAGTACTTAAAGGCAACGGTATATATACTACGCTGTTGAACAATTACACCTGAGAGTACTTAAAGGCAACGGTATATACTACGCTGTTGAACAATTACACCTGAGAGTACTTTAAAAGGCAGCAAATTTGGTGAATTTTCCAGCTAAATTGCGGTGTTCTTAGCCTCACAGAAAAACATTTTAGGCAGGTGCGGAATAATGATATCTGAAATATAAGGGAGATTTCTGACATTAGTAATTCCAGTTCTTACCTATGATCTTGACAGCAACTCGTTCGTCAGTTTTAGTGGATATAGCCAGTTTAACTTCTCCATAAGCTCCCTCTCCCAACGTCTGTACAAAATCCCAGTCTTCGTACCCCTCCATCGGAAGAGGGCTGGGAGAAACGTTCACTACACACTGCTCTGTTTTCTTCTTCTTCTTCTTCTTCTTCTATTATGCTGATTTGTGTTACATCATCTTCTTAACCTACAGCAGTTTTACACTTGAACATTTCTGGCAGTGACCAATTTTAGCCATTAATCTGGCTGTCCATGTTGTACAGAGATGGAGTGGTAGTAAATGTGCACTTTATCAAGTAACGTTATAAAATTTGTTGGAATGTGAACAACTCCTCACTAGGACACCAGGGTCGAGGATTGGAAAAATAGTTTCCATAGTTACATAATTAGTTAATGAAGTAATTAACGAGTCTTAAAAACATCTGTAAAAACTAAAATTTCGTACAGAATCAGTTTACATTGAACATAATCTTTCGTCAAATAGTAGCAGAAACCTGGCCTAAAAACAGTCAAACAATCAATACTGTGTATTAAAATAAGATTTTAATTATTTTGGTTGATCTGATTCAAGAGTTATCATAACAACACTTCGCATTGGAAAGGCCATTTGTTGTTTCACAGCCAAATAATTTATCCCATACATTTCGCAATCAAATTATTTATCCCTTTACATTTTAAACAAACTATTAGAAAAAATAACTTAAGCTACAAAGAATTCTCATGAAGTTCCAATCATCAGCTGCCTGACAAAACGTTCTTAGTGTAAGAGTCCGAACCCTTGACGTAGATCTCGAATGTAGGCACTCCAGTGATTATCTGAATGTTGTGTTTTGTCAGTAGCTCCAGTAGGCTTGTTTCCTTGTCCATTTCCACTCTGTCATTTCCTGGTGAAAATAGCCAGTTCATTATAGTAATCTTCTTTAAAGGACCAGTTAACTGAAAAATTTGTAGTCTCCAATTTGGCTAAGATTTAAATCAGCTGTGACAAACTGGTAAAGAATCGTATCGCCGAAAGAACCAACTCTCTATCGTACGTGTAACGCGTGTTATTGCAATAATAAGCTGTGGCCTCGTGACGTCATAAAGTCCCTCAGTGCGCGCTTGCATAGCGTAATTTACATTACAAATGTTTATCATCGTCAATAAAACACATGTAACTCACTCAAATTTTAGAATTATGACTATTACCCTAGTTCTCCAAAATCCTTATAGTTTTGGCTATCATTCTAAGTAAAGGAATAGCTGATTGGATGTACAGTGCTCACGTCTTGATTTTAAACAGTGATATAGGTTCTTGAACAGTGGCGGGTGAATGTACGGTTAGAAAGTTTCTGCTATAACAACTTATGTCATATGTGATAATTTTGGATTGCTTTCATTGCTTAATTACACAAGCAGCTAGGGAGACTGTACCGATTATTTTTGTCCATGAAACTCTAACGAATTTAGAAAGGATCTAGATAAGTAGGAGTTTGTTCAATTCCGAGAGCAATTATATTTATAGCATAGCGAAAATTATAACTTTAATCCGCATGTGTCAGCCAGTACAGGAGACAAGAAGTCTGGCTACTTTACGGCCGTTCCTCTGGGACCATTATAGTAGAAGGGACTATTAGTAGAAGTAGCTTCTATCAGAACAGTGCCGTGGGAACAGAATTCCCGCCAAAATACCCGGTCTCGGGTCTACCAAACAGTAATACTGTTCGGAGTGTACGGTGTGCAGTGTGTTTTGAATTAGACTTACGGCTTACCTAGTTGTTATCCTAATTGCATTATCATCGGTACATAACATAAATAAACTACTGGTAAGTTTAAATACCAAGTGCAAACGTGTTCACTGTTCAGTCAATCGACCCACTGAACAATTATAGAATTTCCAAGACCCTATTATTCTCTGGCCATATATTACGGCACGATCGATTGTTAGATGGCTAAACGACCGACGTTATAATCTATACAATTCTAAAACTATGAGCTAGCACTTTAATCTAAAAATACACTTTTTATATTACTCCTGATTTTTACATTTCAAGTAAAACATTGTCGCCACAGGTTGATCATGGACACTAACAGCTTAATTTGAGATAAATGACTTATGAGTTTCTCTAAAGTTAACTCTTAAGTTGTGTACTCCAGTCATTTATGGACATTTATGGAAATGAACCTGCAAATGTTCAAATACTCTCGAAACTTTGCACAGACCTTCCTAAGGGTATGAATAAACGATTTTCGTTTGGAGACATTTTTTTGACCGTGGAGATAACCCAGGAGGGCCACGCCCATATTGACCCAATAACGTAACCGACCCCTTGCTTCTGAAGGTCGTAGAGGCTTCAAAATAGGCTTAAACGAAGCCGCATATGCATGTTTATATAGGATTTATTGAGCAACACATGGCCTAAAATCCTTACTTTTCGAGAAATTCGCCAAAAACCATTTTGGGCGTGGTGCTGAGCCCATTTTCGATAGGATCGTGATAGAGTCTTTAGACAGGGTGCAAAAGAACCGCAATTAGCATATTAATATATGACTTACGAACAAACATATGCCTTAAAGTGCTTACTTTTTCATTTATTGGCGAAAAACTGATTTTTGGTTCCAGAAATCATACAAAACTATGGGTATCTGGTAACTTGGGCTATGAAGGCCCTAAATGTTTTTGAATGTGTGCAAATTGTGCAGAATGGCCATGTTTATATACAACTTATGAAGCAACATGTACCCTAAATTACTTACTTTTCGAGTTATTTGGGGGAAAAGATTGTATTATGTCCATTTTCTACCTGTAAAATACAGTCTCACGAGCTCTTCTGCGCGCGGGAGGGACTTTATGACGTCATCGCCAAAATAATACAAACGCTATTTACACGCGTTAGAGAGCAGTTAGAGATTTAGGAATTTCGACTCGTTGCTTAGTTTGCTATTTGTCACAATCTGTCAAAATATGAGGATAACTTTTTTTTCAGTTAACTGGTCCTTTAAAAACTTGAATTACTATTCTTATTCGTTCAACTGTTCAAGAATAAAAAGATACCCAAAATAGTACGGTATGGTCTTTTCAACAACTTTATACATGCGGTATGATGTTTTCCAGGCCACTGTTAGTGCCACTAGAAAACTATGTCTCGGTGAGAACTAAATAAACAATAAACAAGTGTGACTGGGGGGGGGGGGGGCGTGACTAACCAGCGTGGTAAATAGCACACAGTTTAGGAAGCGTGTATTCTCTGTCAGGGTCCCATTCCGGGCTGTCACCACCAGGCGGGAACATGTAGGACAGATGGTCTGATAAACTATTTACCTGGGGAGTACGGGGATATGTGACATCTTTTACATATCTGCCGTTTTCTGACAAACGTGCTTAAAGACCATTTTTGAAATTTTGAATTCTTTAAAACCCAAATTTCTTTTTTGGGTCAAGAAATATCTCTGAAAACCTTCAACATCATTAGAACCAATCACTGGCCCTCAGAAACCCCCTTTAGAAACCGCTTAAAATGCCACAATGTGTCATAATTCGTCAAAAGTGCTTGAAAACTTCAGATCTTTGAGTGGTATTTAAACACTTTAGTCAGAAAACGGCAGATATTGCTCTAAAATATACATGATGTTAACTAAAAAGGTGTAAATTTTATTTCTCTTCTGTAGTTCTAGTTGTTATCTTCACAATTGAAACGACGAATACATTATACTAAGTGCGCTATGCACGGGGTTAAGGCTCTAAAACCTTGTTCTTTATGTATCAGATATTCTAGTTATTTATGTCGACAATCTGAGGAACAGATTCGAATTGAAGCATTTAATATGTCACCCACCAGGGCAGACGGTGAATATTTGAATAAACAGCTAGTTAAACAGTATCAGCAGTCAGCACTGTTACTATTTATAACATAAGACATCTTCTATCTTAAGTGTCATCTAGTGGCTGTTCTAAAATAGGTCTACAGATTATGATTGCTTTCCGTCGTCAGACTGCTTTCTCATTTAAAATAATTGTTGAAACACCCCGAAATATCTGCCCAGTAATCCTTATTACCTCTCAAAAATGTCATGATTAGTAATGAACCAAGTGAACCCAGACATGAGACACAGTAACCTGACAACACGTACCTCCGAGAACTGCCGGATGACGTCACTGGTGGCGTGCTCAGGGTACAGGAGTCTGACAGGCCAGACTAACTGTCCCTCCTCGTTAAGGGTCACGTGACCGTGTGACGTGCATTTCAAACTGTCCAGGAGGCGCGCGTCCCGCTCCTCTGCTGTTTCCTCGTCATCCTCCTCTGAAGTTAGAATTAGAGTTAGAATCAAATTCAAACAGTTCAATCAGTTGTGTTTGTTTGCTACAATCTGATCTGGTCGCTATTTTTAGAGACGTCCCATGATCTTCTCTAACGAGTGTCAAAAGAAAAATTAGATTGTGGATTAGGACAATAATTAGGGTAATTAATAGAATTAATTAGGATAATTAATAGAATTCTAGTTTCCGAACATTTAATTGTCAATATTTTTGAATAGTAAACATTTAATCTCTGGTGAAGTTTCAACTGAAGGAAATATAGAACATCTTTAACCTGGTAAAAATAGATTAAGATTCCTCAGTCGAAAGGCCTCGAGTAATATTGTGTTTTTCCGTTGTTCCTTTGCTTCTTGGGCCGCACGTTTCCTTGCGTTGCGTTCGTCTTCCTTCAGTTTCTAAAATTTAAATTATCTTGAATTTATATACTGTTCTGTATGGGAAACAGAAACATTTGCAGATGGGAATTGGTTTTGACACCTTTTTGTACGGAGGCAGGATTCGATCATTTTTTTCATTATATCATTTTTATCGTGACAGATTATTCTGTGCTATGGTACTCATTTTTACATACCAGTCTAACGTCGTAAATAAAATTGATACACAAAATAGTGCTAATAACGAAAAATGATTTAAACAAAAAACTACACTTTCGATTGCTAAACAAATAATTACCAATATACATGTGCATTGTGCCGGTTTATAAATATCACAGAGAATAAATTTGAAAGTTCGCGGTTAGTACACAGACCCAGTAAATTTAGCATATTATTACAAATTATCAAATATTCCTCGGTACATTGCATATTATAGCCAAATCTTTTCTCTGGAAATCTCATTCTTCAAGCTGCATTGGTCTAAAAATTCAAGTCTCTTTCCCCAACATTGTCAGTCTTCCAGGTAATTGTATTCTTCCACACTCCAACAACCACGGAGCTAATCTGTTGAGCCACTTTATTGAAAGTAGATTCTCCTATAGGCCTCTCAACCTCCCAAGGACCCTCGCTAGGACCCTCGCTAGGTCCCTCACTCGGACCTGACATGTATTCAGAGACAGGGCTACCTGTACCAGGGCTAACACTCCTCATATTTGGTGAGAAAACTGGAAAACTCTTCTTCCTTAGCCGGGCCTGGCGCTCCTCTCGGATTAAGTTTCTACCATTGCACACGACCAAAAGAACCAGAGTCAGAGCAAGTGTTTTCAGCATCATCTTACGCAGTAACAATTCACCAAACGTATAAAAATAATGATACAATAAGTAATAAAAGAGTTGTATTAAAGAGTCGTGCACTCCAGGTCATCACAATGCATTTGAGTATTTTATTCTCCCATTTTCTATGAGGTTGCACCTGCATGCTGACGTAAATTTGAACAATTATAAACAACAATTCAACAATTAAAATGCTTATCAAAGATATTACTGAATTGCTCATTTACTAAACGGGAAAATTAATTGCTTAGTTATGGAAGTAAATGGATTGCTCACTTATGCCCTCCAACAAAGGGCCCCGCAGACCCCGATATGCTACACTAAATGTTAATCTAGCAGGAGAATATGTATGGAGGATCGTGCGATGATATTATGCTCAATGAATTAGATATTTTCTGTGATAAGCGTGTTTACACCACTCCAAAGTTGTATGTTAACCTCAGGAGATCAATCAGAACAAACACAATATGCTTACTTTACAGAGTTTGTGGGTTCCTGCTATTGCTCCCGTTATAACTTTGATAGCCGATTTGACTTTTAATACAAACACTAAAATAGAGGTAACCCCAATTCAACAGAAGTTTCGTGGAGTTTAGTGCAATCACTTGAAGTAACGTACTATAGTACTAGCATCCCCTACAATTGCATAAGTTATATCTGTATATTGCTTATTGTCAGTTTGATTGTTATACCATGATACGTCACCAATGAGGGCTGAGCGTGATAATTCATTAACGTAGTGAAGGACAGTACGCATCACGGGCTGATATCGAAGGTATTATGTGGTATAATGATATATATATCTTACTGTTAGTTCGATTGTGATATAATACAGATATATGCTGCAACGTCAATAAAACTCTCTCTCTCGCCACCCCACCCTTATATTTGATATGATTTCGCCGCATTATTATTTATTAAATCACCAAAATCGATCCGGTACCACTTCACCACATTTTTATAACAATTCAACTGCGTGATAAATGTCAGATAGGCCCATTTAGATTTACTGGGAAAAACGTCAATTGTCAAATTACAGATATTGTAATATCAGCGCGGCGGTGCACATACGACAACCCTCCATAACCACCGCGTGATATAATATACCTGTAAAGCTTTGACTTTCATCTCTATAATGACTTTACTGTGCTTGTCAATCGCTAAAGCCTTGTCGCACCAAGCAATCGCAGCTGTCCTGTTACCTGAGAAAGGGACGTGTCTTCAAATTATCGTTATCATTATAAGCCAACGTGTATTTATAACATGAGTTCGACCAATAGTTATAATTCAGCTCTGGCAGTTCTGATTGAATTGATATCAAGTGGCAATGTTCTTTAACTCAAGGTTAGTTAGGGTGACATAATTTGTGATTTGTGCATTTTCTACAGAAGAGGAAATCGGGATTCCTTATGTCGTTCACTTCATGGTTGTTTCACGGTCCCAGAATATCCCAATTGATCTGCCTTGTTGTATTTGCAACATGTTATAACTATTGCCACACGGTATAAATCCCCTCCCCAACATTAAAATGGTAAATTCATTAAAGTGGCAACATTTCACCTCACCTAACTTGAGTTGAGCTTGAGCTGCACGAGTAATTGCCTTCACGTAAGTTGGGTTCTGCTCTAATGCTTTCTCGCAATCTTGAGTAGCTCTCCTGGATTTAGACCATTAAATTTTCTGACAGTTAATAAAATCTTCTTCAGCTAGTACAATATTATCTTCAATCGTGCTACCATACGTTGCCTTGTCCATGGCTAACGTCAGAGATGCTAATGGATGCAGGGCCGCCATTCAACACAAAGACAGGCGTCACACATTGATAATACTCCACTTAGTCCCCTTCTGTTGAAAAGAATCTAGATGGGCAGTGGGCACCCTTGCTATTAGTATTCTCTATATCGACAAGAGCTTTCGCAGTGCAGTGCTAATGGTTTGACATCCATTACTAGCCACGAAATAGGGGTTGTGTTGTCCGAATTAAAGTCGATTATTTTCTTTGTTAATCGAAGTACTTAAAGCTCATCATTCATTGCAGTTTCAAGTATCGCTGTCCCGTAAATTGCTGTTTCAAGATGATTCCCCTTTTTATCCATTAACCTAGCTATTTTTTGGGACAATTCGAAAGAAAGACTGCTGATTAATGCATAGTTGCAGGTATCATCATGAGAATAAGATAAAAGATAAGTATTTACATAATGAAGAACTTCATAAACATATTTTCAACTTTTGAGCAACAAGAATTACACTGATTCATTTCATACATGAAAATACCTGTAATTTCCAATAGAAAACTGAGCTGCAGCTCGGTTGCAATATAATTGTGAATTCAGCTCTTCGTTGACACAGTTCTTTTTCAATCCTTCTGTAATTTATAATATACATTTAGAGGATTAAGTGACAAGTGACAAATGACAACTTAAACCGTTTAATTTTTCCCACATCTGTGGAATAAAAGGACACAAAATATGTATCATTGACAGTCACACTAATACACACTAATACTAATCACACATAATACCTACTTGTCCATGTTGATATTATTTAAGAATCCTTTAAAACCATCTACATAAGTATAACTTCTAAACCTTAAGCCAATTACCCTGAACAAGTATCATGGTATATTCAACTAACCTGTATAAGAGATGATAGCTTTTATGAAGCCTTCTTTAGTTCCCTTTTTGTACTCAACATTTCCATCATCTTTGTAACATGTTGCAGTATACTCCAAATCTTCATCATCATCGTACATCATGTCAAGATGAGATGCTAATACTGGCCACTTTGTTCTCTCGAATGTTCCTGTATTAAGAATATAGTTTATGCATAACGGTAGTTTGATTTATTCAATTGGCGGTGAAAAAAAGCTTTAATTTGTGGGTTATACTTTCAATTTAAATACTGCTAAGGATTTTATTTTAAATAAATAGCTTACAAATTGCAAACCATCAATAACTTCTTGAGGTACATCATCCATAAACAAAGGATGCATGTCCATCTCCTTCTCCCAGTCTGGCCCGAAAGGCTCCAGCCCATGTGGGTTTGGTTTCTCCATAAGCTCGAGGATTTCCTCATTTGTAAGTTCGCATTCATCGTCAAACATTGCTTCAAGATCCTAAATAGATGATGATTTTAGATACAATTATATTATAAGAAAGAAGAATTGCTTAAAATCTTGGGATATTAGGTTATAGATTGTAGCTGTAGTGTAATATCATATAAGTGTTGGAGTGAGTGCAAATGGCACAAGTACACTAAAAACACTTTGATTGGGTTCCTGGGTGATCTTAATGAGCCATCAAAAGCGTTTTGTCAGTTCTGGCAGTTATAATCGAGGAAGAGAAATCTAAGGAAGATCAAGAGGATCAATTGATCTAAACTTTAACTAGATATATGAATGTGAGCTCGACTCTTTGCTTGTCTGCTCAGATCTTATTCATTTTAGTGAGCTGGTCAATTTTACAGTGAATACACTTAATTGTTTATTTCAGCATACTCCAATCCTTGTATGCAATTGCAATGATAACATAATGAGACTTTTAAATAAATATTTTAAAATATTATGCGGTCTTTAACAACAATTCATGCAGGCATAAAATGGAAAACAATAAAACAGAAAACGTGGTTACAGGTGTCAACCTTATCCTGTTCTCTTATTCGCTCTTCACTACCGTCGCCGGCTCCATAGGAAATACTTTTATCATCTATGCAACAACAAGAAAAAACCATGTATTCCACATGAACAGGACAAACATGTGTTTCATCAGGAATCTAGCAATTTCAGACCTGCTTTACATAATAGCAAGGGTGGTCCCAGTGATGATAACAAACTTGACGATTGTTTGGAAGTTTGGCTATAAAGTCTGCTTAATATCTGCAACAACAGCCTCGATTGCTGCAATCGCCAATGTTAACTTGATAGCAGCACTTACAGTCTACAGATTGACAATGCTCTCCTTTCCCCTCAGAAATCTCCAACTTCTGCTTAAACATTCAAAGGCACTTTGCTACGCACTATGGTTGTATTCAAGCATACTTGGATTCAGAAGTCTATTTGTGGTAACAAAAGCAGTTTTTGTGAAGCAAATCTCAACTTGCATCTTAAACTATAACTACAATGGTGTGGAGAACATCTTGTATTCTACGATGTTTCTTATAACACCTTTTTCAATAATCATACTGTGCAACATTCTACTAGCCATAAAAACATTCATCTACACAAGGAATGTAAAAGCCAACAGTCAAATAAGAATAACGAAGATTGGGATGAAAACAATGTTGGAAAAGCGACGAAGACAAGCAACAATCACAGTTGGAAGTTTGTCACTTCTGTTGATAATGTCTTGGTTGCCAGGATTTATCAAAAGGTTTGGGGGCATGAAGGGCTCCCATCCAGGACTATCACAAGCTACAATTTATCTCTATTTCCTTAATTCATTTGGAAACCCTATTCTATATACCCTCTGTAGTCACGATTTCAAAACGTTTGTGTTGAAGAAAATCAAATCTTGTATGTGCAAAGCAGAACCTACAGTGCAGATGACAAGAAAAAAGACTGGTGCGACCCAGGTAAAAAATTTGATGCCCCAAGTAACCAGATGACCAGATTTTGGAAAACTTTTGACCAGATGAATGCTTTATGTAGCTTCACTCAATACATGTTCAACCATATTTCAATTAAAATAGTTTTTACCGTACTTTATGATTGTTCAGTTCACTTTAATCAGATATCACTAATGTTATTGAACTTGCTTTCTATAAATCTTATAGACATTTTTATTAGATAATCAGTGGCGTAACGAAGGGCCCCGCTGACCCCGCCCCAGTGGCATAAAGTGAGGAATTCAAGAATCTAATTCCTAGCCATAATATTGCCACAGCCACCGACTGATTTTTTAGTAAAACAAAGTATTTTATTTATAATTCAAGAAAACAACAATTTAAGAAAACAACAATTTTATTTAGTATCAATTAAAGCAGACAAAAATATATTTCATACATATATAACTAGCACGAACTTTAGAGCAGATATCTTAGGGGACTTGGAGTAGCAAGAGATTGACTAGAAGGTATATACCCTTTACAAAGATACGCCGAGAAGAATCCAGGGTGATACAGGATCGGAGAGTGCAGACCAAAAGTTTACGCACCCACCTTTGCCTCCTGAGTTCTTGGGTGGATAGAAATTTATGCAAACTTGGTCGTTTATACTCCAAGTCCCTTTCTTAAAAGAAGTAGTATTAACTATGTCTAGAGTTAGCTTCGTTCAATAATAAAAATATCAATATAATCAATATCAATACCAGATAAACCTACCGAATAAATTATTAAATATCAATTAATTCGTTCCGATAAAAAATTTTATAAATTTAGATATTTAGTAACTAAAAACATTACAACAAATGGTTAAAAAGCGCCCAAAATCGATTTGAAAGATTTTCTGTCTATAGTACAATCATGATAGTAATAGTAAGTGTGTGCCGCTGCAATTAGATTTGATTACTGCAATTTATTAGTTTCATTGATTTATTAGTTTCATTGATTTATTAGTTTCATTGATTTATTAGTTTCATTGAAGTCAGCTGCCTGTGCTTGTATTAATAGTGCTTTGGTTCTCAGTTTTATCAAGCTAATGGACGTTTCTAGGCAATTGCTTGAAGTTAAAATTTTTTTATGAACAGCGTTCCAATTAGCAGTCCAATCAATTCATATGATATAATTATAATAATATAATAGTATGTCACACCTATTTAACTGTTACGTTTGAGAAGTCGTGCCATGGCTAAATCTAACTAGGACCAGTGGTGTCGATTAACATTGAATAGGTGAGTCTAAGTGATACAAATAGAAAATTTTATGAAAAGACGGATCAAAACACAGATCCAAGGACAAGGAGACCCCACTGCAGGACCATACATGCTATTGGCTAGTGCATGGCCCAAAAGGTTCCAGTTGTCTAGGAAACTGTACGTAGCTGGTCAACTAGTTTTGAATTCAGACTAGGCTTGATGAGTTCTGGGGTTTCTAGAAGTAAGATTTGATGGTGCCAGGTTTGTTCAGGCGGACATGGAAATTATGCGAGGAATACATAGGTATATAAAAATCATAGGGGGGGGGGGGGGCGCCAACAGGCAACGTTATGCCACTGTAGATAGTGTCAAAAAATTTAAATAACAGTGCATTACAACATTTCATATTGTAATTAGAGTTTCTCTTTGTGTGTGTGTGTACGTCCACCCATGTGCAAATTATATGAGAATTATAGGAAGTTGTATAGTCTGATAAGTTTTGTTGTTATTGCTCAACTGAACTGAGCTGCTCTACAATCAGTAATATGGGATCTACCTAGTTTTAAAAGGCTTTAAATGTGGCAAAAATAGCGGCATGGCGCGCAATATTCGCTGCGTGACCACGCAAATTTCATACTTTCTGTACTGGCATGTCAATTGAATTTCCATGAAGACCAACATGTGTGTTTGTACAAACTATGTTATATAAGGTTAGTAAACCTTAAATAGCGGTTTTGTGTGCTGTTTTTCATAGAATTCGCTTCCTAACTTTCGCTTGTCTCTACTTTGTGTTCTAGTACAAGTTCTGAACTTATTTAAGTAAACCTCTCTTTCTTCTGGGTGATAAATATTGGTTTGACCCTGTTGTTACTACTAAGGCCGCCCCATACCGATACTCCAAATCGTAAGTGTGATTCAAATAGTGTAATACAGTTCTTTGTTAACGAACAGTGTTCGTGTCCTTCCACAACCCCCTGTTACCTGTGTCTCTGTCGGGGTAGCCTAATTCATCCGTTAGAATCGCAGAGTTAGCGGAGCTCATGATATCTCGCGACGTATGCTGCATGAACGGTGCAAGACTTGCGCCGTTTGTTTCAGCATCCAGTTGCGAGTGCTTGCCCATCGAAAACATGATTAGTGATTGTGGATCTTATTGATATTACTGATTATCCATCATATTCAGTATTAAAGGGATCATGAAGTGTCCCCGACTTAATCGTCAAAACATTTCACATATACTATCACATAGAAACACTAATATAACAATAGGGCTCGGAATTCCCAGATTCGTAACTTAATTATGTCGCGTGAAATCGATACAGGAAGATCGCCCGAATTTGTTGGATTGTGGCTAACTGTCAGACACCGCAATAGAAACAGTGTTAAAACGCACATTTTTATTCATGTGCTGTGGCGCCAATTTAATTGATAAAATCTTCAAATTAACGACACTTGATAGATTTGACTTTTATCTTTCGAAAATTGTGGTTGAATAATGTGCATAATATACACAAGCATCAAATAATTGTCTTATAAGTTTACGTACTGCTGTGTTATGTTGTAGGAAGAAAAACATTCAATTACCAAACGCTAAATAACAATACACGTTTGTAAGAACCTATTACTTAAACTAACCTTAAATTGTAAATAGTTTTTTCTGGATACAAACATTTACTTGTTAACTTCATGGCAAAATATGTCCATCATCAGTTCCGATACTGATAAAACCCGTATATCTTGATCCATCTGTGTTTGGAAACTTTTCTCGGATCGCCGACACAACACATGATGGAAGTACGTATCGAACCTTTTTATCCAAATCTTGGGAGCTTATCAAATTCACAAATGATTTGTAGGCTAAATATCTCCACTTTTTTTGTGTCAAATGTGCTTTTAGATAGTCTCCCCGTTTTACAGCATCATTGATGGTGAAACTAAACAGGTATCTTGAATATCTAAGGCCTTGTTCATGGTCGGCCCTGTTCACTCTTTTATCCCATGCTGTTCGACGTTTTGCATCGCTTGGGACGGAATGAAAAACCAGAAAGCTTCTCCTACTACTGGTGTCTCTTCCCTCACGGTTGTTACAACCTCCGACTGCACAATGTCTTACCATCAACCGTCTTTTGATAAATTTTAACTAGTAAAGAGTTGTTGCAGTGATAATGGAATGAAGCTAAACTAATATATTTAGTAATGTCATAATTGCAAAGCTTGACCTACTATACTCTGAAAACACGTGCCGCAGTCGACAAACGCGAAAATTTGTAACAGCTCTGACTTAGTTATTAATTCTTTAATTGGAAGATAAGACTTTTATCTACGGGGTACAGACTACGGATACATATGTTAGGTTCGTGTCTACACATTACACGTTATTCAAGAAAGCACACATTCGCAAGCTTTAAAATACAAAGACCGTACAAAACGAAAGTAAACAAATTGAACACTGATCGTGCTACATTCAAATTTCATGAAGTGAGCTGTCTTTAATTGCTTGTAGGAACTAGATTAATCGCTGTACACCAAATTTAGGAAGATATGTGGAATATAATGGTTTATACCTGATGGTAATCTTGTCGGTTCAACAAAAAAACCAACAGAAAACTTGTTATGGACAATTAAAATCAGGTGTTTTTACACATGTCGTATATGCTATCCCGTCACCTAGCCACAACTTGGAAAAATGTAATTGATATACCCCATATTATCTCAGCTTGTGAAGCAATTATGACGGAGCTATTTTGAGATTGTGGCAGAATTACCAAGCCTAGCTCACTACCCAAGTTTCGAGTATTTTTGAAGAATTCGCAAATTTACACTTCATGATCTCTTTAAGGGGGCAGGGGGGGGTCTTCATGGAAATTTTCTCAAAATCGACTTTTTAGTTGTTTCTGATAGAGGGGAGTGATATCTATCAGATGCTTTTAATCCGATAGAAAAATATTGCTCCTAGCCGAAATTATCGCCGGTAAAAGGTCAGTGCTTGTGTGTAATTGTATTGCGCGAGCGATTTTTGAACGCGTGCCCTGAAAATCGAGTCTAAAAATCTATCTTCTCCTACATTTTTTAAGCAATCACCCTCAAACTTTCAGGATATGTTCTAAGGATCATTTAGAAGGGATTGTCCAGGCAAAATTTTGAGATAGGCCTTTAAACATTTTTTATTCGATTTTAAAAATCTTGGACCTCGAAAAATCGTCAAAAAACCAGGTCCAAGATTTTCAAAATCGAATAAAAAACGTTTAAAGGCCTATCTCAAAATTTTGCCTGGACAATCTCTTCTAAATGATCCCTAGAACATATCCTGAAAGTTTGAGGGTGATTGCTCAAAAAATGTAGGAGGAGATAGATTTTTAGACTCGATTTTCAGGGCACGCGATCAAAAATCGCTTGCGCAATACAATTACACACAAGCGCTGACCTTCTACCGGCGATAATTTCTGCTAGGAGCAATATTTTTCTATCGGATTAAAAGCATCTGATAGATATCACTCCCATCTATCAGAAACAACTAAAAAGTCGATTTTGAGAAAATTTCCATGAAGACCCCCCCCCCCTGCCCCCTTAATGTTATCCATTCTTTATTTATTGACATCCTTCAGTCTCCAAAACGAGGTGTGAAGGTAAATTAACTTTGAGCCTTGTTTTGGCGACTGCTTAATCGATGGGCAAGTAGGTATTTGTTTTTTAGCGGTGTTGAACATTGAAACAATTATAAAATGTTTATTTTTATCTTATATAACGTACAATATGAATGACATATGCTATAGTGACGTAACATATATAGTGCAAAGAATTAGTAACTTGCGAGATGTGATTTAGTGATAATCGACGTTAACATTTTGCAGTTTACAGTTGCGCAATGTTGGCGTCGATTGTTACTAACATTTATCTGAATTTAATACAAGTACATGTCACATATAAATTGGGTAGCTGAATGAAACTCGTGCCTCAAAACTTTCCGTTATAAGCATTGCAGTGTCCACGCCCTGTACTGCGTTAACGACCGAAATTTTCCCAATATGCAATTACTATTTTGCTTCTAAAATTCTCTGATAATTAATAATATATCGTGACATGTAATTGTAAGATAACAAACCTCGCGCGCGGCGCTTACATCTGCACCTGAGAATCTCTCAGCAATGTGTGGCTGTCTGCGCGGCGGGCTGTGTATTGTGTATATAGCTGAATTTAGATTTAGATTTATTTGTAAATGTATAATAATATTAAATATGTATTGATTGTTTTGTGGTAAATAAAAATTTTGTTTTACTAAATTTTGTTTTACTGTAGAGCTTTTCTGGGATAGTGTGCCGTATTCTACAATTTTTCCCAATTTCACATTTCAGCTTTGTGTTAAGCGACCATATATCTGCCGTTTTCTGACAAAAGTGCTTAAGTAACACAAGGTTCATTTTGTGCAAATTGAGGTTAAAGATTTCAATTCTGTACTTGCTCTGGGCTAGCTACTGTCCAATTAAAACTGCACCCACTATGTTTCTAAGGTACTTTGTCGACTTTTGAGACTTCTGACAAGGTTTCATCATCCTAACTTCTCGGAAAGTGCCTCAAAATCACAAATTATAGTTTGAATTTCTTAGAAAAGTGTTTAAGTACAGTCACATCGGCAAATACTACATGTTCTGATGAAAATGACCCGTTCAAACCATTGGTCATCGAAAGCAAAACGAAAAATTAGCCTAAAACTGTTGTGATGAAACATTGGTTGTAAATAGGGGACACGCTGAAATAGAAAATTTGAAATTTCGTTTTCTGAGAAAAGTGCTTAAGTACAGCCACATCAGCAAAAACTCCATGTTCTGATGAAAATGACCTGTTCAAACCATTGGTCATCGAAAGTAAAACGAAAAATTAGCCTTAAACTGTTGTGATGAAACATTGGTTGTAAAAAGGGGACACGCTGAAATAGAAAATTTGAAAATTTCGTTTTCTGAGAAAAGTGCTTAAGTGCAGCCACATTAGTGGGAACTTTATCTGCGATCATTCTGACCTAAAATTTTACGACAAATTGATTGGTGGTGGTTTAAGAACACAAAAACACTCCCTTCTCCCCAGCGGATTAAAAAATAGGCGGAATTCTACCAGCATTTCAACGAAGAGTTGATTGGTGAAAGTACGGGATAATAATAAATAAGTTTCTTTCTTTAGAAATTAAATTAAGAACTCAGATGAGGCTTTCTTCATAAAGACCAATGATTTGCGAATTATTGATATCGTAACGAGAGGCAAAGAAAAACAAGCGTATAAAAATGTAACATAATTGTAAGTAATACTGTACATAAATAAACGGTAAATAATACAACTCACAAGAAATAGATGATTTTTAGTCAAACACTCGATTAAGATCTCAATGAAACAAGAAATTTTCAATGAAACAAGAAATTTAATTTTAGCACATTTTACAGAATAAAAAGATGTAAAACAATTCATAAAATATAATGCCCATTTGGTGTATGACTTTTTGTCCTTGACTGCTAGTTTGGTTTTGGAAGGACAGGTAACTAACGGGGCAAGGAATGCGCGTGCCTGAAAGCTTTTGCACACACCGAAACGCTAGTTCAGTTAGGTTTTTAGAGACAGGGCTCATTTTAGGACTAGAAGAAATTTGTTAGTAGACATTAGGGGTTCTGTTTATAGTTGTTACTATAGGTTGCAGTCTTGTTGTGACAAAAAGTCTACACTAAAACATGCTTTAGTTTATATTGTGTGGTTCAAGGATATAAAATGTGGCTTCAAGGTGGATATTAAAGCGCTTGCGAAAGATTATGGCCTTTGTATCAATGGTTATAATAAGCTATAAATATCTTAAACTATACAGTGCTAATTAAAAATTTCTTTATACTTCATTCTCAGATTAGATTTAAAAATTCAAAAAATATACATTTATTTTATTAATACCTTCTCACACATTCTTTACTCACAGGACAAGACTTGGAAAACAGTAGCCTAGAGGAATTTAATTGAGATGTGTGTGAACAGCCAGTTATAATGTTTGGAAGATAATATTTGTGCAGCCAAAATCTTTTACGGTCCAATCAAGCAGGGCGTGGTTATGCTGATTGGCTAATAGCGCACTTTTAAGTTTTCCTCGCAAGCACATTACACTAGTAGTAAAGTCAGTCATTCTGAACTTTGGGGTTAAAATGTTAAAAATTTTGGTTGACCTAGTGTTGTGGTTGTCAGGTGGGTCTACCTGACAGATAAGAAGGCAGGGTTTCCTCGACGAACATGTGTAACCCTCATATAGGGATATTGGAGCACGGAATTTCATTATCTTGTAGAGCTCGAGGTAACTGTGGTATGTATAGAGATTTTGTATAGCTAGAATATTATTATGCTTGAATATCGGTTTGGTGTGTTCTTTTATGAAAAATTTTTGGTCAAGTTTCTGGTGTCCTATAGGCCTAGTACGTGCACAAGTCTTAAACTTATCAAGGTACGCCAGCCTATCACCAAATAGTACTCTGAGACAGTACTTCTGAGTAAAAGCTTACGATTAATATGATAATAAATACACCACGTTGATAGTTAAAATACTGGATGGTTAATTTTATTTTCAGTAACATCAACTGATATCGTAAACTATAAACACCCAGACCCCAGAGCATGCGTCTGTGTTTTATTTAAGGCTAGAATACCCTGGAAGCCAGAAATTTGGGAATCAAAATTTGAAGCTCTCATAACATCCGTCGCCGGATAATCAATGCTATCTGCTTCTGCATGGTCCTTTGAGTCCAAATTGTTGTAGTACCGAATATTTCTGGCCCCCAATTCAAAATTCATTTAGAGAATATCTATATAAACACATCAAGAAGTATAGATTCTCATGCTGGGTGCTTACAAATGAGTCAGTTCCATTCTGATCCTTCATTGTCCCTGGACCCTGATAACATACCACTTGATGGTACCTTTGGTAGAACTTGGTATTGCTAAAACTACATGGCCCCTTTAAACTGTACAGTTCTAAAAACTGAACACAGCGCTCTAGAGTTGCAGGAGTACATATCTTACTCTTAGATTTATTTCTCTAAATTCAAGATTGTAGAGCTAATAGCCTAATAAGTAATATCATATTTTTTAAGCTGGCCATACGCTATGGTTCTCAAGTTACAAAAAGTGATTACTTTTGGCACCGGAGTCCGGACCACCACTTTAACTTTGAGTAAAACTTATAATAAAGTGAAACCCCGATATACCGATATTTACGGCAAACCCCGATTTCCATTACCCAAACGAAATTTAACATACTTTAAATGTGAACAACGAAAGCCCAGATTTATTGCGAGCCCAGATTTCTCCCAAACCCCGCGGTATGGATCATTGTAATATTTTATTGATTGATTGTGCCGTAAAAAGTGATTTTTTGTTTAATCCAAAATACCAGTAAATCAGTTGAAGGCAGAAACTCACAACTTTATTAGTCAATAGCACTTTGATTCTAAGAATAGATATCACAATAATTTAATATTAAATTGAATGCCAGAGCTCAACTGAAGTGGACAAGTGGGATGGAAACAAGAAAAGCGGCAACTTTTTATAAGCACACAACAATAAATTGAGAAAAGAAGATCATCATACCTTTGAACCAGCTCTAGTTTCAGAAGAGGCAGAACTGAAATCTGAACTGATGGTGTTCTTTGGCACCTCGTACTTCGTGCTCAGGTACTTGAACAGATCGGCTGGATCAGCCTTGTCCTTCAAAGGCTCCGTTTCGCTAGCTGTCGCTCCGTTTGGACGAGTCTTGCTGGATAAGGGGGTGGAGGCTGAAGAGGCGCTGGCTGAAATAACGAGAGAATTAGGTGGAACCAACTTGCTCATCTAGCTGTTGATGAGTAGTGGTTATCTACACAGTTTAAAAGATTGATAAAGTTGCTACTCTTCAAAACTAACCTTGGTTGATGGGAGCAGCCTGAGATCGATTAAAAACACCCGATCTGCCAACAGCTGAGGGTGTTTTAGCTGCCCGGTTTACCGGTGTCATGGCTCCTTTAGACATTATACCACCCGAACTCCCACCAAGTCCAAAGTCGTCCAACCCTCCTGCAAATATTTCCACGTCAGGGAACACAATCTTAGAATACCAAAATATCAGAACGGTTGACAACCACCCCATGTACGATAGAGTAGTAAAGTTGACCGCTTTGGTGACAGTTTGTGAAACTAAAAACTTGACAAGTGGTGCTTACCGAGAGAGCCAATTCCCTCGCCTTCTGAAATAGCGGACACGGTGTTACGTTGCAGAACACCAGGCCTTTCTTCCACGTTTAGCAGGGAGTTGTTTGTCTGCTTCATCGCCAGCAACTTCCACTGTAAACATAGCATTTAATGTGGGAGATATCACAAAGATTCAGATATAATTTTAGATTTGTCAGAGATAAACGAACAATTATTAAACACCAGCATACGCCTTACAGCTGTTTGGGTATTATCCATCTTACAAAATTTACATAAGAAAGGAGATATAAATCAACCGTCTACAATGTAAAGGCTTCATTTTTTCCTTTTCACCCTTGAAAAAAAAAGGCAATTTAGTGAAAGGTTTACGATATGGAGGTTTTTGCAGGAAAAACGTGGATTTTGGAGATAGCAGTAGGCGGTCAGAATATGATGATCATTCCGTCCGTTACCATGCAACGATAAAAGGTAGCGCGCCGCGAGGATTGCTTTCGGAGATGTGATGGATAGATAGCCTGTGATCTATGATGGCGCGCGACTGTGTATTAATGTTATGATGCATGTAAATGTATTAATAATACTATTGGTAATCGGCCCAATTGTAGTGCACGCATAGTGTATTGTATGTGTACACGAGTATAGTTTACCTTCGCTGAAATAAGTTCTTGAATTACAGATACAAGTTAAGTCTACGGCATATGAACTGAATTTCATGTGTTTCCCGTATTTGATGCATAAATTTATCAATATTATTATCATGAAGTATTGAACAGTGACTGATTGGAGCTTATACTTATATTTATTAGTAAATGTGAAATGGAAAATGTAGCGTCCGCCAAACTTTAAACGGGCGCAATTCTTGTTATACTCATTTACAATAACTTCCGGTTTTTGTCGTTATGACTAACATTGATATCTGTAGCAGTCTTACAAAATGTACATACCTGTAGAAGGGTCATACTACCCTCCATGGGTTTAACCATCTTGAGTTTGTTGGATCGGCCGTACATCGCACGAGTGGACATATGAGGGCCCGGTTCAGATTGCCAGGTATCGCTGACACTGGTTATGTTGGTATCACTGTTGATTGAGTGGTGCTCCGTTCAGAGATGAGTATCGAGCTGGCTGCGAGTGAGACAGTAAGTGGGTTTGGAAGGGAAAGAGTTTCTTCTGGCCAATCTGTCATGTCCAAATAATGATTAGTAAAAACACTCAAAAGATGTCACTCAGTTTATATAAAGAAAATGAACGATCACACAAAGTGACAATGAATCATCCAAAAATCGCTAAGATTTTAAACTCAACTCAGCCTCAGCTATAAGGTCGTGCAGCGCGTCTCTGCGCGGCGTTTCTCCGTCACTGACAGTTGAAGCAGTTCCACGTCTCAATCTTCTCTTAGTGTGCGGACTGGTTGCAGCTGAAGCACTCTACTCCTCTCTTCGTACAACCTGGCAAACATTAAATCAGGTTAAATAAGTGAATAGATATCGATAGAATCTCAATCAAATAGATCATTTCCTTTACCATCTAACATAACGTAAGGTTAACACATTAGAGGCTACGGTGAACGGACCGAATCACTACATGACTGAATCCCTAACGGACTGAATCACTACCAATCACTAATGGTAGGGATTGAGGTATATTTAGGACTGAATCACTACCGGACGTATCACTACCGCTAATCCTAACCTAACCACTTTGTTGTGATCCCTACTGAACTTTGCAATAAAGGCATAATTTGTGTAATTTCATTAGTTAATTATATTTTTTTTTGTTAATTATTATTTGATTTTTCTTTGATAAATTGACTAAGCAGAAATTTGGTCAAGAAAATAATAGATATTATATCTGATCCACGTAATTTAAATCACTCATTAATATGTAAACATTATTAAGCATTAACCCAAAATCTTAGATCCAACAGCTTTTCAGAAACTCGGTAAATCCCAAAGTTATCTTAATCATCAACAATACCGTTGCATCTCCAGGTTTGATGTGGAACCAGCCATCCTCTCAAGGTATGTACAAGGCCAGACGTTGGAGACTGCGTTCCTGATAGCGATTTCATAGTCCACAGCACCGTCTGAGGGTTAGAAGGGTCCGTAGGAGTCCAGTTCGTTGAGGATGTTCTCGTACTTGATGGTGCGCTTCCCGGGTTGGAGTCCAAAGGCTTGCAGGGATTCTCCATCCAGTAGGGTGTAAGGCGTGGAAATGTGAAGAGTTGAGTAAAAGGTTGGAGGAGGTCTTAATGGTTCCATCACGACGTGGTGATCTGAACTGATAGATGATGTTGTTGTTGTATTGCAGTACATGGAGGATAGATCTTTGGTGTTGGTGTCGTAGGAGGATGTCCAGGCAACATAGTGTCTACCCACAGGGGAGAGGTTCAGGTAGTTAGGAGGAAATGGGGAGTAGGCTGCCATTTCTGGCTCGTCTGATAGTCGTGCCAAGGGACTTGGGATCACAGTTGAGCCGGGACGAGGCTTCGACGGATAGTCAGCGACAGAGTCCTGAAACAAATCTGCTTAGTTGAGTTCTCAGTTGTAGCGGCGAGGGTCTTCATTTTAGACTTGGAAGCGGTGGGCGCAATTTAGTGGTTGAGATTCGTGTGGGTAATGAGGAGTAGCAGAAACAGGTAGGTGGCCTGGACAAGGATCAGGCGGGGACTTGCACTTGTTGCACTTCCAGTAGGTCCTTGTCTTCCCTCTTTCTGTTAATATAGTTAATAAATAATAATAAGGGGGTAGAGGTGACCATCGTAGAGGACGTGCTGGCTGCCTTTCTTTCTGCCAGGGATTAAACTCGATGGATGAGGAAGACTTAGTGGTTATAAGATTAACACAGGCGTTGCGGGTTTATATATGGTCCCGCTAGCTGATTGAGATAACGAGCATGTGAAGGTTCACATCATGTATTGGTCGTTTTATAGCAGGTCATTATGGATGACTTGATCCGAACCAGTTCGCGTTAGGGCTCCTCGTTGCGTACGTAAGTCTGTGGTTTCACATTGTCTGACAGGCCCATAGCAAGCATCATGTTGAGCACCGGCTCAGATACGTTCATGATATTAGAACTAGTGATCTAAGAACTCTGGTAGGATTGAGGTATATTTTAGGATGAATCACTACCGGACTGAAACACTACAGTAGTGATATTTGGGTGGTAGTGATTCCGTCCGGTAGGGATTCAGTCCTACAATCAGAGGCTACAGCTAAAACTGAAAATTGATTAATCTTTAAAGAGAGACCAACAGTAAATGTGTACAACACCAATCATGATACAATGTATAACATTCTTCTGATCGAGCAGTTACCTTTCAGTTTCTCCAGAGTCCGTAGAGTCCCCAGACTTAACTCCACTGTCCTTGTTATCACTGTCATCAGTTGTCTCCCGCTTGTCAGCTTGTTTTTGTTGTGCTGCAATTCTAGCTCGTGTTCGAGCAAACTGTCTGCCTTTTGACGTTCCTTTGCCTTTTCTTCGTTGCTGATGGGACAGAGACAATTTAATTCAATAAAGTTCGAAAATGGGTGAGGGTGGATGTACTATTTAATGTTTAAATACGATGGAAACTAGCTCGGGTTATCAGTTTAAACTGAATTTAATAAGATCAAGTGTGAACCAGATACCTGAAGGTCAGTGATGATAGCGTCCTCAAGTTCGTTCATGATGCTGGGTGTAGGTTGAGCGGGGGTCTCGTAGTTGAGGGCAATGTTGGGGGTGACAGGGCTGCTCATACGGTGCATGTACATCCTACTGTCCTCCAACATCTGTAGACACTCACGCCCTTACTTCTTTGGCGAGGTGTGCTAACTGGGAGGCAGCGGATGAAGGAAGTTGTACCTGTACTAAACATCGTAGAAAATATCATGAAAACGAGCATGCCAGTAAGTCCTAAAAAGGTGAACATTGGAAAATGTGCACCGCCGGACTTCTCCTAGTCATACCTGTTGAGAGGCCATCTTCTGGTCCTCCTTCATTGTCTGTACCTGCATCGGAGGTCGTTGTTATCGTCTATCATTCTCACGTGCCGCTTTGTCAGCTCAGTGAGTGATGACGTCACGTGGTTTAGATCACGTTTAAGGATCACGATCTCCTCTGATTTCTGTTCTGCCTGAATCTCCAACTTACCTATCTGCACCACCGTGTCACCTGAATGAGTCGTATTAGAGCAAATTATAGGGTTTTAAATATTATTTTAAGGACTTAATTTGGGAAAAGCTGACACAAAAAAAAACAAAATTGGTAGATTGCAATTGGCCGTGTCAAATAGGTATTTCATTAGAACAGCCAGCAAGCCAGAGAATGGCTATAATTTAAACGTGAATGGACCAATATTTTGTCACCCCTGGGCTGCGGTACCGGTAGTTTTCATTTTACAAAATGTTATTGGAGTGATAAGGTAAGCAAGATTAAGTTTGTTGACGAGAGTTGTGAAGAGTTTGACTGTGCTGGCGAACTTACATGACATATCGGCGAGAGAGGCTAACTCTGAGTAAATAAACTTTTGTACTACGGAAAACAATCTCAATATAACATAATAACTAAGATTAATAACAACCAGATCGAAACACAGTGTAACAACAGTGTAACAACAATGTAACAATAACACATATAATGTTATATAACTACAGTACCTACAATAAGCAAATATTAAGGATCAGGAGAGGCAACAAATATAATCTGTGCTGTATCTATCAAAATGATAATATGGGAGAGTGTTCTAGAGAGAGCTTCTTTAATCTTTACGTCGAATCTGTGCCTTCTAGAACGCTCTCCCATTATCAGATAATAGGTGGGCCTTCTAGAAGCCTTCTAGAGGGCTCTCCCATTATCAGGCATTGGCTCAAGAATACAAAGCATTGTCAGTTTAGGTTTGTAGGAAGAGAGGGGCGAGGAAACTCCATGAGTATATGATGTCATTTTCACTTCATCTACCGACACAGAACATACTTTGTAACACAAGACATATCTAGTTACACAGAACATATCTAGTTACACAGAAAACATACCTAGTTACACATGACACATACTAGTTTACACAGAACTACTAGTTTATTAGATAACATACCGAGTTTCACAGAACATACCTTGTTACACAGAAAATACCTAGTTAACAGCAACATACCTAGTTAACAGAACATTACCTAGTTACCACCAGAACTTACCATAGATACACTGAACTTACTAGTTACACAAAGATACCTAGTACACAGAACGTTACATGTTACATGGAACATACCAAGTTACACAGAACTTACTAGTTTCACCAGTACATTACCTAGTTACACAAGAACCATACTAAGTACCACAGAACATACTAGTTACCAGAAACATACTAGTTATACAGAACATACCTAGTTACACAGGACATATCTAGTTACACAGAACATACCTAGTTACACAGAACATACCTAGTTACACAGAACATACCTAGTTACACAGAACATACCTAGTTACACAGAACATACCTAGTTATACAGAACATACCTAGTTTCACAGAACATACCTAGTTACACAGAACATATTTAGTTACACAGAACATACCTGGTTGTTTGACGCAATGCTGGATAAGAGCTGTTTCTTTTGCCTCAAGTCTCATTGTCTCACTGCGTAACCCGTGATGCTGGGATAGTAAAAATTATATTGTTGATTACGCTAAGTCGCGATTATGTTAGCTTTTAAAACAGTTAAGATTTGAATAAAATCATAATAGGTTAGATTATCATATTAAAATAACATTCATCGATGGTGAATCAGCTATAGAGTTCAATAAAATGTAAAATGCAAGTCCTTAATCCACGTGAATATAAATCTTTTCGGTTTTCAAGCTGATCTTCAGCGTTGTGTTACAATAAACGAGATCCATGACAAACGTGCAGCAACAAGGTCAAAGAAAAAGAGTGGAAATGTGTCGGCTAAACGGCCTGCATATATATGTGACACTGTGACAGTGTATGGGCAATGAATATTATGTTAAGGTCTAGGCTAAACAATATCAGATACTGTTACAAGTCAAATTCCAGCTTATATTCAAGTTTGAAAGTTCCGGCAAAAAATTGGGACTTGTGAAAATTTACACTTCCATGGTAGGGATTCTTAACCGAATGGTAATTGTCGTTAAAAAACGGCGTGTTGATGTTTTGTTTTCCGACCAATCATTACGGTGCTTTGCATACTAAGCTCTTCACAAATATGCCAATGAAACTACAAAAAGATTTCGATTGCGTGATAGCCTAAACCCGCACAACCCCGACAATACTGATAAGACGACACCTACCCCTAATAAACACCAACATTTTGACATCTGTCATTTTATTAGAACACTCACATGATCTTTGAGGTTAGCATTTTCATGTTTCAGTTCTTGACATTCCTTATTCAGTTTGAGCAGCGAGTCCTTTATCTCAAAGTTGTCATTATCTCTCCTGTCCTCAATCTCTCGGTCCACAAACTTTAACATTTCGTCTTTACAGGTAACTTCGTGGTTCAACTGATTCAACTGCGGTTATAATGAGTTACTTAAAGTTTTAACAGTGAAAATGTATTATGTATTTACTGCCATAAAACGAGCACATGGTAAAGATAAAAAAGATAAAAACTAACCTTTGTGTTCCATTTCTTGGCAGTTAGACTGAGCCGAGTACAGATCACCTTCTTAATGTCACACTTACTCAGCAGACTTTTCCTATTTGCTGCTATTTCAAATGTTCTCTTTCTGATGGAAACAATGTGTGTTAACAAAGGGGTTATAACGAAACTGTGAAATTCGAATTGACCGAATTATTATAAAAGAGAAAATGACACATTTCCTATTCTACAAACTCGGTTAATCACGATAAAATTCAACAAAAACAGTCAGATCAGGTTTTTTAAGGAGAGCTAAATTTTAAGATGTTAAAGAGGACAGGGAAGAAGTCCCCCTTATATCCGTACTCGGTCCAGAAGACAGTTCAGGTCAACGTCAAACGCAGTGGTCCTACCACGTAGTATAGCCAGCTGTTCGTCAAGGCTGACCAGTGCTTCAGATACCATTGTGCTGTGTGTTTGGGTGTGAGACATGATTTGTGGTGACACACGGTACGATATATGTGAGCAGAGGAGTGCATTTTAAGAAATCTATCGGAATCGCTATAGTTGGACAAATATTATAAACTGAGGTTAGGTTTAGCAATTAAAAAAACTTTATACTCTATATTTAACCGGAAATAGTGGTTAGCACTTAGCTTTAAAGTGATGATCGACATCCGAGAAACAAAATCAGAAGTTTTAAACGATTCGAACGAAACCGCAGGATACATTTGCCGACTGACGTCAATTTAATTTAAAAGCAGAATGTGTATAACAAATTTACCATAATATGTAACATGTTAAAGGACGTTGAAAATGTTATGTTGCTACAGCTTCTGACAAATGGTAACCGTATAAGTATTTAGGTTGAAGTCATTCGGAGCCAAGCCTAGCAAATGATGTAACACATGTAACATTACACTCAGCTAAAAAACGGGGAAATGAAATATTCTCTACCCCACTTCCCTCACGCATTAGTAGATGTCAAGACAGCATACAGTACACAAATTGGCCGGTGTGCTGTACTAATAAATTATAATAAATAATGTCGCGTGATAGAAATAGTACAGTTGTTGTACAGTGTTTTAGTGTGTACTAACTTCTCATGGAATCCAGGGTGCTTGCAGCTAATATCAATATTCAGGAGGTGGGGCATGCGAGAACAACTCGGACCCATACTATGGAGTTTCAATCTATATTCGTTGTATTCAAAATGCCACCAGGCTGACTCTGAATATATATCCCGATATTATGAACATATGCTACACCGAATGGAGAGATATAATATAGAACTAGAAGTAATATTGGTATGACTCAGTCTAAGATATGAAACCACGTTGTATAAAGCAAGACCTAGTCGTTCGTCTCAGGCAGTCAGCTAACAGTGCCTTTAGTCTTGTATCATGCACTCATATTAGAAATTTAAACCATGGTCTTAAGTTATCATGCATGTTTAAGAGCCCAATTTGGCTTGATAGGCATGAAACTATTCATATTAGAAATTAAAACCATTGTCCCAACTTATTAAGGAACCTAATTAAGCTCTTTTGATGAGCTTAAAACTTATAATGATAAGAACATACGCTTTCTACGTTTGATCTTTGAATATAATGAGCTAATCGGAATGTGATCGGTGATCGGCTGCAAGATTTGTTATCGCCTACATTCCTACAATCAGCAAGCTCAGATGCATGCTGTCCAGATTAAAATCACAATGCTGGCAAGCATTTACGTCGCATTATATTCACATCTACTATTTACCCCTATACTATTATTCCCCTTTAGTGTTTTCCAGGCATTAAGGGGACTCATCGAAGTAGTCAGCAGGTATATTTTAAGTTCAAAAAATTCTTATTCAATGTTATGTTTGATAGGAATAAGAATTAGTTATATGGGGTTTTAAGAAATTTTGCGCCAAAATTCGCGCCAGCATGTTATACGTATTAGTAAAAAAAAACAAAAATCGCCATCTTCAGGTGACCTTATAAAAACCGTGTTAAATTGATGTTAGAGTCTGAAACTTTGAGGGCGTTAGACTTGCCCAAATGACGGTTTAAACAAAATGTCATGTTTCAGCTCAGCAGTTTCGGCAAGTGGGTTTCTGGAACCCTGTTTTACAACAGATTGTCGTTGAGCAATATATATTTAATATTTATGATGTTAGGGGACGTTTGCAGTCTATGTGTAGCTACATTTAAAGTGTTCCGTAGACCAAAAAGTAATAAACGTTCCAGTCATCTCGAACCACAGGTTTTAAAGATAATCGTTTTTTTAAACTTCAGTTTACATTGTATTGAAATAATTTAACGTCATTTCATTATCACTTGATGACGTCATCAAATTAAGAGTTTTTAAAACTTGTTTTTGACAAAGTAAGAAAATTTTCAAACTCGATTTTACACCAATTAAGGGAAGTAAGTTATATTCAAAATCTGAGGAACCTTTTCATCTTAGTATAAATTGTTCAAGGCATTCTGGTAAATTCTACCGGAAATAGTTCTTCCTTGCTCCTTCTAAAGATAATTTGCTATGAAGTTAGTCTTTCAAGAATTAGTGGGGGGTGGGGGGTGTCATGTCCGTCTAAGTCAGCCTATGTCCTGTCCTTTGGTTGGAGTTTTGAGAAACGGACGTGTTTTTTGGGACTTGGCGGACACGGAGGACATTGGCGGGGACTCGGACGGACATTGGCGGACCAAACATTTTGAGGGATGAAGAGTACTGAAGAGTACTGAGAGTACTGAGGTGGATGGCTGGAGAAGGATGGCTGAGGTTGGGATGATGGCTGAGGAGGGATGATGAGGGGATGACTTAGGAGGATGATGAGAGGGGAGGAGGAAAGGATCAGGAAGACCAGGAGGAGGGGAGGGGAGGACCCAGAAGGAGGACCTAGGAGGAGGCGGAGGAGATGAGGAGGATGACTCAGGGGAGGAGGACTCAGGAGGAGGACTGAGAAGGAGGAGGACTGAGGAGGATAAGCTGAGGAGGATGGCTGAAGGAGGGAAGACTGAGAGGAGGGAGGAGGAGGAGGAAGAGGAGGAAGAGGACTGAGGAGGAGAAGGTAGGACCAGGAGGAGGAGGACCCAGGGAGGAGGAGGAGGGACTGGGGAGGACGAGCGAGAAACTGTTTGTGGACTGATGAGGAGGGACTGAGGTCGAGGAGGAAGAGTAGGAGGAGGGACTGTGGAGGGGAGGAGGAAATAGAGGACTGGGGAGGATCAGGAGACCAGGTGGACCCAGGAGGAGGAGGAGGTGGAGGGAGGAGACCCTGGAGGAGGAGGAGGAATGAGGTTGGATGAGGAGGAGGAAATGACGATGACTGAGATAGGAGAGGCTGAGGAGTATGAGGAGGATGGCTGAGGAGGATGGCCTGGGGAGGATGGTGAGGGGATGACTGAGGAGGATGACTGAGAGGGAGGAGGAGGAGGACTCTGGAGGACGAGGACTAGGGAAGGAAGAGGAGGAGGACTCAGGAAGGGGAGGACTAAGGGAAAGGAGGACCTTAGGAGAAATGAGAAGGAGGACTGAGGCGAGAATGAGGAGGAGGAAGGGACTTGAATAGGAGGAGGAACAGGAGGAGGAAACAGGAGGAGGAGGACTGAGGGACACCGATGGTGGAAGGAGGAGGAGGATGACAGAGGAGGAGGAGAGGGGGACAGGAGAGAGGAGGGCTGTGGAGGACTGAGGAGGATGGCTGAGGAGGGGTTGGACTGAGAGGGAAGAGGAAGGAGGAGAGGACTGAGGAGACTCTGAGAAGGAAGGAGGAGGAGGAGGACTGAATAGGAGGAGGAGGAGGGGGACTGGGGGAGAGGGAATGAGGAGGAGGAAGGAGGACTGAGGAGAAGGATGAGGAGGAGGACTGAGGACTGTGGGGGAAGAGCGGAGGAGGATGAAGTGGAGGAGGGGTCCAGGAGGAGGGACCCAGGAGGAGGACCATCAGGAGTGGAGGAGGACTGAGGTGGGTGGAGGAAGCGGACTGAGGAAGATCAGGAAGACAGGGGGAGGAGGAGGAAGAGTAGGAGGAGGGAAGCACTAATTGTTATTTCCATTTTTGTCGCTTTTTGGTCCATTTTTGTCCGTTTTTGGTCGCTCTATTTTTTGTCCGTTTTGAACATATTATAGGGTACCGAACGGACAAAAAACATGATCCCCTATAACAGCAAAAATTGAACATTTTATTTAGCAATTTAGGTGTCCATTTATGTCGCCTAGGTCCGCATTATGTCCGCCTATGTCAGTCTATGTCCGCCTATGTCCGCTATGTCGTCTATGTCCGCCGTTGTCAGCCCTATTCCGCCTATGTCCTGTCCTTTTTGATTCGATGAGTCAAGCGGTCATAGACGGGACGTGACACCCCCCCCAATAATTTTTTAAAAACACAAAAGTTGTGAATTAGTATTCTTGGTGTTAGGCCCATCCCTTGGGTTGTGGAGCTCAATTTTGCTTTCGTAAAGGTGTAAAGTTAAATTGTGTTATAGGCTAGTTTTAAAGTTAAAAAATCGAAAGTTGCACACGTGGGGACACGCCAAATTGATTTAAAATAGCTATAAAATCACTAAAAAATTTGATTTTACGATGTTTATCAACTTTGGAGTCCCTTGTGATCCAAGTCTTTTGAAATTCTTCTGAAATTTTCATGCTTATCAAACTATATATTAAATACCCTATGCAATATTTACGTTGTTTCAATTTTGTATGCGATGCAACGTCCGGCTCAAGATTGCCACGTGCGGAAAAGGTGAGATTTTGCTCATACGTGGATTTCGAATAAATTTCTGACTTTCCACGATATTTTAAATTGCATTATATATGAATTTTAATGCTCAAACTTGAATGAGTAAAATGTGCCATTTTCAGTCGGTTATCGACAGATATACTACTAAACACAAGGAAACGTTTTCAAAAGGCTGAATTTCGAAATCGTGGAAATTACCTCCTTTATTAATGAGGTTTAGACTGTGTAATTATCTGACAGTATAATCAAAAGAGATGATATTGACCAAAACCATAATTCATGGGTAGAGTTGTACCGTGCAGTGTTCTCTTTTCCAAACAAAAAGGAAATGTTATTAATTGAGGGAACGTCCGCTAATGCAAATTTGAAACCGAGAATGAAAATCGGTTCGTCGCTTTTCCGATCCCATGTTATAAGAGTTTATTTACAATTCGTATAAGCCGTGAATGAATGGGAAAAAGCGAGATAGCGGAACGTTTTCATTTCTCGGTTTCAATTTGCATTAGCGGACGGTTCCTCAAATTAAATATCCTCCCTCTCTCTTTTGTTTTGGAAAAGAGAGACATGGCAGCGGGTACACTCTTACCCATGATTATGGGTTTTGGTCAAATATGGTATCAATAATTAAATATTTGTTGGCCATACGGCTATAAAAACTAGTCGGGGTCAGCTGAGGATAACAGAATTGGCAGATCATGTAAATAAATATTTTATAGCCACCTTACAATCTTGTGCTATCAATTCTGCGTAAAGAAACTAGGGCATAGACGATTATAACCATTTTAATAAGAATACTATCAAGACGAAATACATAATACTCCCATAATATGTACCATAATCACATGCAGCTTGACGCTTGTAGCTCGTATAGTTATTCTGAATGTGATACAAAAGCTAATAAATATAACCATTAACCATTAGTAGTTGTGGCAGTCTTAGCACCAGACCAGGTCGTGTAATTACCCCTAATGATCGGAGTGCAAACACGTGACCTTAACACATAATTGGTATATAATGGTTGAAAAAGACAGATCAAAAGTTGAAAATAAAAGGGATATAATTATAACGGACTAATACAACGTGATACAACGGACTAATACAATGTCAGAGGTCATTAAATCGGTAACCCAATAGGAGTTTCTGGCCGATTCAAATCTTCAGTCCAAACATTGTATTGAAGACGGAACGTTACCAAACTACATTAAGTATACCATTATTGACAATAGGAACATGAACTACCACGTGTAGAGTTACACTGCGTGACGGCTGACATGTACCAGGGATGTAAACTTGACTAACTGTTCAGTTCGAGGATATTGTTTAGACAATGTCTAGACCACGTTGTATCTGAGAATGGGCTGTTGTTAATGGGCGACTCTTTATGAAAGGGGCACGGAAGATATTACAAATTTCACCAAAACCAAGGTAAGTAAGCCAAACTATGTTTGCAAACAAGAACGTTCTGGAAAAACCCCTTCACGCGCCGGTTAACGCAAAGATTCAAACGCGGCAACGTTTGGCGGATTACTTTCATTATTTTTAAATTAAATTTCCCGAGTATCCGCTGTTCATGATGGTTGCAAGTCGCGACAAATAGAAAGAAACTTCTGGAATCCCCTATTTCACAACCTGGTTAAATCTGTGGTTACCTGGCAGCGTTAGGCAGAAAGCACCGACAATGAGTTTTATTACTTTACAGCATCGGGGATTTAAAGCTTCCCCTTTCTGCACCTAGTTGAAAGAATAATCGAGCAAATGGTTGAAGTACAACATAAGGAACAACGACTCTGGTGGTGTCTGGGGCGAGAATATGCTAAATGGTATCATACTAACGCAGTATACAAACGTGACCGCTTAACCATTGTTATAAAATGGTACAGAGAGTTCCCTCCACGTCATTTTGAAATACGATAGTGACCCCTTATAATGCTCCATCGAACGGTAAGGGGACCATATAGCAGTGTATTACTTTGGGTATTTTGTGCTCCATCGGACAAAGAATCTGCTGTATTTAAAAAGGATACCGGCAATAATTATACCCACTATTCAGTCTGCTCCCGGTTACCGTAGTCATATTCCTTATTCGGTCTCATATATTCTGCCCCAACTTAATCGCTTCTCTTCATTATGAAGTTCATTGTTCAAGGATAGAGACAAGACGTGAAATTTGACCACCACTCGCCCTAGCGACGCACAAAGCACATGCAGGGTAACGATAACGAAATGAAATGTCTGACAATTTATGAATGTAATAGAAATAGGTGATATAATTATGAAGAGGAAATGAGCGACATATATAAAAGATAACTGAATTACTGTTGAAAATTACAAAAAAACAACATGTTATTGTCCATCACTTTTGAAATGCATGATATAATAAGAATATTAACATAATGGCATTATATTACTGACTAATTATAAACAAAAGAGACTGATGGAAAACATGAACAAGGCAATATTTAGACTATGCAAACATATAATATGATGTTAAAACTTGGGGCACGTTTGCACTGAGCAGTAGGACAGGTGCCGGCGTACACTGTACAGTCAGTGTGCAGCAACAAGGCACAGCGGATGAGCTGTGGAAAGATAAGACAAGGCTTCAGGTCTCCGAGAACATTAACAACGACACACAACACTTTTGATTAATAACCACAACATGCACTCTATCAGGATAGCGTACTGTAGTCTACAACACGCTTATAGAAATATCAACAATCACGTACTATAACAGTAACACTTTAAAATAGAAACGTCAACAATCAACAATAACACTTTAGTGATATGTGTCAACAATTGACAATCATAAACCACAAATGAGAACTTGAGAAGCCATACTACTTACCTCAGACGACATTCTCACATTGGAAAGTATTAAAACAAGCTAGAAAATAACGATTTACGACTAATTTAGTAATCTAATACTGCCAAAAACAGTATTAGAAACAGTATTTTAAACTCAAATGTAACAGTGTACTGTTATTGACACTTCAAATGAAAATTTCTGGTCAGAAAACATCAGACGTTTTGAAGACTAGAGTATTATGACAGGTTAATAATTCAAAACAGATTAAATCACTCTGGACAGTAACCTAAGCTCAAGTAAACCATTGGCACAGCTGTTAAAAGTTGATAGTAAAGATATCTCGTGCATGTCCGTGGAATGTCTGGTTCGTGTCATGTGAGGTCCGGCCAAAAGAACAAAGCAACTCGGATTACATGCACGTACGTACTACAGTGTAATAAGAAATGTGCGGTGGGGGGCAAAGAAGTGGCAGTTCCTTATCGGCGACACATTCGGCTGTAAACTTGCAAAATTGATGTGCTTTTTTGGGTTGATAAGCGTCTTGTAAACTTGCGACTCATGGTTGATTGGATAATCATCTAATATTATAAAACCTCGCAATTTGATTTATATGTATCAAATTGCGAGGTTGACATCGGACCGCAGAAGCTATCAACAGTTTTTGAAGCAAAGAACAATCTGGACTGGCAAGTCAAAAGAAACTGAAATAATTTTGTCAAGCTTACAATAAACAGCAGCACACTAATTTGAAGCATACTGATCGGCAGCAGCAAGCACGAATTAAAAGAAAATTAAATCTCATGGTCGTAGCCAGATGGGAATTTTGCTATAATTTTCTTGCAAATCGTTTGATGTCTTGACAGAATATGAAATGGTTACAAACTAATGATTTAATATGGATCAGTGCTTAATCCAGATTCGAGAAAAACATGGCGCAAGCAAGGTGACCAGCCGCCAAATCATATACAGGGTTAATTTCAAACGAGTATACGCTAAATAATCGCCTCGGGTTACTTTAATAACCTATAAAATAATATAAAATAAACCGGAGGGATATGCAAGGGAGCGGTAAATCAGTAAAGAGCGCATGACCTCATCAATAATCCTTATTTGCCAAGGTTACTAATGGTTACACAATCAAATACAGAGAACTCTAATAAACTAAACTGTTACAGAGAACTCTAATAAACTAAACTGTAACTATACGTCATGATCGAAACAAAGACACAACACCAAGAGAAAGGTAACACCAGAGTTGTCGTCACATAGCAACTTGCCAAGGGGACATTAAATTCAATTTTACATCGCGCATACGAAGTTTTAACAAACAGCACACACACAGGAGAGTTACTTGTAAACCGTGATTCAAATCTCGTACTGACAATATCCTAAATACACCCCCAATATTATAATTATATTTGGAATAAAGCTCGCAACAATATGAGAGCAATGACACCACGTGGTGTCTGAGTAACAGTTACAAAAACAATCACTAAAAGCAAACGGTGCCGGTGATACTGTTAAAATTAATTCAACATAAGTAACGGCAAGCATTAAAATATCACAATTCCGCAAATGAATCTTAACATTAAATGAATGAACAATGAACATAAGCGTTGTATTGTTGGATGTCGAGCATTAGAGTCGTTTTGGAGGATGGCCATGATAAGAAGCAACAGAATTACGGGAAACCAATCACGATGTAAGCGAGACATTTCGTTAAATAAATTGCAACTCTTTAAAAGTGAAAGTGATTGCACACGTGACCATCAAAGATATATTAATTTCCGCTCCAATTTTAATACTAATACGATCTTGTAGTTTGCAACATGCTCTTCTTAAGCCGTGCGGATGCTGCAACTGCAAATCCAAGTCACGATAAGATGTTGCTTGTATCAGCTGCGCTTCTGAACATGGTATAATAACACTAAATTCCTAAGCGACAGAGAAATGCTCTCTACAGTAATCAATAGTCATACGAATACAATGTTTGGTGCGTGTATTGCCATGACAAAAAGAACATTATTAGCTGGTATGGTATATCGCTCAGGCAACACTAAATTACTCACAAATAGGGAGTTTCCCTATTGGCATATGGTAAATGTAAACACAGCATATACGTGAAAACGTAACACATTCAGGTTATGTTCAACAGGAAAAGGAATATAATTGATTTGTCTTGAAGTAGTTTGGAGTAAAATCAATAGTTTTTCAGTATTGCACGAAAAGCCAATTAGGAAAATGATATCCTAACAAAATGATACAGCACTGTCCATTAAAAGACGGCTAGTTCCTCTTATAATGTGTATCGTATTCTTAAAACGGAATAAACGTAAGTAATGACATAATGGAACTTGGAAGTTAGCTTCTTCGTCAATTTCTGAATGCTTCCTAATCCCCAACATCCATCGTGGATTTGATAATGCTCCTGCATTATAGAGATTATAGATTATTTCAGAAAGGAGGTGTACTCACATTGGAAATTGTCCTTTTGAGTGCTGTCGGAGAAAGCGAATTGTCCAGGAACTCTGAAATTGGTTTTAGACTAAGAAGAGGATTAGATGATAGAGTTTGTCCTAATATTCGATACTTGTTTACACGATCACGAATCATGGTACACTTGTCCGCTATAAGTTTAAGGAGAATTAACTGTTTTATATAGAGAAAACTTAAGTTTTATTTGAAATGTTACTAACTGACATGCAATTTGCAGATGACCGAATTTTCTTTTAAAATAGTCACCATGATTTTAAATGGTGGCTATTTTCTTCAGTAACAATGCTCAGTTACAGGATCATGAGTCAGGACTTTCTGGTTTAAATCAATTCTCAACTGTCGAACCGAATTTCTAACCCATTAAAAAATATTGGAAAAATTTGAGCTATCGGTACGTTTTCCGAGAGAGAATCGTTGGGCTCGTCTTGGAAACCATTTATTTTTCGAAACCACATGCTATTTAAAATTCCACAGCCCGCGTCTAAAATTTATCGTGAATGTATGCGCGCAATGTAATACTAACTACTACTTTCATCAGAAATGAACACAATATCTTACAAAACACAACGTTGTCAGCGTTTTCAATATGCGTCGCGCGCGCTGAGCTAGACTTTTACTTCTAGGCGGGCTGGTGCAGCGCGCCAGGTGAATCGAGAACACGCGAATATCCCGGAAATAGTGGTATGATGCTCATAGAAGTGATGTTAGAGCCTGTAGTACAGTGAAAATTTGTTCAGATATCACAGATCGTGAGACTACTATCGTCAGTAGTACCAGTTAGTCGTCTAAATTTCAGTCAAAGTATGACAACAAACTCGATATCGATATAAATCGAATTAATGATGGGATTAAGAATAGAATGTTTCGTGGCTACAGATAACATTATCATGAACTTCTCATGATAACTGTTTATATTGCATGACAATTTTTCGTTAACATGCACATTTCTCGTTAACATGTTTTGAAAACAAGATCAGAGAAGTACTAAATGCTGAATGCATACTGCATAACATAACTTTACAATAAATCATGTATACAATAAATGTACAGGGTGTTCACGATACATCAGAACGGTTTCAAACTTAGTATTTAGTATCAGCTGACAAACCTTGACTTGGATTTCTGTTAAGGATGTCAACATAAGTGTCAGGGTCTTCGCAGTCTTTATCTTCGTACCCTGAAATGATCTAAGTGTAAAGGCTACAGCGTCCGAGTCATAAGCGACATATTAATAAAACATCACCAGATATATTATATAACGCGTTACGTCAGCAATATTGGGTGTACCAAGAGAGATACAGCAGTAAGTATCGCTTGATAATATCCACACATATCCACACCTATCACACCTTGGTCCTGAATATTCTAGAATGTCTGAGAGCCGGCAATAACTCTCTGTAATTGGACCAGACAAACACACAAACTAGTATGTGGTCGCACCTTGTTTGTCATAATAACAGCAGCTTCTACCAGGACATACAGCACAGTAAAACGTGTATTCCTGTCTCTCTCGCTCTACTAATCAACGTGTGTAATTATATTGTGTGTTCACCATATTTGACACTTATTAATTATGGAGAAGTAGCCTCTCTCTCTTTCTGAGCTTATGAAATGCCAAAAGCCAGGCAGGCATGCTTGTGTGTTATGAGATGCCAACAGCTATGCTTGTGTGTTAAGTGATGCCATCAGGCATGCCAATGTTCAGAGCTTGTGTGTACAATCGATATGGCTGTTTATACCAATTTAATTAATTATAGATAGAGGCAGTCAGATAAAAAAAGAGCAGCAATGTAACTTGATAAGGAGTAAATATGATGGTTCATGATAATGTTGTACAGCCTTATTAGCCCTGGTTTTTAATTCGATTTATTATGCAACTTGAGATACTTCTCACTTGAGATACTTCTCACTGCTCAAATACATTAAGTTCAAAACAAAGTTGGTACAGGGCCGGGAAAACCTTTTTTCTAAATCGGTCAAAATTAAAGCGGAACCTTAGGTAAAAACTTCACACATCAAAATTCAATAACCAGAAAACTCTGTCAACCTACCCAAGCTACTGAAAAAATCTTTGATGAGGTCGGTGTGAAGACCGTGGTCATCCCACTCAAAAGCAGAGGTGTTCATTCTGGCAAATAGCATGAATTCCAGCGGCTACATTCTGACATCGGTATGCAATGCGCACTACAACGATAGCTATGGAATGTATTAACGTTGCATTAGGCTAGGCAGTGCAGTGTTAATAGTTATAGTATGGAATGTTGATTTGTAGCAAAAAGGGCATATTTAGGCAGTGCCTTCGTCGCGGACGGTTAAACGGCGATGCATTGAATTTGAAACAAATCACCATTATCATCCATAATAAGATTTTATCAAATGATGCAGATTCATAAGAGCATTTCATGTGAGGCCAGAGGCAGTGACCCATTCTCTCAATAACGTTAAACTAAACCGAGTAGTCAATTGTACAACACCAAAACATACAGTGGAAACAAGATGACTGCTGACAGCACAGTGCATTTTAAGAGTTTCTTAATATTGTGAACCTGTCATCTCGAGTTTACGTACTCAGGACACGATGAAATCGGAGAACATTATACTCGTACACCTCAAGTATACATTGTCCGTGTGCACAGTGTATTGTCCTTCCAGTACAACTTACAAGACTATGGCCGTATAATTAGGGTATTGACATGGTGAAGCAGCTATTTTTGGCATTAATTTACGTGTCTTATGTACGGTGTAATTCTTTGGAAGCAAAGGGAGTATCAAAAATATTTTCCAAGGTTGGGCCCAAGTTCTATTTTAAGAAAAGAAATAAAAATACACAAAACGATACTAAACTTTTACATTTAAGCAATGTTACACTTTACAGTCATGGCCGATATAACTTAAAATGAACAACCAGTTAGCAACCCAACAAATTGTTTTGATATCGTTTGAAGCAACGCAAATTCAACATATGCTGATAAATTAGTCCAGTAAAAATCAGCTCAAGATAAAATGCGTCACGAACCATTATTTTTACATTTAATGGCACCATACGAAACGAAATAAAAGCGAAATTCTTGTACGGAACAAACTAAAATAATTCAACTTTTAAAAACGAACTATTTTCGTGTAAACTTCCTAAATTTAACAAGTAGAGGCGGGGAGACAATACTTACTATCCACAGACAGTGCTGCATACCTTAATTAGCGCAATAAATCGCCGTGATATCCAATCAAAACACAAAACAGGAAACACGTGACACAAACCAACCAATCAGAGCAAGGAAAGAAACCAGGTGATAGGTCAGCGTGTGCTTCCTGTTGTAATTTCACAACAAGGTACACGTAACCAGTGCAGAGCTGAGATGAGTGCAGAGAGAGAGAAAATTGAGAAGAGTAGCAAGCAGCTCATAACATTACTAGTTAGTAAAAAATGAAGATAAATATAAATTGTGATAAGAAGACCGAATGTCATGCTTTCTTTAATCTTTATCATGTAACAGATTGTCAAAATACCGTAAAATGATTTATAATTTCAGGAAAGCTCAGTTTACAGTACTATATATATAAAAGCGTGCGCCTTGCAAGCATGCAAAAGCACGATAGATTTGTTATACTCTATTTATAGTAAAGGGAGGAGTCGACAGGAAACTACTTATATAAAGTTTTAACAACCTAGACTTAGCTTGTGGATGAAATATTATAGGGTTAAAACATCATTCTTATCGTCGGGGATGTTGGTGTGTCAGACTGCCAACTTATTGTTATATATATGTATTATATGTTTATAATTTATATTTTTTATATTATATGTTAAAAAAAAATATTATATGTTTTATGCCAGTATCTCATATAATACTGCCATATAAAGGGTTCAACAATCAACTACTCGTCTTGTAAACCAGTTGTTTAGAAACTCGCATACTTAATTATTTATTTACTCAGATATCCACTTATGATCATATCATTATTATATGTTATGCTGAACAATATGTTCTATGAGTAGAACAAAGGGTTTAAAGATTGTTTTAACGTATAATTTGATGCCGATTAAAGTTAATTTTGTAGTTAAATCTATCTACGATATTAGACAGCTATTTGTTACAACCCTAATCTCACAGACCACAGTTTATGTTTAATGTATTACAATTGATAACTAATTTATTACCATATTACTATTTACTTTAGAATTATATCGTTATCATGTATCTATAGTTAGACATAAAAAGGGTTTTAAACTAACAAAATTATCAATTTCTGACTTATTTATTATGTTTCAAATGTGTACTGTGTAGTGCTGTGTATAAGTTTATTCTATTCTATTCTATTCTATAACGGGCGCATGATATGATGAAATATACTTAATATAAGTTCGCCACCTCACAAAAACGCACGCCAGAATATTTACACTCAGGTTCAATAGGTGTGCAAAATACAAATCTAGATTATGAATTTAGATTTCAATAAAATGGCACAGAGTTCATTGGATTACACCAAGTTTTTCTACTGCTGAAGAGGATTAAAATGCCAGAGAAGAAGTAAGAGCAAATCGCACATTTATCGTTTTCCTGAATGAACAAATGTGGGATTTTCAAGACTCGCCATAAACTCCACTTACTGTATCGATATCGGTCACACATGTGCCAGCATGCATACACTGGTGATAAAATGGGTTAACCCATACGTGGACTGATTGACTTGGGAACGTGTATAAATCAGAAATTATGTTAAAGTTCTGGGTTAAGTTCTGAGGAAACTTCTTCTTGTACTGTATATTTTTGAACCAGAAAATATGAAGACTGAAGAGATCATCAATTTTGAATTTACCCTATTGTGTTCTTATCTTCTAGTCAATTTTACACAGTTTTACACGATGATGGGTAAATATTGAACAATGCGACTGCTTGTGTACGAATTTTTCGTGTGCCGATAACGAATAATATTATCGGTGTAACACACCGCTCAAACACACGCACTCACAAGTCACACAGACAGGGTTAGCTAGTCTCTCAAGCTATTAGTGGACATTATCTCTACTTGTAATGACATTAGTGTACTATTTCTTAATAATCCTGTTAAAGTTAGGTTATTCAAGCCGATACAGTACGAACATCACAATGTTACTGAGGATATTCTTTAAAATGTGAGTTACAAGTTTTATAACAAAAACACGGACACAGTACTGTGTACATGGTACACAAAATAAAACACAAGAGAAGCCCACTTCTTGGCTTTACAATAAGCTAATTTGTTTGAGCAGTACGCATAGAGATACCAGAGATAGTTCTAGAAAAATCTATCGGCAATGCCGCGTATATTTTTCTTAACTTGTATAATTGTACTATTTCTTTAAAATCCTGTTGTAAGTTACGTACGTGTGTATTAAATCACATCTCGCGACTACTTTCTTTTAAATGTCAACAAGTGCTAGTTTTGTATAAAACACAGTTACCTTGTAGTGTACACGGTTTAACCTGCAAAACAATGTATGCTTGCTTCTCGACTATTCTATAGGCTAATTTCTTTGAGCAATATAAATCTAGATACCACGAGTAAGTTCTAGAAACATCGATTGACAGTGCAACGTGATCAGCTTAATATCGGTATAATTAAACGCGGAGTTCCCTCACAACAAACGATAGGACGTGTCCTAAGTTGCACTTCAACAACTTCAGTAAGAGAATGTATCAAGCTTTAACACTGAGATACTGTTCTAGAAGCCTGGAGATCAAGAAGGTGTAGTTCAGTCTGACAACTGACAAATTAGCCCTAGTGATATTATCTAAGTGAGTATATCTTGGGTGGGATGAGTGTTTGTTTATGAGAAGACGTTATTATTTCATCCCAACTAATAAAATTCATTGCTTATCCAGTACCTAGCGTTTTAAGACAAAGTGATTGAGCAATGAGCGAGTCGTAGTGAAACGTAGCAGAAATATTAATCTTTGACTTGGAACGAACATTTTGTATATAATAAATCAGTACAACAAAGATTACAAAACCACGATTCAGATCAGAGTTTAGGAAGAGTTACTAACCTAAACTACCCAGCAAGCCAACAACTCGTTTGAGGTCGTCAGCGTACTCATTTCCTCCATCACACTCAAACTGATGGGCAGGCACTGGGGACAGCTCATCATCAAACTCCAACTTAGCAGAGATCTGGAGGAGTGGTTTTTAATTGCAATTAATTGTACATCTAATTAGTGCAAGTTACCGAATACATGTTTTATTGATTAATCAAGAGAGATATTCATGGAAGGAACAATAGATACCCTCTCTAAGAACTTACATCCTGTTCTCCGAGCTCAACAAACTCTGAAGTGATTGGTTTAGGAGTGGAGGTAGTGCTGCAGGGGAGGGAGGGGATTGGAAGGGGGGAGGTGGCGGGAGACTCTTCGCAGAACACGTCACTGTCAGGACTGTCCGGCTCTGGGGAATTGCAGGACGAGTCTCTAGTGGGTCGTCCACTAGCACTGCTCACGGTTTCAAATAGTTGAGCCAGCGCAGCACATTACATCATACCTACTGTGGGTAGTATTATTGTGGACATAATAAGTTGTAATATATTAAAGTATTTAAAATAATACCGTATTTTCAATGAGACAGTTAAATATATTATGTTACTTTACTTCAGTCATTTTGAGCGAGGAAATAAGTATAAAATAAGGGTTAAAATGAACAATGAATATCCTGAAAAACCATCATGTCTAATACCAGTACCGATACAGAAAAACTCTCTTATATTTCTTGTTCTGATGCATAAATTAGTAATTAGATAAATTAGTTCATCTGCAAAAATTACCTAAATAATAAATAAAATAAATGTCTAACATTTTATTACACGCCTTCGACATTAAAATATACCCAACAAGATGTCATAAAGTCATTCAAAGCGAGAACTTAGTGTTTGAAATAGCAAGATTTATGACTTTTTAAACAGTTCTGATTTTATGAACTAATATTTGTATGAAGTTACCAAAATTATGCACTTTCATATCAGTTCAGAATTATGGACAAATATTAGAAATATTATCAAAAGCTAGTTGGAAATACAAGTCTTTAGGGCATTTTTAACATCATTCTACAGAGGATATTGATCTCACTGAGAAGGGTAGGTCATTCTAATTTTTGGTTCCTACAAAACATAAATGCAGCATCTGTTTAGTCTGAAATGAGTGTGCAGGAGGAATTTCAACAATAAAGTCCATCTATCTAGTCTGGGAACTTTGTCTTCGTATTCCTTAGATTTGACGTGTCCTTGTAAGAACTGAGGGGCTATGTTATTAAGACACTGAAGGACAGCAGTGATATTTTGAATTAATTCGGAACCGAAACAGGCAGAATTGGAGCTTTTGAGGTAAGGCATGATAGGTTCACGTATCTTTATTCCGTAATCGACCAAAGATAAATCTAGCGCATTGTTCTGTTCTTTGTTAGCTTATGGAAGATTCTTTTTGTTAGTCCGAATAGAATGAGTTGCAGTAGTCTATGAAACAGCGGATATTGGAATGAACTAGCTGAAACTTTTAGGTCATGGGAAAAGCTTCTCCGAACGATTTCTTGCTAAGTCCTTTGATTCAAATACATACTTTGGAGACAGCATTTATTTGAGAGTTCCCAGATTCATTTGGTGGCGAAAAGGAAATCCCAGGTTCTGGGCCTTGCTAACAGGGCAGATTGAGAGTCCTCCTAAATCCAAAAATGTCTGGATTGGGTGACATGATGGTCTTATCCAATGAACTCTGTTTTTTCATCATCAGTTTTAGAAGATTAATGTCATCCATTGCTTTATCTCCAGAGAAAGCAATTTTTCACGCTGGTTAATATCAGGATTAGAACTGTGAACATTCAAAAGTAAAAGTACACCTTGTGTGTCATCTGATACAAATGTATCGAGAAACCATATTTTGTGACAATTTCATCAAGATCTGGTTATACAATATGAAACAGTAGTGGTCCTAAATGGATCCTTGAGGTACAACCAATATCCAGTTAGCCTTCAGAAAGATGATGGCTTTTTTACTTTTAACATGAATGTTGCGATTATTTAAGGTAAACATTGTACCAGCTGGTTGCTAGTTCTGTAATACCCTACGCCATTCCTTGAGTTTCGTAAGATGGAGGTTATGGTTTATGGGTCGAAAGCTGAGCTGATAGATCTAAGAGTAGAAGCAAACATTCGTTTTTGCTGTCATCATCATTAGAATATCAGTATGTATTTTGGTACTGCAGTTTCACAACTATGGAATTTTCTATAGCTGATTGATATGGGGAGGAAAACGGTTGTTCGAAATCTAGCATATTATTTAATTGGCAATTGAACTACTTTTCTAGTATTTTGGACAGATAAGTTAGATTGATAATCGGTCGATAGTTTTTCAGTCATCAAAATCTAAGTAGGTTTCTTGAGTCCAGGCCTTATAGAGCTTCTTTTAGGGCAGATGGAATTTTCCAAACTCTAGTGATCATTCACGATGTAATGGATGATTGGGAGAGCTCGGCGTAAGCAGCTCCTTGAAGAGCCACATTGGTATGACCCCATCGAGTACGCTTGATTTATTGGGAGACTTCTTTATTTAAGGTTTCAAGGTCGGTTAATGTGACTTCCATAAACTGATTAAGTTAAGGCATTACACTTTGCATTTATCTATCGAAAGTAGAGTCCTGGTACCTTGAACCGTTTAGGGAAGTGTTTTGAATTTCCTTCTCATATTAGAGTAAATGGTTTTACTTTTTGATCGAAGAAGTTGAGTTTGGCAGCCACTTCGATAATCCTTACCATTTGGCAATTGCTGGAGCCAATTTCTTATCTAAAAGTTTATGTATGACTTTATAGGTCCCTTTAGAGTCTCCTTTGCCATGAACTGAGCGGTTAATCATCGTAGCCATCCTCTAGCGCGATTGTTAGTGATTCTGCCGTGTCAACACATTTTCAAATGAGTAGTTTTAAACTCATCTTCCTCTGGATACTTTTTTGCCTTTTCGTTTTGCCCTTCTCCCTCTCTCTGACAGCAATTTGACATTTATTATCCCAAAATCAGACCTTTTCAGCAGGTTTAAAACGTTTCGTAATGAGTGGGCAAGTTTTGTCTAGCACCTGTTCAAGGGGACATTTGATAAAGGTTCACAGTCTTGTTAAGGATTGATATTCAGAAAGGTTAAGCTCTGTATTTAACCCAAAACAGATCTTCCCTGAACTTATCGATGTCAAGTTTGCATAGCTCCTGGACAATCTTTTTTTCATATGTCGAGCTTTCTTATGATCGATCGATGTGACTTGGGACCTTGAAAAAAACTTACTAGATAGTGATCAGAGTGGTTCCAGTGCTTGTCTCTACCATCATATCTTTACAGACAATGAGTCACTTACACGCTAGAGTTAAATAAAACAAGTCAGTGTCCGCCGGAGTTGTGAGTAGGAGAGTCGACATGCTGAAGGAAGCCCTTGCTCTCACATAAAGAGCAATAAAGTTCTGGGGCAAACATTATTGTTCAGGTCTTCAATCAGGGGAAATTAAAAAAAAAGAAAAAAAAAAAGGGTCACCACAAATTAATTGGAGATCCCAGTTTTTTAAGCAGAAGAAATTGTCCAGGTTCCTTCAAAGTCATACATAAACTAGTATTTTTGTTACATCATATTTCGCTTTGGCCTGAGTGCTTCGATAACTACACATAGCTGATAATCTCTGCAGCAGTTTTAATGACACATTAAGTATTCAAAAGATGAAATATTTAGTAACATAATTGGTACAGGCCGATATCATTTTGGGGTTGAAGAGAAAACCAACCACCACCTCCCCTACCTCTTCGAGGGCACTGATAATATCGAACCAAAATCCACGGATTTCGGCATATACTTTGCCCGATCTTTAGTTTTTAGCCAGTTTCGTGATATCAACAGATAGATATCGAGTTTTTCTTTAAGCATTTCTAGTAGCACGCCACATGTTTTGTTGCTTAGAGACCCTTGCGTTGAAAACAACCAATAGAAAGCTGTGTGATTTCTGTCGGATTAGCCCCTATTTCACATTACGTTTTTTGAAATAAAGTCAGTGTTAGCAGCAATACGTTTAGTTTCTATACCAACAAGGGACCAATCGTTAAGCTGCCGCATTATTAGTTTCTTGAATTCTCGGCATCATTAGTGTGGGTTGGAAAGCCAAACTTCGTGACAGGCATGTTTGTCCTTCTTTGCTTAAATTGGCTTGCTGGAGACCGGGTGACTTCCCATACAGTACATGCAGGTAGGATGGTTTATGTGTTTTTGACTTCATTACAGTCAACAGAAGGTGTGTCCAATCATTTGACAATGATAACACTGTTTGATTGTAGGAAGCGATCAGTTACTTTGTTCTGCGACTTCCTAAATGAGAGATCCTTGTTGTTGTATTGGTAAAGAGGGGACTCTATAGACAGATGGTGATAGTTTGATTTCCAATAGTGAGCTCTATGGTTCCGCTTATCGTTGGCGAAAACGTTTTATCTTATTAAGAGATAGGACAATACTGATAGTGTGCCCTGCTTTATACAAATCTTTGATTGGAACGATGTTTTTCCACAATTTGGGCGACTATGTGGTTCTTTTCAAGATCTAAGTTTATCGGCACCATTCCACAGCTGTAGTGTCTATATCTTCAAGACTTCAGAAGATAACACCATAAATAGTAACTTTTGGCTGATTTTGTTGACCATTCTTAGTGACTGATATCCATCGATTCTAAGGTATTTCCATCATTGAGAAAAGTTAGTAGCCTTATCACGAATTTCAGCATTAGGGAAGCCAATTGAAAACTTTCTTGTTGTTTTCAATACATCTGAGTAATACTACTTGGACTGCTCTTTAATTTAGCAGTAGCACATTTTTTCACATTCGTCATTGTTGCAGCATTTACCGATAGTTCTTCTTTGGGGACAGAATTAGAATCTCGGGTGATGATGAAGGTGGTGTTCGTGTTGGAGCAATAGGAACATGTGGTGGTTGGCAGATGGTGTGGAACTGTTGAGTCGGTAAAAAGTGGAATAGAGAACGTCCTTTGTATGAGAAACAGTAACAGATTTGGCTTACAACAGTGTTGTCAATTCATCCTTGTATTTTACGTGAGGTCTTCTTTTAAAGATTAAACTGTTCAGCAAATTGTTTCATAAAAGACAACCTGATCTGAGGATCGCTCTTGAGCTCTCTCAGGTTTTGGGACAGTTGTTCCTTCAGCCAAGGTTCTTAAGTTGCAGACATTCTTCTTCCTTGAACTCCAAACTTATGGCTTCTATTTTATTAATCTAACATATCCTACCTGATCTCGGTAAGTAGCAGCCCTCTTTTCCTCCTCAGAGTACCTACAATCAATGACAGATAAATAGAAAGAAAGCGAACAAATCGGTTAGCATAGAATGAAGTGTTGTTCAAAGCATGAGTCAGGTGAGCAGTAAAAAACCGTGGGGCGCACTGACATTGCAAGTTTATCAAGTTGATAGCATGAAAAAACTGTCCTTACACAAATAACAATGTACATGTCGGTACTTTTGACAACATAATCATTTCGAACAAGCTTTACATAACGTTGGACGAGGGAAGATTCTTTGCAGAGTTATGAGCAGACAGTTTCCATTGCAATTGTTTGTATTTGTACTTGTATAGATGTACAAGGCTAAAGTACAAAACACCGTGAGTAGCAGTGCAGTGGCAGTTAAAATTTCCGATTAAACAGAGATAAGAGAGCTCTGTTTTTCAACACGTAACAAAACTACAAACTCAAGTTCAACAATTTGTAAAATGTTATTATACAAGTTATAAATTCTAGTATCTAAAACAACTATCTACTAAACGTATTATCTGAAACTGAAAGGATTGTCTCTTTTACTATAATACTTTTTTGCTCTATTAGCTTGTTTCCTACTCTCTTTTCTGGCCTTCTCTTTTCTCCTCTCAGCTGCCAACTCTTCTAAAGTAGGTTGGGGAGGAACGTAAGAATGTTCTAATAACAGTCTGTATAATTTGTCGATGCATTCATTTTTATTAGTACTTTGACTTCGACTGGTCTCCTCATTGATATGCAGATGTCCTGAATTATCTAACTTCTTGATAAGTGACTGTTTTGTCCTTTCACTAATCCAATCTGCGTCGGAGATGTTAACTTTTATTTGAACTTTGGTTTCTCTTTTATCACGATTCTGTCCACCAGGACCACCACTCTTTACCGTCTTGAATACAAGTTTCTTTTGGGGGAAAGGATAGACAAATCCCCTAGTTTCATCAGAATCCTTTAAGTGTGATAAAAATCTCTGATTTAGGATATGGCAGTAGTTGTTAATCGTTGAAACCCTACACACTCGGCTAGACAAGCTTAGCATGACCAGGTGAAATGGTGTCACATGTCACATTAACTCAGCAATTATACATAATCCTATTGTAATATGGGTCAGAATATCAGTTTGGGATGTAATGCTAAGTGCAAACACAAGTTTTTCTAACATTATAAGAAAATGATTTTCATCAAAGGATAATAATAATTAGGATAGTTCTAGTAGTTAGGGAAATAAATAATTATCATTGTATTTCTAGAGTATAGCAATCCCAATCTTCCTCGACTGATAAGTTGACAAACTGCATTTCAGCAAGAACTTGTTTCAGCCATTCTTCTGTGGTAAACACGTCATATCGACGAACACCTTCCTTATTACACAAATTGAATGTCTCTTGAATAAGCTGCTTAGCAACACATGTATCTTGTTGAAGAGTTGCTATATGTTTAATAACTGTAGATTCACCCATCCATGTGCTGTAATGAGAATAGAACAATACAAAACCTAACATTTTGTCTGCAACACTTTTAGCTTCTTTGGCAACTAATATGTGAATTGAACCATCGTGAAGAAGTGTTTTAATTTCAGCTTTTCTTGTTGGAACGTCATCACAGCTGCTGCACAAATTAATGATTTCATTCAGGAGTGAATCATCAACAGACGATAGAGGTTTCACTTCAACAAGAACATTATTTGCATCAACCATTTTTGCCTAGAAAAATTTTAATGTGACGAATTTGGAACACAATACACAATATAGTTTCATTATCAACGATACATTTATTGTGAAGTTCATGCTATTTTACATTAAATAATCTTATCCTCTAACCAATTGCATACCACCACCAGCCTAATTTACAATTATTAAATTCTGTTTTCTTAACAGTTTCTTGTTTCACCTCCGTCCAAGGCGAAAATGCATGATCTCGTTAATAGGAAAACAAATTTTAGGAAAACAAATTTAAATTTTGGTATTTATTAATAACAATCAAAACATATCATATCATAAAAATAAAGCTGCGCGTTGGTTGACTGCCTCAGTAAGGTGAATAATATAAGCTCGAAGGTGCCCTGCGCATTTACAGAACCTCATGCGGCGATCACATGATCATGAGGACCTGTGAGCGCCAAATTTAATTTAAAGTTTTTAGAAATCATACATCACTACGAGTTACTCATGCTTTTTTAATTTTTATAGGAGTGTAGATTGTCAGGTATTTCATTCATTCATACTTAGTCGGTTTAAAGCTGTTATATTTATGTTTAGAACTCACTATTGTTTAAACTATGAAAGCAGAACGTAGGTAATGGACAATATACCGACGACAATACCAAGGACCCGAGTGCCACAATGACTTTTCCGGATCCGTTTTTACCGAGGGCTTATCCACCAGTTACTCATGCTGCATGTATAGTCTGATAATATTTATTTGTTTTATTCTATAACAAGCATTCTGTAAATTGGAGTGTCGTATTTATTATAAAAGAGCCAGCCAACCTCCGCATTATAATCTTTTGTGTCAAGAAAACAACAATTTCAAGAAAACAACAATTTTATTTAGTATCAATTAAAGCAGACAAAAATATATTTCATATATATATAACTAGCACGAACTTTAGATCAGATATTTTAGGGGACTTGGAGTAGCAAGAGATTGACTAAAAGGTATATAACTTTTACAAAGATACGTCGAGAAGAATCCAGGGTGATACAGGATCGGAGAGTGCAGACCAAAAGTTTACGCACCCACCTTTGCCTCCTGAGTTCTTGGTTGGGTAGAGATTTATGCAAACTTGGTCGTTTATACTCCAAGTCCCCTTCTTAAAAGAAGTAGTATTAACTATGTCTAGAGTTAGCTTCGTTCAATAATAACAATATCAATATAATCAATATCAATACCAGATAAACCTACCGAATAAATTATTAAATATCAATTAATTCATTCCGATAAAAAATTTCATAAATTTAGATATTTAACTTATCTAAAAACATTACAACAAATGTTTAAAAAGCGCCCAAAATCGATTTGAAAGATTTTCTGTCTATAGTACAATCATGATAGTAATAGTAAGTGTGTGCTGCTGCAATTTGACTTGCTTACTGCAATTTAAAATTGTTTGGAGTCCAAGTATCTTTTAAGTCAGCTACCTGTGCTTGTATTAATAGTGCTTTGGTTCTCAGTTTTATCAAGCTAATGGACGTTTCTAAGCAATTGCTTGAAGTTAAAATTTTTTTATGAACAGCGTTCCAAAGCTTGGCTGCATTAAACAAAAAGGTATTTGATTTATTTAGGAGAATAACTATTAGACTCGTTGCACGGTTTGAAATGTTGATAGCCTCATAAAGGGAGTATGGGCAGTGGTACTTGATAATCTTAGAGAATTCTAAAATACAGTGATATTTGTACAAGTTTTGAGCTGTAAGAATTTTTAATCTATTAAAAATGGGTTTTGTATGCTCCTTTTCGAAGTGTTTATGGTCTAGTTTTTGCATACCGTATGGTCTAGTACGTGCACATGTTGATTGTTTATCTAAATATGAGTCAAGGTCGCCAAAAAGGATCCTTATACAGTGCTTCTGTGTGATGAAAAGACTATCATTGGACCGTTCTTTGAGGACAACACCCCAAACACTTATACCATAACTGAGATGTGATTCAAAAAGAGCATTATATATTTTCAAATATAGTTCAGAAGGTATCGAGTGCCGAATTCTGCAGATTGCACCAGTCATAGATCGCAGTTTTTTACGGATGTAGTGCATGTGGGCAATCCAGTTTAGCTTACTATCTATAACAACACCTAAGAATTTGGTATCCTTGACTTTAGTAATAACCTTACCATTGATGAATATTGATCTAGATTCATCTAGCAGGATAGCAAATGGTCTGGTCCGTGCACAGGTGTCATCATATTCAGAGGCAGGTTTAAAATGTATGTAGCAGCATTTGGACATGTTGATATGAAGTAGATTACATTTCATGTAAATCGAGACATGTTTAAGTACTAAGTTGGCTTTTTTGTATGTTGCTTCTCTAGATGGTCCTGATATGAAGATATTAGTGTCATCAGCATAAAGTACAAATTTCACCTCACTGTCTGAAAAGCAGTTTACTATATCGTTCATATACAATAAGAAGAGTAACGGCCCTAGAATTGACCCTTGTGGTACTCCAAATTTCACGTCCATTGTTTCTGATGGTACATCGTTATACATAACATACTGCTTTCTGTTAGTCAAATAGCTTTTTAGTAAGGTAAGTGCTGTGCCCCTAATACCGTAGGAATTTAATTTGCATAAAAGAATATCGTGATCAAGGGTGTCGAAGGCTTTGCTCAAGTCAATGAATATCCCTAGGACATGTTTATTGCTTGCCAGAGACTTAGTAACGGAGTCTATAGATTTGTGTAGAGCATGGGTGGTAGAATGGCCTTTTCTAAATCCAAACTGTGAGTCTGTTAGTACACCTTTAGATGTGAAGAAATTATAGAGGCGTTTATAAATGACCTTCTCGAAGATCTTTCCAAATAAAGGTAATATTGATACAGGCCGATAATTTTCAATGCATTCCTTATTGTCTTTCTTGTAAATAGGAATAACTTTACCAGTTTTAAAAATACTTGGGAATGTACCACTTTGTGTGCCAAGTTCGTTTATAATATCTTATCATATAATAAAATTGATCCAATAATCTTAGATGAACGGTATATATATCATAGCTCATCGTTATTAAAATCCGAATGGATGAATTAATCAAGTAATGTTCCCTTTCAACACAACTAAACAACAAACAAATGCTTGCTCACCAGTGGTGACGCAATCGTAGGGGCATGCAGTTATTTCGGATAACTCTCACCCCGACGACAGCGTCGAAAAATAATCAAATTATGCATTTGCGCCATCGTGGACACATTTTATATTTAATATTCTACAGTTTGTAGAAATTAGTGTTATCTACTGCAGTAAGCTTAACTGGCGAGCAAGCATCGTCCCACTCGGCCGGGACGTAAATACCGAGTCCAATCACAGAAAGTTAACCATAAACTAATGATAAATATCAGAGCTCGGACATCGACAAAAATCACACACTCCAGACGACGGGGGAAGAGAGGAAAGAAAGCTGCTGGGCTCAACAAATTTTGATAATTGTAAACAAATTTGTTCTTGTGCCCTATAATAATTTGGTATTGAGGTATGACCCTGTACTGTGCGTGATGGTGAAAGTGAAAGTGAATGTGAATCTATAATGCGAACGAAGTGAGTTGTGGCCAAAAGATTCTTCAATTTTAAAATAACCAAGTCAAAGGACTCTGTTTTAAAACACAAGCTCATTCTTATCGAAGTTTAATTCTGTCCATTCTAATTCTTCGTACCTGGACTGTATCTTGAGTAGCTCACTTTTCAGTGTTACTTTAACTAAGTTTGTTGACTTAGTAAAGCTTATCAAACTGTCAATTTTTCGACAGTCGTTCCACATTTTTGTTGATTGATAAATGAAAGAGGAGGATGGGTTCGGGGTGATGAACTGGTCTGAACGTCTTTGTGATGGTGATCTGTGGAGTAAAGATAGGAGTGAGATTGGAGATTCTAATCTGACAATTTTGAACAGTTCTAATAGACATGTGTATTTGTACAGGTTGTGGACGGTAAGAAGGCCGTTCTTGTTAAACAACGGCTTTGTATGCTCTTTTTCAAAGAATTCCCTTCCTAGGATTTGTTCATCTATACAACGTGTGCTGGCACATGTTCTAAACTTATCTAGATATGCTTCAAGGTCACCAAATAGTATTCTGATACATTTTTTCTGAGTGATGAAGATAGGTTGAAGCATATTGTTACTCGACCCACCCCATACCGATATTCCAAATCTTAGGTGAGACTCAAATAACGTGTGGTACAATTCTTTATGGTGTTTTTTCGGGATAACATGTCGTATTCTACTGAGTCTTCCGATCTCACATCTAAGTTTCGAGTTGAGGGCTCTTATTTGAACATCCCATTTTAGCTTTTCGTCAATAATAACACCTAAAAACTTGGTCTCTTTAACTTGCTTTATTACCGTATTATTCAGAGTTAGTATGTATTCTGATTCGTTATCTGCCTCATTATCAGTAGCTGTACGTGACGGCTTGAAGTGAATGTAGCAGCATTTCTTTATATTTATATGTAATAGGTTGCATTTCATGTACTGGTGTAACAAACGGAGAATTTCGTTTGCTCTTTCATACAGTTTTTTTCTACATTCATCTACTACAAATATGTTTGTGTCATCTGCAAATAGTATGAACTTGCCCAGATCAGTTGTTCTAAATAAGTCGTTAACATATATTATAAATAGCAGGGGTCCGAGACAAGAGCCTTGTGGAACTCCAAAGAGAACAGGCAGCTTGTCAGACTCTTCGCCCAGTACAGAGACATATTGATATCTATTAGAGAGATAACTAGCGATGAGTCTATTGGCGTTTCCACGTATTCCATAGTTGTCTAGCTTATTAAGTAGTTTTTCATGTGAGATTGTGTCAAACGCTTTAGATAGGTCAATAAATATTCCAAGCATATTGCTAAGACAGGATTCTATGTAATTCACTGAGGAGTTGAGGGCATGGCTTGTGGAATGATTTTTTCTAAATCCGTACTGGTTCTCGTAAATCATTTTCTGGGACTGAAAGAAGCTATACAGTCTGTTGTAAATAATTTTTTCAAATATCTTACCAAAAACAGCTAAGGTTGATACTGGCCTATAGTTTTCCAGCAATTCCTCATTATCCTTCTTATAGATCGGACTGATTCTTCCAGTCTTTAAATCATCTGGGAATACTCCATTCCTCATGCATTCATTGTATAATAAAGATAGTATAGGACAGATCACTCTAGACGATTCTTTAACTACGTGTATTTAAGTATCATTTTCAGCTGAGCATAGGGGTTAAATATTAATTATTTTCAAAACCTTTTGGTGCTGTATAAAAATATGATTGATTTATTATTATTATTATTACGCTATCAAATAAACCACATAGTGAGAGCAATAATGCTAAACATTTGGTGCTGAAAAAATGTTACAATAGTTAGGAACATTTTCAATGTAACTAACTTTTTCTCTACTTTAACTTTTAAGACTAAGACAGTGATTTTATTTGCTCATAACGTGAATATTACCAATCAGGGGATACCGAAGAGCCAAAACAAGTAGTAGTGCATGGTGCGATTTGAACCTTTACTTGATAAACATTCCTATACAACAAATTTTTTCAAACAATATACACATAATATAACGATAACCCTATATAAAAATTCTATATAAAAATTCAATAAAATGCTTAGAAAATTTTATAAAAACCCTTTTGTTTCATTGAAAATTTCTTGTTTCATTGACTTTTTTATCCCTCTTTCTCCTCTAAGAGCAATAATTGTCGTTCTTAATAAGTCAAATCTTATTCTTTTCCTGATAAAAGTCATCGCTTCACTGTATCTTTGGCCTGATTTTCTAGAAATTCCTATACAACAAATGCTCAGGAAGTGTTTGTTGGATAAATGCCTGAACTGATTGTTGCAGTGATGATTTATATTCAACACTTAGCTGTGTAGAAGCATCTAATAAGTGAATTCTCCAAATGCAGAATGGTGTGAATAGGTTTATACTCAGCTTGTTAATAGCATGTTTGCCTTATCAATTTTATTTTGATAAAAAATTCATTATATTCCCCCGACTAAAATACTGGCAGAAACATTTGACATTTGAAATCCACCCTTGGCCTTGTCACTTGTGGCTCCAAGTTCAAATCTAGACTCACTTGATACATGTTTCGCCTTCGGCGGCGCGCGCTTCGCGCGCGAAAAGTGGCATGCAACGTATGTCAAAGACTCACTATATCTAGACTCTCTATACAATATCCACAAAGTTCTTTCTCGCCCCTCTGTCTCCCCGGAAATGAATCACTGTAATTGCTCTAAGGAATGACAGTACCTATATTAACACGCGTGAGGTGGTTCTTGGAAAATAGTTGTTTCAAATATTGAAGACCTTCGACAAGTTAAGTTCAACTTGCTAAAAAACGTTTTATCAAGTTAAACTTAATATAACCTAATATGTATTGATTGTTTTGTGAACTCATGTACAATGTTAATATTATTAAGCGGCGTTCAACCTGTCATTCCGCCTAATCTTTATTCGTGTTTATGAACATTGTAGGCTTGGGTCCCTAAGTAAGTACAACGTAATTTAGTAAATGCTCTTACGTAGTAGGAATTTTAATCAAATACATTTTTACTGAGTCTGAACCATTATTAAAAATAGGAGTATCGAGACTGAAAGCAGATTCCAAATTAACAGGTGATACTCGTAAAATATTTGTTTCAAATATTAGACCGTCGACGAGTTCAACTTAGCGCGCGTCTTGATAGGTTATAAACCTACAAATTCCAAATAACCACCACATTTCAAAAATTTAATTACTTTCCTGTAATATTATTTGCAAAACACTGTAAGATCACGAAACGCATGACCACAAATTATTAATAGCTTGCTTGTTTGCGATATTTTATGTTGTATGTATTGTAAAAGAATTACTAAAACAAATGTGGAATATGCGCGGAGTAGAGAAACTGCAAAATGTCACGTCCAACATTACCTGGGGACCTCAGGCTATTATGTTCATAAACATAATAATGATTTGGCGAAATGACAGGCTGAGCGCGGCCCAGTAAGTTAATGGTTGCTTATTTTTGACCGTTTTAGTCTTACAAGTAAAGTAAAATCCTTTGAGTGCGCGCAAGGCTATACTGGTTTAGCAATCACCACAGTGGAAAATATGGGCCATTTCGCAGATTTTAGTCGCGCACAATAATCGTACGTTAATCGTGCAGTTTGACGATATTCGACGATAATCGTCTGCTGCGCGCAATTATTATACATCCCGACGATTATCGTCGATATTCGCACGATAATCGTTTCTCGCCTCTCTATCGTACGATAAACGTCAGAATGACGAGAAACGTCCAATTATTGCTCGCCCATCGAGGATAAAACTCCTAGTATGCTATCTGCTTATTTGCATGGTGGTTGTGATTTGAGTATGATCAGTAACTCATGTAGAAAGCGTGCACATATCAAATAAGTTGATATATCTTAACAGCTACATGGTTCACCCAAGTCTGACATCTAAGTAGGTTCTAAAACTAGGTTTTGGGAGGATCGTTTCTCTTTACCATTATTTAGTATTTGATGCCTCATCAATGGGTCAGAATGAAGCTGACTTGCTAGCATCTCAGTTTCAAATACCTGAAAGTCACTTAAAACAATGCATCGAGCTGTAAGGAGCGTTATTCTCCATGTTTGCTGAATAAACGAGTTTCAGTGAAACTATTTTCACTATTCAGTCGTTTTGAATCCATTTTTGACCGGAAAACTCGGAATTATGCTTGACAACTGCACGTTAATCTGTTTAAGAGCTTCAATAAGGTTTCGTACAGGTCTAGCATTGTGTTAATCGCACACTCTTGACACGTAATCAAAATTTTAAAAGCTTCGCGCGGCGATAAAAACGCGCGTGCGCGAATCTTGTTGCAGTCGCTGCTTACAAAAACTTTTTAGTAGAATAATGAATAGGCAGCGTTTTCCGAAAGATGTGTTTCAAATATCATAATAGTGTCCGCTCATGACTTTTGCCGTGATTTAAGTTTAAGGAGATATTTCCTGGTGGCTATTTCACATTTCTTAGTCACTCTTTCCTCTTCGTTGCGAATGTGATCTGAAAATGGTCGCTGTTAAGATTCTACTGTATAGTGACTGTCTAGCATGAAAATTGAAAGGGGGAAAGAGATTATTTGTACACTTTAAACGTGATTAATGCTAATAACGAGTTGACTTAAACTTCTGTCTCCAAATGAGTTGATCAAACTGTCTCAAATTAGCTGATTTTCGTACTAGTCAGGTGTTCATGTCGCTTGAAAAGGGAATGACAGCTCTCTCCTCCTTGCTCGTTAAATGAGCCCGATAACATCCCCCACAGTATGATCTGGTCGACAAAGTGATCCTCGAGCATGTGGATCTAGTTAAATTGAAAGGTTGTTAAGAAAACGATGCTGGAGAATTACTACAATTAATCAGACTAGAATTTTCCAATATCAGACTTAAGCACGAATCCTAAATTGTTGCAGGCTATCTTGGGAGTTGGAAGAATGCCAGTTTCGCTACAAGCTACAACAATACCTTGATAGACGATGACTGTCCAAATTTCCTGTACTCCTCTAAAAAGATATCTCTCGACTTTTATCTCTTTCTCTGATTCTAATTTGATATCAAATTTCTTCAGCATAGGTCGCAGATTGTTACGAACATTGGATGTCCCCGTGTTCGCTGGAAAGTTTATCAATATGAGAATCTGCCTTACTCATGATATGTTAGATCGGTATTCATATCTATGTTTTATATCAACAGTTAGAATTTAAACTCAGGCACTCACACTCTGCTTTGAACATGGCAACATGAAGAGCGTCAATTGGTTCTATACTCTTTACTCCAGTAGAGGCACTGATGTATTGACGTTCTTCTTTTGATAACGAATTTATCTGAGCTGTTCTAATTCGTTTCGTTACCATATCGATCTCATGTTCGGGACATTTCGAACAACTTGATTCAGCCTGCAAACAGTGCATCCATTATTTATTTCACCACCATCACCATTTCTGGTTGATCAATAAGCAATCTGGTCTGCACATTATTACAGATTAAAAATAACCTGATAACACTATTTAGGATAGATACCTGGCTCTCTACGATATCCTTGAACACTTTAGCGTGTTTCCTCTTCGTGCTGTCTGCAGGTGTAGCTATATTTTTCTGAGGCTTGATTATCGAAGTAATCACTAGGGGTTTACCCGGTAAACCTTTCACTTCGACGATTGTTCCTTGTGAGAAACTCTTCTCCAGCATTTTCCTGTTGTGTTAAATGGATGAATTATCTGCTCAACTTACTGCCATGGAGTTTATTTTAAACTTTGTTTGACTTATCTCTGTGACGATTTACTAATGCTAAATTACCTCAATGCATAGTGGAACAATTTGTCATCTGGTGTCGAATGCTCGAGAAAATCTGTCAGCAAAGTTTTCTTTGAATGTCCATACTCGACCAGATGCTCCTTTATGGTACGTTCAGTTCTTTTCTCACCATTGCAGACAACGCAAGGGCACTGTTTCATGATACGATCTAAAATATGAATTTTACTTGAATTTGATTACTGTGCCTCTAAGTTTCATGCAACAAGAGTTAAGTAACTTCCGAAGACAAATGAAAATACTTTTTTTGGAATCATTCGCTAGTGTACGATAATTACAGAAATACATCAATACACCACCCACCCCAAGCCGCGTGGAGGCTGATAGACCGTTTGGGGCTTTGACAGATAAATACATTGCAGTTCAGGGAAATTAGATGTTAATATGTTGTAAAATTCAGTTCTGATTATCAATGAGCGTGAAAACTGCCTGCAAGTTCTGGGTATTTATCTGTCACTTTTTACATTACACTATACATTAAATACATTACACATTAGATACATTATGGTCATTGTAAAGTTTGCTTTGCCCATTTTGCTAACTTTTTGATTTAAATTTTTGAGCAGGTTGATAAAGAGCAATTTAATCCTTTCTGATATCATTTTCATCTGAAGATTCCGAATTTTCTGAATTCTTTGGAATGAAGTTTCTATCTCATGTGGAGCAAAAGTTATGACCTGCTTTTCGACGTGGAGCAAAAAAGTGTGGAGCTCCCCAATAAAATCTATGCTTTTTGACTATTTTGATCGCCATTTAACAAATAGATCCTGGACGTTAATTGCAAAATATTTTCACTGCCAAATCATAAAATTCCATCTGGGTGAAATATTAACAATGCTAGCTCACTAAATAGCTCAACCGGTCAAATTGTATCAATTTTGGCAGTCAAATTTGGGCAAAGCAAACTTTACAATGACCTTATACATTATACATCGATTCATAGTTACAAGTTCAGTGAAAAGTTTAGTTGAAAGTTTAATTACAAGTTTAGTTGAAAGTTTAATTGCAAAATGATGATAAATCTTCTCAGAGAACACAATAAATCTATCTAAAATCTTTGAAACTGAAAGTTTTCTTGGCTGAATCTCTAGCCCTTTTCTGGGCCGCCTGTCTCACCCGGCTCTCAATAATGGACTCGGGTCCAAAACAATCGCTCGCACTGAAAGTGAAAATCAGTTGTTAAATGATAGCAGAAAGTGTGCATTGCGCTCTTGTTAATCATCATTCTTACTTGCTCAAACATCTAGAAACAAAACGCAAAAAGTTTCTTATAATGACTTCTCACCTTGAGGCGTACGAGGCTTGTGAGGCGACTCTCGACCTCGGTGACGGTCTGACCTCGTGAGTCGGGAGGGCCGAGGAGCTAGCAAACTCCCGCTGTGGTGTAAATATCACCGCCGTACTGAAATAAAGTTACAAATCAAGATTTAACTGTCGGGTGAATTCTTCCCAATGAGTATGAAAAGAGATGAGAAAACATGAGATGGAACATGTAGAAATATTATCAATCAGTCTTACCTCCTTTCAGCCACTTGGGACTGAACTGGTGAGCTGCACTCCCGCAGCAGCAGCTCGGTCCTCATTTCCGCCAGCTTAGCCTGATGCAACTCTACTTGATGCCTCATTGAGGCGGTCTCGCAATCCTAATTAGAAGTTGGTGGATGTAGTCATCACAATTATGAGGAAAATACGTGGCAGTTAGAATAAGTATAATACCAAATATGTGGTGGTAATTGAGAAACGAGACCTCACCTTACAAGACAGAGCGTGTATGGGATCCGTTTGGGTCCCTGAGCTGGTGCTCTGCTGCGGCTCCTGATCCAGCTTTCTTCTCTTCAGCCGGTGTTTCTCGTCGGCTGCGTATTTTTTCATCCGCAGCCGCACCTCCCGGCATTGTGCTGGGGTAACAGCACTCTCTGCAATATTTTGTCTTATGGGCAGTTTCTCAAGTCACCGAATCAAGCTCAAATATAACGTATTGACTTGGTAGATTACCATACATTAATTTGATCTACAAAATTAATCAAGTGTGTTAGAGCCAAACTCATTATGTAATTTCTTACCCTCGATATAGCAGAACTTGGCGATGGCCTGCCTGATCGCTGTCTCCTTCAGCCCGGGGTACCGTGCTCGAAAGTGTCTGAAATTATGATTCAATAAAATCGGATTGAATTAGTGATTATTAGTTTCTCAACGGATAAAATCTTTTTATTAAAGTGTTGTTCAAAATGAAATTTGTTGATGATATGTTTGAATATTCATAATTGAGGTAAGATAACTCACTGCCAGCATTTCCCCCTGAGCTCATTTGAGCCCAGGGGCTTCAGCTGATTCGTCTCTGTAAGCCCGGCGAACATTACCAGTCTCGAATTATCCATTTTAGTTCTATTGTGAATGTGTTATTACTTTTACTGATTACCAAGAGTAATTTATTTGCGTGGTTCAAAAGTCAAAACAGTTATGATTGCAAATTACACAATTTCATGTATCTAAATAATCGTCATTAAAGTTCTGACTGCAGACTACAAAATTCCTATCACAAGGCCCGATCAGATTTATCACGTACAAAATGTAAACAATAGACTTGGCTCGTTACCAAGGAGAGCGTATCTGTCTCGAACGACATTACAGACGCTCGATTCGTATTATGAATTCTAAGTCCATTAAAATCTGTTTTGGTGCGCGGCTCAGAATAACGCTCTGGCGCGCCGCTTAGACATTAATTGAAATTTAATTTGACAAATATTTTCAATGATCGCTAAAAATTTTTCACTAAACACAATAGTTAAAATAAATAATCTAATTTTATAAAATCTAATGTTTCACTGTGGCAATTACTTCTCGGGTTAAACATTACACTAGGAAACTACATATTATACATTATTTAAAAGATACCGGCCCGCGCGCTGCGTGCCAAACTTAGATAGATGATAAATATTTCATATTCACTACCGCTGTCTTATATCATATATGCAACTAATCTTATCAATAACAATAAATTATAGTATCAAATTTCATTGTGAAACATGACATTTTCAATTTCATTCGTTTTGCGTTCACTACGATTACGAAGCTTGCGGTACATTACCACTACCAGTAGACTGTAAATATGAATCCGATTTCTGATTTCCATATTGAAGCATAACCGAAATACTTCCTTCGTTACATGAAATAACAAATACATTTTATTTCCATGTTTTATTGTGTGATTATCGTGATATCGCTCATTATCGCCTAATAAACGTCGTGAAATAGCGTTATTCGCCAAATATGACGATTATCGTCAGATTAGACGATTATCGTGCGTTTAATGCGCGCGCGACGATTATCGTCGATAATCGTACGATTATTTTTTAATCGTTTTCTGCGAAATTAAAATCCCAACATTTTCCACTGTGTCACCAACGATATTCACGCCGCGCACTTGTTAAAACAGTCAACCAGAAGATCGTCATGAAAATCGAGCGTCGTTCAGTAGTTCTCCAAGAATTTATCATATTTAAGTTAATATCTTAAATTGTTGATCACAGTTGTGAGTTGGTGTGCTCGTGATGTATGAGAGACATCAATTTCGTTTCTGATATATTTGTCAAATGTGATAAATCAAAGAATGCCTTGGAACTCTCACAAGTAGTGCAAACACATATCATAGTACATAATAGGACATTTAAAGATTTTAAATCTAGTGGCTGTTTCCCTGTTCATCCTCATGCAACCGTTAATTACGGATTTCTCCACTATCTGCTGTAGAGGATAGCACAAAATTCCCAGCATACCTCCCGTGACAGATGTAAGAATTGCTCCATGCGACTACATACTAACGTAAATCGTTACAATTTACAGTGATTCTGTACTGAAGCGTCTGGCACCTTAAATTAGGAGTCTTTCTGCAGGCAGTAAATTCGATTATGTGTTAATGATTCGTGACCACTGGGCACTTATTTGAGCTGTACGTATAGAGGAACCCTGTTTATTCGTATCAACTCCATCCTGTTTTGTTAACCCCCATCAAATACCTCAAATTATTGATATCATAATTTATCCAGCCTCCTTCGACTGTTTGCAAAAAAGAAATAAAAAGACTTCAACCAGAAGAGACTAGATGTGTAGTGGTGGCTTTGATAGCTTGTAATGTTTTAACATGGTTCTAATAGTTTAACCTGGTTCTACTTCTAGTTGAAGCACACAAGTACAAGTAGGTTGGTGGCTCAACATTTGTTTGTGTTGTGCTCTCCCACGTGCATTAAAGGAATGTAAGGTTCTTGAAACATATACGATAGTTCGTAGTAAAGTAGCAACAGAAGCTGTTAAATAACCTTGTGTTAATCAGTCACAACATTATTTGATTATTCAAATTAAAATATTGAATAAATTACATTCAATTTTAGCAATGGCCAATTGGCTGACTATAAGGTCATGGCCTGAACAAACAATTTTTTTAAATAGTCAAGTGATGCTAAAGCATAGCACAAATGTGTAATAAGTTAGTGTGTTAATCATCTTCAGAGGAATCTATTTGCTGCTTATGTTTTCTACGATTTACTGTTCCATTTCTTTTAACCATCTTAGGTACTAGTTTTTTAATGTACTGGAGGTGGTTAACATGTTCATCATTTGAATAATGTAATCATGAAGTATTTACTCATAAAGCAGCGTTATGCTAAGTCACGCATTGATATTTTATGTTGATTGAAATAACTAATAATAACAAAGTTATTTAAGACGTAAATAAATCGATAAATTGACGACAAGTTGTATTATATATTAAAGTCATTATTGTGACGGTACATTAGAACTAGACAGAAACAAAGTGTGAAGGGCAAATGGCGGATGGGGTCCACAAGCCACAAGATACCACAAGAGACTCGCTGAAAAACTATCCCAGAAGAGAGGAGAAGACTATGCGGCTATTATGTGTTACATGCGCACCAGGATTAGATTCTCAATCCTCAGGAGCACCCTGATAGCGGTCAGGGTTGAGAGAGGGAGACGGCAATCGTATACATTGCCAGTCAGTGTAACTTCGTTTAACTTGATACCTGCCACCATGGACTATGAGTGTTTCTAGACACTATCCTTTTGATATTGAGATATTGGTATCTCAGATCACGTGTACATCGTTCCTTTTTTTATGACACAGTAATTTATTGACACTCACAGCTATAATTTTAATCATTGAATCAGTATTTTTATCTGTGCTCTGCGTAATGCATCACATGAATCAGTTTTTTAAATCTATTAACATATTACACATTTGTGCTCTGCTTTAGCATCACTTGACTATTTAAAAAAATTGTTTGTTCAGGCCATGACCTTATAGTCAGCCAATTGGCCATTGCTATATTATGTGTATATTGTTTGAATATTCTTTTCCTTAAGTGTGAAGGGCCTGAACGGAACCCCTCGGTTTCAGTTCCTTGTTTAACACTGCCGTACAGCAAGGACATCCACCGGGTTCTCCAGGGATGGGTGTACTACTAGTAGGGTGTACTACTAACAGCTTACGATATGATTTGCTGCATCATTTCCAGCATCATCTATAGTTCCAAATATAACTGACACAAATATTTACCAATAAAGTGCTTTAAAAAATCTGACTGATTTTATATTTATTATTCATTAATTTATTAGGTGCTATTGCAGTTGAATTCTGTAACATGAACTCAACTAAACAGTTTTAATATTGTAGCATGCACTGTAATATTGTGAAAGTGTTGTGTCAATCAAGGTTGTTTAATCATTCTTACACATCAAAGGTTCGGTTGGTGTGGATTTTAATTTAATTTATTAGTGTAAATAGAGGAAAGTTTATATTGAGAATTTAATGGAACGAATTTATTTATTGCAAATTTTAAGGACTATTAATATTTTATTAGTATTTGTTTTCACTTTTGCACGTTTAGGCAGTTGCTCTTGTGACCAGAGCTAGAGTTTTATAGTCATATATATTATATATATATATCATTTATTATTTGTTCATTTCATTGTTGTAATGTGTACATTACTCCATGAAATTTAAATAACAGAATCCGTAATTTTGAATGAGAAAGTAACACCGAACTTTAACAATAGGGAAGGCTCTTGAGATCTCCATAATGCTGGCTGCTCGTCTCTGTACCCGTGCTGCTATTGCTCGACCTCTCATTAAACCTCTGGCATGTGCTCAGCCAGTCTTTGCAGTCCGGACTTTCCAGACTACCCCTCTGGCTCTCGATGAAAGTCTCGAACAGGCTTGCAAGTTTATTGGAGCAGGTTTGTACATTTGTATTTTTCTTGAATTTGAGTTTACAATGTCATTTAAATCACCTGCAAAATGATTTTCCTTGAATTTGTACTTCAATAATTCTATTCGGTTCCTAATTGAGATACAAATCGTGTCTTGAAGTAAGTTTGCCAAATTCCCAGAATTAGAACTGCTAAATTTCGGTCTGAAAAAGTGGGTCTTCTAGATACGAGACAGAATCTAATCCCTGTCGATCGCTAATACTGAGCTGTGGCTGGACTTATCGTATATTATAATAGCTATAAGCTTACGTTCGGTCGTCAATTGGCGTATCAGATCGTTTTCAATCTTAAAATTACACGTTACATGAGATAATCGTGCAAAAGCTTTCTTACATCATTGAAGTTTAGCAGAAAATCGCCGCAGTTATCGAATTTTGATTTTCTAAAGTGTGCAATTTCTTTATACCAACGACTTTCAATCCCATGTTAAGAAAAATTACTATTCTACTCGCATGCTATTTTTAAGTGTTATAGTATACTGTACTTCCCACTGTGAATAACGGGTTCTCAGCAATTATCTATTAATTCTATCTGTATTAATTACTACCGACGCTCACTTCAAATTCGATTATGGGCACACTCTCCCATACCTTTTCATTGGACCTACATGTTCATGACCCTAGAGCTAGAGCCTCCTCAAATTTCAAAATTATATCTGAATTCGCAACCCTTGCATACTACAATCATTGTTGAGGGTTACATTTTTTCTCAAGATGGGGTAAAATGGGGCAACATATCTTGAAATTGCATTTAAAAACGTATTAGAGTAAGTATAAATTTACTCTCAAATTTAGTCCTATTTCACCCAAAAAACAAGGAAAAATTTGGACTTGGGGTTTGGGAAAAATGGGGTTGGAACCGTATACCACGGATGTCTAACGGTAATTATATTTCAGGATGTGCTACAGTTGGAGTAGCCGGATCCGGAGCCGGAATTGGAACAGTATTCGGATCTTTAGTAGAAGGATACGCCAGGAACCCTTCCCTTAAAACTCAACTCTTCTCCTACTGCGTTCTTGGGTTCGCTCTCTCCGAGGCTATGGGTCTTTTCTGTCTCATGATTGCTTTCATGATCCTCTTCGCGCTATAGACTGTTTTAGATAATTTATTGAACCTTTTATAAGTTATATTTTGTGGTTGATCATGATTCTGTTACATAACTTTGAAGTGTCATTCTAATTAAGGTGCAGGTGTTACTTAGTAACATTTGCTTTGTAAGCTCATATTTCTCGATATAAAATTATGGAAATTTGATAAGAGCTGCTGTGTCTTACTGAAATTGCTCTTGCTTGCCAATATTATCAACTATCAAGCACATATAACGCAAAAACATCAATCTTTTAACTGTAGTCGAATCTTCCAAATTGTGCTTATCAAATGTTGTATGCGTAGTTATGACACACATTGTACGCTCAATATTAAAGAAATGAAACGTACAGATTTTATAAAATCACTTTTAACCCGAACGTGTCAGTAGGGGAGACATGGCTAATTCCAATGCGGAAGATCTGGGGGTCATGGGTATTGTGGAAGATGTTGCACACAAGTAAGTCAAGTAAGTCGCTTTGCAATATGTTTCTGTTCCACAACTTTGCTTTATCATTTCTTTAAAATACTTTTCAATGATTGCATACCTAAATCTGCTAAAAGGTGGGCTCAAACGGCTGTTGTGCTCATGCTTTTAAAAGCCTTGTTAATTTTTCGCCGACCAACTATTTCATGGCCAAAATTTTAGCCGATGATAATCTTCACTGTTCAAATATTTTCCGCTATATTTTTGATGAAGTAATAAAATCCATAAATATGTATTATTCCTCAATTTCATGAAAATGTTATTGAAAGTTTATATCGAAGCCCATTACTTGGACAGGTTTTGCGCATTACATTCTCAATAAATTAGTATCCTTTCTTCATATTTGCTCTTTTGAATTATTATTTAAACCTGAATTATTGCTCCCAATGAAATATTTGCTCCTAATGAGTTAGCCGCCCGGTATCTTAGCTAGTCTCTATTTTCGGCGACTAAATTACAGCCGATTTAAAGTTCAAAATAAGTATACACTATACTTTAAATTTGAAGGTATACTTGCAACAATCTTTTGCATAAAACCTGATTTGAATATCTGGCTGAGATAACTTTTGTGATAACTTTTTCATAGTACTCTTATAAGTACGATCGCATAGTATTTTGCATCAATGTCTGCTGAAGCTGTTAAGCGTGGACGGTTTCATTATTCGTTCCTTCCTGATAAATGGAAATTCCGCATACAGGCTAAAAATTTCGCCTAGCTGGTTGTAAAAAGCACACTCCTGTGAGCAAAATCTTGACGTTTTTCTGCGCGCGCAGAGTTT